>NW_028164744.1:617500-1120086 GCF_964263955.1 Coregonus lavaretus
TTGCTGTATAGAATCCCCTCGAGCTGACAAGGTAAAAATCTGTCGTTCTGCCCCTGAGCAAGGCACTTAACCCACTGTTCCCCTGAGCAAGGCAGTTAACCCACTGTTCCCCTGAGCAAGGCAGTTAACCCACTGTTCCCCTGAGCAAGGCAGTTAACCCACTGTTCCCCTGAGCAAGGCAGTTAACCCACTGTTCCCCGGGCACCGATGACATGGATGCCGATTAAGGCAGCCCCCCCGCACCTCTCTGATTCAGAGGGGTTGGGTTAAATACAGAAAACACATTTCAGTTGAATGCATTCAGAACTGACTAGGTGTCCCCCAGTCTATAAACATGAAAGCAAGATTCGATTTTATGTTCTACATTATTATCATTGTGATCATTATAATAATAATAATAATTATTATTATTATATATATCATTATTATTATTATTATTATTATTATTATTATTATTATTATTATGGCGGCCACCAAGTTTTTATTGAATGTTGTGAAAACTGACTTCAGGTTATTGAGGAATCTAGCCTCACAGGAAGACAGTTTTATTTTATGGAGGTTTAATTCAGTTCTCTGTTTAGTATTTAACTAAATACTCTGTCTTTGGCAGGAGAGGGACCAGACTCTCACTCTGACAGCGGGAAGAGTCCTTCAGGGGAACCAGACCCAGAGACGTCCAAACCAGAGAGACAACACCACTGCTCCCACTGTGGAAAGAGTTTTAAGTGTTTAAGGAAGTTGAAAGTACACGAGAGAACGCACACAGGAGAAAACCCTTACGATTGCTCTCACTGTGGAAAGAGTTTTACCAAGTTAGGGAACCTAAAAGAGCATGAGAGGACACACTCAGGAGAAAAGCCTTTCCAATGTTCCCAGTGTGGAAAGAAGTTCACCCAGTTACGGTACCTGAAACAACATGAAGAAATACACACAGAAGATAGGAAGACATACCACTGCTCTCAGTGTGATAAGATATTTACTGGGTTAGGAAACCTGAAAAAACATACAAGAATACACTCTGGAGAGAAGCCTTACCACTGTTCCCACTGTGGAAAGAGTTTTACTCAGTTAGGGAGCCTGAAAACACATGAGGGGACACACAGGAGAAAAGCCTTACCACTGTTCCCATTGTGAAATGAGGTTTACCCATCGAGGGAGCCTGAAAGCGCATGAGAGAATACACACAGGAGAAAAGCCTTACCAATGTTCCCGATGTGAAAAGAGCTTTACCCGGTTAGGGAGCCTGAAAAAGCATGAGAGAATACACACAGGAGAAAAGGCTTACCACTGTTCCCATTGTGAAAATAGGTTTACCCATCGAGGGAGCCTGAAAGCACATGAGAGAATACACACAGGAGAAAAGCCTTACCAATGTTCCCATTGTGAAACGAGGTTTACCCATCGAGGGAGCCTGAAAGCGCATGAGAGAATACACACAGGAGAAAAGCCTTAACAATGTTCCCGATGTGAAAAGAGCTTTACCCGGTTAGGGAGCCTGAAAAAGCATGAGAGAATACACACAGGAGAAAAGGCTTTCCAACATACTAATACACAGGAGGAGAAGACATACCACTGCTCTCATTGTGGAAATACATTTTCCCAGTCAGAGGACCTGAAATCACATGAGAGAATAGAGAGGCTGTGTTCTGGCTTATGTTTTTGATTGAGAAATTGTGTTTTTGTTCATGCTACATGAAATCTAATTGTATGAATGAAATCATACTGAAATATAGGTCAACATTTTTTTCCAGCTCTAGACAAGATCATGTCTAAAATCAGATTCAACAAGTTAAAAATATATATATTATGTTTTGATTGTGAACTTAAGATTGATTGTATGCAAGTGTAAATCCCTAAATGTTGTTCACTATATAATTTGGATATTTCAAAAAATTTAATTATTAAATAGATGAATATAATTAGTATTTCTTCATTCAGATTGTCATTGGTTCTAAATTGACTCTGATTAAATAAAAGGTGAAATAAAATAAATACCATATTCTTTTTGGGAAGTCTATTTGGTTCTTAAGTTCGGACATATACAGTGGGGAAAAAAAGTATTTAGTCAGCCACCAATTGTGCAAGTTCTCCCACTTAAAAAGATGAGAGAGGCCTGTAATTTTCATCATATGTACACGTCAACTATGACAGACAAATTGAGAAAAAAAATCCAGAAAATCACATTGTAGGATTTTTTATGAATTTATTTGCAAATTATGGTGGAAAATAAGTATTTGGTCACCTACAAACAAGCAAGATTTCTGGCTCTCACAGACCTGTAACTTCTTCTTTAAGAGGCTCCTCTGTCCTCCACTCGTTACCTGTATTAATGGCACCTGTTTGAACTTGTTATCAGTATAAAAGACACCTGTCCACAACCTCAAACAGTCACACTCCAAACTCCACTATGGCCAAGACCAAAGAGCTGTCAAAGGACACCAGAAACAAAATTGTAGACCTGCACCAGGCTGGGAAGACTGAATCTGCAAAAGGTAAGCAGCTTGGTTTGAAGAAATCAACTGTGGGAGCAATTATTAGGAAATGGAAGACATACAAGACCACTGATAATCTCCCTCGATCTGGGGCTCCACGCAAGATCTCACCCCGTGGGGTCAAAATGATCACAAGAACGGTGAGCAAAAATCCCAGAACCACACGGGGGGACCTAGTGAATGACCTGCAGAGAGCTGGGACCAAAGTAACAAAGCCTACCATCAGTAACACACTACGCTGCCAGGGACTCAAATCCTGCAGTGCCAGACGTGTCCCCCTGCTTAAGCCAGTACATGTCCAGGCCCGTCTGAAGTTTGCTAGAGTGCATTTGGATGATCCAGAAGAGGATTGGGAGAATGTCATATGGTCAGATGAAACCAAAATATAACTTTTTGGTAAAAACTCAACTCGTCGTGTTTGGAGGACAAAGAATGCTGAGTTGCATCCAAAGAACACCATACCTACTGTGAAGCATGGGGGTGGAAACATCATGCTTTGGGTCTGTTTTTCCCCTTTCTTTACACGGACCAGGACGACTGATCCGTGTAAAGGAAAGAATGAATGGGGCCATGTATCGTGAGATTTTGAGTGAAAACCTCCTTCCATCAGCAAGGGCATTGAAGATGAAACGTGGCTGGGTCTTTCAGCATGACAATGATCCCAAACACACTGCCCGGGCAACGAAGGAGTGGCTTCGTAAGAAGCATTTCAAGGTCCTGGAGTGGCCTAGCCAGTCTCCAGATCTCAACCCCATAGAAAATATTTGGAGGGAGTTGAAAGTCTGTGTTGCCCAGCGACAGCCCCAAAACATCACTGCTCTAGAGAAGATCTGCATCGAGGAATGGACCAAAATACCAGCAACAGTGTGTGAAAACCTTGTGAAGACTTACAGAAAACATTTGACCTGTGTCATTGCCAACAAAGGGTATATAACAAAGTATTGAGAAACTTTTGTTATTGACCAAATATTTTTTTTCCACCATAATTTGCAAGTAAATTCATAAAAAATCCTACAATGTGATTTTCTGAAGAAAAAAAATCATTTTGTCTGTCGTAGTTGACGTGTACCTATGATGAAAATTACAGGCCTCTCTCATCTTTTTAAGTGGGAGAACTTGCACAATTGGTGGCTGACTAAATACTTTTTTCCCCCACTGTATATGGGGCTTTGGTGACAAAATGGATGGCACTGTGATAGACTACATCCAATTTGCTGAGTAGAGTGTTGGAGGCTATTTTGTAAATGACATCGCCGAAGTCAAGGATCGGTAGGATAGTCCGTTTTACGAGGGCATGTTTGGCAGCATGAGTGAAGGAGGCTTTGTTGCGAAATAGGAAGCCGATTCTACATTTAACTTTGGATTGGAGATGCTTAATGTGAGTCTGGAAGGAGAGTTTACAGTCTAACCAGACACCTAGTTATTTGTAGTCCACATACTCTAGGTCAGACCCGTAGAGAATAGTAATTTTAGTCGGGTGGGCGGGTGCCAGCAGCGTTCGATTGAAGAGCATGCATTTAGTTTTAATTGTGTTTAAGAGCAGTTGGAGGCTACGGAAGGAGTGTTGTATGGCACTGAAGCTCGTTTGGAGGTTTGTTAACACAGTGTCCAATGAAGGGCCAGATGTATACAAAATGGTGTCGTCTGCATAGAGGTGGATCTGAGAGTCACCAGCAGCAAGAGCGACATCATTGATATACACAGAGAAAAGAGTCGGCCCAAGAATTGAACCCTGTGGCACCCCCATAGACTGCCATAGGTCAAGACGACAGGCCCTCCGATTTGACACATTGAACTCTATCAGAGAAGTAGTTGGTGAACCAGGTGAGGCAGTCATTTGAGAAACCAAGGCTATTTAGTCTGCCAATAAGAATGCGGTGGTTGACAGAGTCGAAAGCCTTGGCCAGGTCGATGAAGACGGCTGCGCAGTACTGTCTATTATCGATCGTGGTTATAATATCGTTTACGACCTTGAGCGTGGCTGAGGTGCACCCATGACCAGCTCGGAAACCGGATTGCATAGCGGAGAAGGTACGGTGTGATTTGAAATGGTCGGTGATCTGTTTGTTAACTTGGCTTTCAAAAACTTTCGAAAGGCAGGGCAGGATGGATATAGGTCTGTAACAGTTTGGATCTAGAGTGTCACCCCCTTTGAAGAGGGGGATGACCGCAGCAGCTTTCCAGTCTCTGGAGATCTCAGACAATATGAAAGAGAGGTTGAACATGCTGGTGATAGGGGTTGCGACAATTTCGGCGGCTAATTTTAGAAAGAAAGGGTCCAGATTGTCTAGCCCAGCTATTTGTAGGGGTCCAGATTTTGCAGCTCTTTCAGGACATCAGCTATCTGAATTTGGGTGAAGGAGAAGCAGGGTTGGGGGGGGGCATGGGCAAGTTGCAGCGGAGGGTGCAGAGCTGGTGGCCGGGGTAGTGGTAGCCAGGTGGAAAGCATGGCCAGCCGTAGCAAAATGCTTGTTGAAATGTTCGATTATCGTAGATTTATCGGTAGTGACAGTGTTTCCTAGCCTCAGTGCAGTGGGCAGCTGGGAGGAAGTGCTCTTATTCTCAATGGACTTTACAGTGTCCCAAAACTTTTTGGAGTTAGTGCTACAGGATGCACATATCTGTTTGAAAAAGTTAGCCTTTGCTTTCCTAACTGATTGTGTATATTGGTTCCTGACTTCCCTGAAAAGTTGCATAACGTGGGGGCTGTTCGATGCTAATGCAGTACGCCACAGGATGTTTTTGTGCTGGTCAAGGGCAGTCAAGTCTGAGGAGAACCAGGGGCTATATCTGTTCTTAGTTCTGAATTTTTTGAATGGGGCATGTTCATTTAAGATGGAGAGGAAAGCACTTTTAAAGAACAACCAGGCATCCTCTACTGATGGAATGAGGTCAATATCCATCCAGGATACCCGGGCCAGGTCAATTAGAAAGGCCTGCTCGCCTTTCTAAAGTGTTTTAGGGAGCGTTTGACAGTGATGAGGGGTGGTCGTTTGACCGCGGACCCGTTACGGACACAGGCAATAAGGCAGTGATCGCTGAGATCCTGGTTGAAGACAGCAGAGGTATATTTAGAGGGTAAATTTGTCCGGATGATATCTATGAGGGTGCCCATGTTTACAGATTTAGGGTTGTACCTGGTAGGTTCGTTGATAATTTGTGTGAGATTGAGGGCATCTAGTTTAGATTGTAGGTTGGCCAGGGTGTTAAGCACATCCCAGTTTAGGTCACCAAGCAGTCCGAACTCTGAGGATAGATGGGGGGCAATCAGTTCACATTTGGTGTCCAGGGCACAGCTCGGGGCTGAGGGGTGTCTGTAGCAAGCGGCAACAGTGAGAGACTTATTTCTGGAAAGGTAGATTTTTAGAAGTAGAAGCTCGAACTGTTTGGGCACAGACCTGGATAGTATGATAGAGCTCTGCAGGCTATCTCTACAGTAGATTGCAACCCCACACCCTTTGGCAGTTCTATCGAGACTGAAAATGTTGTAGTTGTGGATGGACATTTCTGAATTTTTGGTGGCCTTCCTAGCCAGGATTCAGACACTGCTAGAACATCAGGGTTGGCGGAGTGTGCTAACGCAGTGAATAACTGAAACTTAGGGAGGAGGCTTCGGATGTTAACGTGCAAGAAACCAAGGCTTTTACGGTTACAGAAGTCAACAAATGATAACGCCTGGGGAGTAGGAGTGATACTGGGGGCTACAGGGCCTGGGTTAACCTCTACATCACCAGAGGAACAGAGGAGGACTAGAATAAGGATACGGCTAAAGGCTTTAAGTACTGGTCTTCTAGTGTGTTGGGTACAGAGAAAAAAAGGGGCAGATTTCTGGGCGTTGTAGAATAGATTCAGGGCATTATGTACAGACAGGGATATGGAAGGATATGAGTACAGTGGAGGTAAACCTAAGCTTTGGGTAACGATGAAAGAGATAGCATCACTGGAGGCACTGATTGAGTCGGTCTCAGCGTGTATGGGGGGTTGGACAAAGGAGCTATCTAAGACAGGTTGAGCTGGGCTGGGGGATCTACGGTGAAATAGTACAATAAGAAATAACCGAAACAGCAAAAAGCAAGGCATATTGACATGGGAGAGAGGCATAAAGCAATCACAGGTGTTATTCGAGAGAGCTAAGACAACAGCTGGTAATGGCGACACAGTTTGGGCTGAGGCTAAACATAAACAGGATGCGGTACCGTATAAAGGAACAGTCCAGCAGGCATCAGCTCTAGCTGAGTTATCATAAGGTCCGGTGAACAGCAATAGGAGAGTTCGGAGGTAGTTCGGGGGCTGCTACAGCACTGGCTAGCAAGAGGCCACGGCTTGCGCGTGGTAGTGGACCGGGGCTAACAGATGGATCTTCGTGGTCGACTTCGTAACGGGAAGCCTGTTGAAACCACATCAGACGATTTCGTCGGCAGACCAGTCGTGTTGGATCGGCGGGGCTCCGTGTCAACACTAGGAGCTCCCGTTCAGTTGACAGAGAGGTAGATAGCCGGGAGATGGGCCTGGCTCGAGGCTAGCTCAAGGCTGATTAGCCAACAACAACGTCCATTTGGTTGCAGCTAGTTAGTTGCGATGATCCAGTGTTAAAGGTCCAGTGATTCAGTAATTCCGGCAGAAAAACTGATATGTTCTGGGTCGATAACGCGCTGTGCAGACAGTGCAGACTGGCCGATAATAGTCGAGGCTAGAGCTGTCTGGTAGGTAGTGCAGGCCATGGACAATGGTGAAAAACCGCTAACGGTGGCTAATAGCAAGTAGCTAGTTAACTGGCTACTCCCGTCCGGTAGACAGAGAGGTAGATAGCCGGGATATGGGCCTGGCTCGAGGCTGGCTCGAGGCTAGCTCAAGGCTAACTGGTGCTTGCTTCGGGGGCAGTGGTGATTAGCCAACAGCAACATCCATTCGGTTGCGGCTAGCTAGTTGCGATCCGGTGTTAATGTCCAGTGATTCAGTTATTCCGGCAGAAAATCTGATGTTCTGGGTGAAAACCGCTAACGGTGGCTAATAGCAAGTAGCCAGTTAGCTGGCTAGCTAGTTTCAACTGGAGATTCTAGATAAAAGGTAAGTCAATAATAGAATCCGTTCCACATTGAGTGAGGCGGGTTGCAGGAAAGTATATTTTGTAGAAGGATGAAAAGTGTGATAGGGAAATATGTACGAAAAATACAAAAAAACTGGCTATTTACACGGACACACAACAAAGAACACGACCGCACTGCTCCGCCATCTTGGAATGCAAAGAGTGTGAAAAGCTGTCATTAAGGCAAAGGGTGGCTACTTTAAAGAATATAAAATATAAATTATATTTTTATTTGTTTTAACACTTTTTTGGTTACTACATGATTCCATATGTGTTATTTCATAGTTTTGATATCTTCATTATTATTCTATAATGTAGAAAATAGTAAAAATAAAGAAAATCCCTTGAATGAGTAGGTGTGTTCAAACTTTTGACTGGTACTCTAAATAATGTTCACGCCCAAGCTAGATTGTATATATGTATGTATGTACCGGTCAAACGTTTTTGAACATATTCACATACTTTTATTTGGGTTTCTGTGCAAAGTATATGATTTGAATGTTTCTTTAAGCCTGCAGCTAGTTACTTGAAATGAGACATATAATCATGCCAAAACATGATTAAAAAATGCAATTCATTGACAGAGAGATAGCTAGCTAATGAAACACAAATTGACATTTACAGTAGCTGGCTAAATGGCCATTTCCAGTAGCTGGCTAGGCTATTCAAACTGTAACATTGACTAGCTTTCAATACATTTGATAAATGGTCCATGGAGTTACCTCTTCATACTATCAAAACAATTCTTATTGCATGCTGAATATTTCAAGTGCACTCGAAACATTATATTTATCTTATTTCAGTCTTCGGGAGCAAGATATATCTGTTTCTCTCCATCAGAAAGCAGTTTTCACAAGAGGCTGTAGTTACATCGTAGATAGAAGCAGGCCATTGGCTGCCTTGATCACGAGGGTTATGTACGGGACCTCTGATTGGATCCATGTTTAGGAGTGCGGCAATGTTGCATGAGCAGACAGTGTTGAAATATACTTTTTATGAGAAAATGTGCATGAATTGAAGGTTGAAGGGGCCAACAAATGTTATAGTCATCATAACAATATTTTACTGTCATATATAAAAAATCAGGTCCTCTCTCGACTGGGATCGATTAATTTCACTATTTTCGTCTCCAGCTAATAACACAACCACACCACAGATAGAACAATGGGCCAGATATTTCACCTGATGTATAAATGTGAAGCATCCTGTTGTTTCCACTCACTACCAAATATGGTGTTGAGAGGAAGCCCAATGGGAGAACAAGTAGCCAGACGGATTTTGAAGACATTCTGCTAATTTTCTCAAATTCCTGTTTCCATAACTAGAATCTGTAACAAACAGAATGGACTACGTTTAATAGACTTTACCCTTTGCCAAAGTTTCTAAAAAAGTAGGCGTTCCCTAAAGGTAATATGCAAATAGATTCTAGAACGAGCCAATAGGACCTGTCTTGCTCCTGCTTGGCTCTGCCCACCTCCTTGCTTGTTCTGCCCACTATGATTAATTTGCTCCCATTGGAAACGACAGGCTCTGGTCTATCTTGGGTTAGTTATAAAAGTCTTTGGCCACACAGTCTGAGAAGAGCATGAGGTGTGGCTGAGATTAGTCAGTTTGAGCTAGCATATGAACTCGGTAGCACAGAGTAGATCCCCCATATGACGTTGAGAAATAGTGCACTATGGGTAGTTTAGAAGATAGAAATACGTAATAACGCAAAAACATAACTGTTTGTTCTTATAGGTAACCAGATCGTGACTACAACTAATTTACTAAGTCTTTAACCACACTGTGTTGTTACATTGGTGGGTAAAAAAAACTCATGCTTCCTACGCTTTAACTTTTTGTCTGAAAATAAAATCTACATTTTACTCAACTTCGTTACCCACTCCAGTCAGCAGATGGCGATGTGGGACTTTAAGGCTATGCTGCTAGTGTGACGTATAATCTAGTGGACGGGACGCTTCTTTCAACAGCAGCAACAGTTAGTCAGACACCTCGGTAGCTTGCTAGACAAAATAGCCCAACCAATAAAGCTCTTTAGACGCTTTCGTGTATATTAGCCACTGTGTTTTAAACCCACTTCTGTCGTCTAGTTAGTTATCCCATTTAATTTCATATTTACGGTGTTGTTGTTATTGGTCAGCTAGCTGGCTGGTTAAGTTAGCACTAGCCTAGCTAGCTAACATCCCCGACCATGAGGTCACTAAGCTACTCTCCTCCTGCTAAAGAAGAGGAGGTCTGCTGGACGGAGAAAGAAGCTCTAGTGAAAGAGGAGGAGGAAGGGGAGGATGTTACAATACAAAAACAAGTAGAGGGTGAAGCTGTTACCGTGAAAGAGGAAGAGGACGTTACAGTGAAAGAAGAGGAAGACGCGTTCAGAGTGAAAGAGGAGGAGGATGTTACAGTGAAAGAAGAGGAAGACGCGTTCAGAGTGAAAGAAGAGGAGGATGTTACAGTGAAAGAAGAGGAGGCTCCCGTTTTTGGAGTGAAAGAGGAGGAGGGGGAGATGACTGTCACATCGAAAAAGGAGGAGGAAGAAGAGGAGGAAACTGGATATCTGGTTCCGGTTTCCCATTGGCATCTTAAGGCATCCAATGGTTCTAATGATGAACTTAGCAGTAAGATGGTTTTGAGAAACCGGGCCCTGATTAACACTAGTAAGTACTGTCTTAAATATAGGAGCACAAACTATTGTTGAACTGATGCGTGGTTTTAAGGCGCCATTCTACTGAATTTCTATGCTTGAATATATTATTTAATGTAAGAATTAATAAAACTACACTGTCAAATGTGTATACCACCAAAGAGCGGGTCACCAACAAAACGTTAACAGTGGATTTGCACGCAAAATCACAACTTTAGTGTCTCACAGAATGGACTTGTCCGTATCAATACTCAAATTCCATTGTATTCTATAAGAAATAATTTTGCCAGTCGTGGTCCATATGAATTTTGCCAGCTGTGGTCCATACGTTCAGCTGAGAACCCTAAAGGGGAGGCTGTATGTACAGTGGGGAAAAAAGTATTTAGTCAGCCACCAATTGTGCAAGTTCTCCCACTTAAAAAGATGAGAGAGGCCTGTAATTTTCATCATAGGTACACATCAACTATGACAGACAAATTGAGAAAAAATAATCCAGAAAATCACATTGTAGGATTTTTAATGAATTTATTTGCAAATTATGGTGGAAAATAAGTATTTGGTCACCTACAAACAAGCAAGATTTCTGGCTCTCACAGACCTGTAACTTCTTTAAGAGGCTCCTCTGTCCTCCACTCGTTACCTGTATTAATGGCACCTGTTTGAACTTGTTATCAGTATAAAAGACACCTGTCCACAACCTCAAACAGTCACACTCCAAACTCCACTATGGCCAAGACCAAAGAGCTGTCAAAGGACACCAGAAACAAAATTGTAGACCTGCACCAGGCTGGGAAGACTGAATCTACAATAGGTAAGCAGCTTGGTTTGAAGAAATCAACTGTTGGAGCAATTATTAGGAAATGGAAGACATACAAGACCACTGATAATCTCCCTCGATCTGGGGCTCCACGCAAGATCAAAAAAAAACTGAAATGAGTTACGTCAGGTTTGTTTTAGCCATTCCTATGGGGGAAATGAATGGGGTTTTGGGATAAACGCTGACCTTTATGAATTATGAAGCCTTTATGTTTTGTTCTATGATAATATCAGTCAGGTAACATGACCTTTATTATGAAGCCTTTATGTTTTGTTCTATGATAATATCAGTCAGGTAACATGACCTTTATTATGAAGCCTTTATGTTTTGATCTTTATGAAATAATGTGGTTGTTTTGACAGAAATGCTTCAAAATTCACAAAACGATTTGTTAGCTGATTAAGATGATCTCATAGAACAAAATTTACATTTTTTACATTTACATTTGAGTCATTTAGCAGACGCTCTTATCCTGAGCGACTTACAGTTAGTGAGTGCATACATTTTTCATACTGTATAAGATCTTCTAAGCCTGTGTTTTCCACAGACCTTATTTTCGGTGTTTATCCAACAACCCTCCAAAAAACCCATTCATTTCCCCATAGGCTTTGTCCAATGAGCCATGGTGGAGTTAGTGACTACAAAAAGACACCATTACTATTGCTCTCTATAGTACCCCTCGGGGGGAGTATATACCCCAAAAAGACGCCATTACTATTGCTCTCTATAGTCCCCCTCGGGGGGAGTATATACCCCAAAAAGACGCCATTACTATTGCTCTCTATAGTACCCCTCGGGGGGAGTATATACCCCAAAAAGACACCATTACTATTGCTCTCTATAGTACCCCTCGGGGGGAGTATATACCCCAAAAAGACGCCATTACTATTGCTCTCTATAGTCCCCCTCGGGGGGAGTATATACCCCAAAAAGACGCCATTACTATTGCTCTCTATAGTCCCCCTCGGGGGGAGTATATACCCCAAAAAGACGCCATTACTATTGCTCTCTATAGTCCCCCTCGGGGGGAGTATATACCCCAAAAAGACGCCATTACTATTGCTCTCTATAGTACCCCTCGGGGGGAGTATATACCCCAAAAAGACGCCATTACTATTGCTCTCTATAGTACCACTCGGGGGGAGTATATACCCCAAAAAGCAGACGTCTAAATAATGTCATGTTGGAGAAATAAAATAAATAGGAAGTGTTATAGATGTTACATGAAATGGACAAACATTATGGGGAGACTGAACGCCTGAGTTTGTAAGTCTTCAAAACATGGTCCAAAGATGGATAGCCACTGCAATGGAAAGGCTTGGCTCAACAACATCAGTTAACATTTAGAAAAGATAGTCATGTCCATTATTACTTCAGAGATGAAGTGGGCCACCAACAAAACGTTATTAACAATGGATCAAATGCAGCCTATAACATTGACTGAAATAGTTAGTAATATATTATTATAGAGCTCTGATCAGCCTAAAACATGACATTATCTATTATTATAGAGCTCTGATCAGCCTATAAACATGACATTATCTATTATTATAGAGCTCTGATCAGCCTAAAACATGATCTATTATTATAGAACTCTGATCAGCCTATAACATGACATTATCTATTATTATAGAGCTCTGATCAGCCTATAAACATGACATTATCTATTATTATAGAGCTCTGATCAGCCTATAACATGAATTATCTATTATTATAGAGCTCTGATCAGCCTATAAACATCACATTATCTATTATTATAGAGCTCTGATCAGCCTATAAACATGACATTATCTATTATTATAGAGCTCTGATCAGCCTATAAACATGACATTATCTATTATTATAGAGCTCTGATCAGCCTATAAACATGATCTATTATTATAGAGCTCTGATCAGCCTAAAAACATGACATTATCTATTATTATAGTGCTCTGATCAGCCTAGAAACATGACATTATCTATTATTATAGAGCTCTGATCAGCCTATAACATGACATTAACTATTATTATAGAGTTCTGCTCATTCTAAAACATGACATTATCTATTATTATAGAGCTCTGATCAGCCTATAACATGACATTATCTATTATTATAGAGCTCTGATCAGCCTATAAACATGACGTTATCTATTATTATAGAGCGCTGATCAGCCTAAAACATGACATTATCTATTATTATAGAGTTCTGATCAGCCTAAAACATGACATTATCTATTATTATAGAGTTCGGATCAGCCTAAAACATGACATTATCTATTATTATAGAGCTCTGATCAGCCTATAAACATGACATTATCTATTATAATAGAGCTCTGATCAGCCTATAAACATGACATTATCTATTATTATAGAGCTCTGATCAGCCTATAAACATGACATTCCATGAGAGCAAGATTAGATTTGGAGCTCTACATTTGTTTTTAAAATCTCATCAAGATTATTTTTTAAGACTACATTTTGTGAAAACTGGGGTCAGGTTAGGGACCTAGTCTGGATTAAACCTAATAGGAAGACAGTTTTATCATGTGGAGGTTTCATTCAGGTCTCTGTTTAGTATTTAACTATATACTCTGTTTGTCTTTGACAGGAGAGAGACCAGACTCTCCCTCTGACAGCAGAAAGAGTCCTTCAGGGGAACCAGACCCAGAGATGCCCAAACCAGCGAGACCACACCACTGCTCCCAGTGTGGAAAGATTTTTACTAAGTTACGAAACCTAAAAGAGCATGAGAGGACACACATAGGAGAAAAGCCTTTCCAATGCTCCCAGTGTGGAAAGAGTTTTAGTCAGTTAGGGAACCTGAAAACACATAAGAGAATACACTCTGGAGAGAAGCCTTACCACTGCTCCCAATGTGGAAAGACTTTTACCTTATTAGGGAGCCTGCAATCACATGAAAGGACACACACAGGAGAAAAACCTTACCACTGTTCCCACTGTAGAAAGAGTTTTAGGTGGTTAGAAGGCCTGAAAACGCATGAGAGAATACACACAGGAGAAAAGCCCTACCACTGCTCTCATTGTGGAAAGCATTTTACTCAGTTAGGGAACCTGAAATCACATCAGAGGATACATACACAGGACAAGACATACCACTGCTCTCATTGTGGAAAGACATTTTCCCAGTCAGAGGACCTGAAATCACATGAGAGAATAGAGAGGCTGTGTTCTGACTTATGTTTTTGACTGAGAGTTTGTGTTTTTGTATGTCACATGTTAATAAAATCATATATAAAATCATATTGTTCATATTAAATTAAACTAAAATTATAGTTTTTTCATCTTGAGACATGTCTAAAATCAGATTAAATATTTTATAAAAGTTGCCTTATTCCTGACCCGGGAAAGCTGTCAGTGAATCACAGAGCAGCCCAACTGGAGAACCGCTCTCTTTCAACAATGTATCAATGTCATCGGAACAACGTCATCCCATTTTCATACACATTAAGCTTAATGACTAGAAACACAAATTAACTCAATGAAACACCGACACAATTCCAGAGGTTTGAATGTTAGAATCAATAAATGCCAATTCTATTAATCTGTTTAATAATTACATTTAAATAGAACTTGGTTCTATTTGAGACACTCCATGCGAGTGTCTCATTTGAACAATTCAAGATATACACATTTCTCAATGGAGGGGGTAAGGGAGGAGTTATCTAGGAGTTGAACTAATTTCTTTACAACAGAAAATAGCATTTTGGGGTTCCCCTCACCACTTGCAATGAGATTGGTAAATTAAATAGAACTTGGTTGTATTTGAGACACTCCGCGCAATTCAAGTCCTTATTGGATATCAGGAAGATACAACCCTTAAAGAGAAACGAGGAGAACTAAAATAACTAAAAACTAACTTCCCTTTTTCTCTGTGGATTAATCATCGGAGTAGAGAAACCATTTTGTTTTGACTCCGGATCAAAATTCTACAAAAGAACCAGCTAGAAAGAAGACCATATGCATGTCAGGTAAAAAATAACAACTACAGTGGGGAGAACAAGTATTTGATACACTGCCGATTTTGCAGGTTTTCCTACTTACAAAGCATGTAGAGGTCTGTCATTTTTATCATAGGCACACTTCAACTGTGAGAGACGGAATCTAAAACAAAAATCCAGAAAATCACATTGTATGATTTTTAAGTAATTAATTTGCATTTTATTGCATGACATAACTATTTGATCACCTACCAACCAGTAAGAATTCCGGCTCTCACAGACCTGTTAGTTTTTCTTTAAGAAGCCCTCCTGTTCTCCACTCATTACCTGTATTAACTGCACCTGTTTGAACTCGTTACCTGTATAAAAGACACCTGTCCACACACTCAATCAAACAGACTCCAACCTCTCCACAATGGCTAAGACCAGAGAGCTGTGTAAGGACATCAGGGATAAAATTGTAGACCTGCACAAGGCTGGGATGGGCTACAGGACAATAGGCAAGCAGCTTGGTGAGAAGGCAACAACTGTTGGTGCAATTATTAGAAAATGGAAGAAGTTCAAGATGATGGTCAATCACCCTCGGTCTGGGGCTCCATGCAAGATCTCACCTCGTGGGCATCAATGATCATGAGGAAGGTGAGGGACCAGCCCAGAACTACATGGCAGGACCTGGTTAATGACCTGAAGAGAGCTGGGACCACAGTCTCAAAGAAAACCATTAGTAACACACTACGCCGTCATGGATTAAAATCCTGCATCGCACGCAAGGTCCCCCTGCTCAAGCCAGCGCATGTCCAGGCCCATCTGAAGTTTGCCAATGACCATCTGGATGATCCAGAGGAGGAATGGGAGAAGGTCATGTGGTCTGATGAGGCAAAAATATAGCTTTTTGGTCTAAACTCCACTCGCCGTGTTTGGAGGAAGAAGAAGTATGAGTACAACCCCAAGAACACCATCCCAACCGTGAAGTATGGAGGTGGAAACATCATTCTTTGGGGATGCTTTTCTGCAAAGGGGACAGGACGACTGCACCGTATTGAGGGGAGGATGGATGGGGCCATGTATAGCGAGATCTTGGCCAACAACCTCCTTCCCTCAGTAAGAGCATTGAAGATGGGTCGTGGCTGGGTCTTCCAACATGACAACGACCTGAAACACACAGCCAGGGCAACTAAGTAGTGGCTCCATAAGAAGCATCTCAAGGTCCTGGAGTGGCCTAGCCAGTTTCCAGACCTGAACCCAATAGAAAATCTTTGGAGGAAGCTGAAAGTCCGTATTGCCCAGCGACAGACCCGAAACCTGAAAGATCTGGAGAAGGTCTATATGGAGGAGTGGGCCAAAATCCCTGCTGCAGTGTGTGCAAACCTGGTCAAGACCTACAGGAAACGTATGATCTCTGTAATTGCAAACAAAGGTTTCTGTACCAAATATTAAGTTCTGCTTTTCTGATGTATCAAATAGTTATGTCATGCAATAAAATGCAAATGAATTACTTAAAAATCATACAACGTGATTTTCTGGATTTTTGTTTTAGATTCCGTCTCTCACAGTTGAAGTGTACCTATGATAAAAATGACAGACCTCTACATGCTTTGTAAGTAGGAAAACCTGCAAAATCGGCAGTGTATCAAATACTTGTTCTCCCCACTGTATATGTTTAATCTCCCAGGACAAACTAGCTAGTAACAGCTATAATAATAATAATATGCCATTTAGCAGACGCTTTTATCCAAAGCGACTTACAGTCATGCGTGCATACATTTATTTTATTTTATTTTGTGTATGGGTGGTCCCGGGGATCGAACCCACTACCTTGGCGTTACAAGCGCCGTGCTCTACCAGCTGAGCTACAGAGGACCACAGCTATCTAGCTAAATGTCCACCAGCTATCTAGCTAAATGTCTATGAATGTTTCATGTGTGTTTCGAACCTGCCCCGAAATGAACATAACTGATTCCCAGTTGATTTTGGTATTTTAACCTGCTGGTCTTAATCGCATCTGGTGGAGATAGACTAAATCATCATGCCCATCATGGCCTTGTGGTTTGAGATTGGAAGGTTGGGAGTTCGAGTCCCGGCTGAATCATTCCAGACTAAATCATCATGCCCATCATGGCCTTGTGGTTTTAGTGTCCACCTTGAGATTGGAAGGTTGGGAGTTCGATCCCCGGCTGAATCATTCCAGACTAAATCATCATGCCCATCATGGCCTTGTGGTTTGAGTGTCCACCTTGAGATTGGAAGGTTGGGAGTTCGAGTCCCGGCTGAATCATTCCAGACTAAATCATCATGCCCATCATGGCCTTGTGGTTTGAGTGTCCACCTTGAGATTGGAAGGTTGGGAGTTCGAGTCCCGGCTGAATCATTCCAGACTAAATCATCATGCCCATCATGGCCTTGTGGTTTGAGTGTCCACCTTGAGATTGGAAGGTTGGGAGTTCGAGTCCCGGCTGAATCATTCCAGACCGTAAAAATGGAACCCGGTGTGTCTCTGCCTGGCACTCAGCATTAAGGAGATAGAATGGGGTTAAAGCCCTGTGATAAACTAGCGTCCTGTCCAGGGGGTGTATTTGTACATCAAGCTGCCTCACGCTACAGAAACAGGAGATAGGCTCCTGCTCCGATGAGTCGTTCTGGCTCACGCCAGGCAAGGCTCGTGCTAGGCTACTTACTTATCCAGTCAATGTTCAGAAGAAAACACATTCTGAATGTTAATCTGAATTTAGATGTGATCATGGGGGGTGGGTGCAACTCAATATTAGGAAGGTGTTCCTAATGTTTTGTGCACTCAGTGTAGATTAACAAAAATATAAATGCAACATGTTCAAAGATTTTACTGAGTTACAGTTCATAAAAGGAAATCAGTCAATTTAAATTAATTCATTAGGCCCTAATCTATGGATTTCACATGACTGGGAATACAGATATGCATCTGTTGGTCACATACAGTGGGGAGAACAAGTATTTGATACACTGCCGATTTTGCAGGTTTTCCTACTTACAAAGCATGTAGAGGTCTGTAATGTTTATCATAGGTACACTTCAACTGTGAGAGACGGAATCTAAAACAAAAATCCAGAAAATCACATTGTATGATTTTTAAGTAATTAATTTGCATTTTATTGCGAACAATAAAGAACAATACATCCACTTTATTTGTCATTTTTCATGTTCAAGATCAGTTAGAAACTAACTGGTAATAAACATATATCTGACATGACCTGCCTAAGAGAGGAGAGGATCAGGAGAGGGTCTCAACAGGTTTCTTGGTTTTAGATGTGTAACTTGTAATAAACATATATCTGACATGACCTGCCTAAGAGAGGAGAGGATCAGGAGAGGATCTCAACAGGTTTCTTGGTTTTAGATGTGTAACTGGTAATAAACATATATCTGACATGACCTGCCTAAGAGAGGAGAGGATCAGGAGAGGATCTCAACAGGTTTCTTGGTTTTAGATGTGTAACTGGTAATAAACATATATCTGACATGACCTGCCTAAGAGAGGAGAGGATCAGGAGAGGATCTCAACAGGTTTCTTGGTTTTGTTTATTCCTTTCACCAAGAGGATACAGTTAGAGTTGTATCACTCATTACAGTTTCAGTTGGCATTCAAATGTGTGGTATTATTCCAGTATTGTACTGTGTCTATGCACGTCTATGTAAATGTTGCTGAGAACATGGCATAACATGCAGTCCATTACGCTAACAGACAGTTTGATCAGGCAGCGGCTAGAAAGCAAGACGGAGAAAGGATTGACCTTCAGAACATAACACACAACACAAAACCAATGACGTACGCACATTCAGTATGCAGGACAACAGAGAACATGTCAACGAACAACTTATCAATGTTATCAGAACAACATCATCACATTTTCATACACCTTTTAGCTTGACGACTAAAATACACCAATTAACTCAATGAAACAACAACAACTAAATTAATGGAGGTTCGAAGTGTCACGTTCGTCTTGAAGAGATGAAGAGGACCAAGGCGCAGCGTTGCAGGCAAACATACTATTTAATAGAAACACGATCAAAACAATAAACGATACGTGACAGTTCACGGTCAAACATAAACAGATTTGAAACAAAATCCCACAAACACGAAAGAAAAACCGACTGTTTAAATATGGCTCCCAATCAGAGACAACCAGCTGACAGCTGACACTCGTTGCCTCTGATTGGGAGTCACTCAGGCCAACATAGAAATAAGCAAACTAGACCCACAACCTACAACACAAAACATAGAAACTAACACCCTGGCTCAACATAAGAGAGTCCCCCGAGCCAGGGCGTGACACCAAGGTTAGAATCAAGAAATGCACATTCTATTAATCTATTTAAGGGGTCAAGACAATAACAGGGTTGGTCTTCCCCAGGTCTATTTAATCATTTACATTAAAAAAATATCAAATTAAATCTAAGGGATTCTACTTGTATCCAATACATTAAAGTGTATAGACAAAGCAGACATTGTAAGCTTTTTATCAGAGATAATTTAAAAAAAGTAGAACTATTTCTAAGTTTCATACATATTGATTTCATGTGGCATAAACAAATACACTAATTCTCAGTCAAAAACATAAGTCAGAACACAGCCTCTCTATTCTCTCATGTGATTTCAGGTCCTCTGACTGGGAAAATGTCTTTCCACAATGAGAGCAGTGGTATGTCTTCTCCTCCTGTGTATTTGTATGTATTCTTTCATGCTCTTTCAGGTTCCGTAACCGGGTAAATCTTATTTCACACAGGGAGCATTGGTAGGGCTTCTCTCCTGTGTGCATTCTCTCATGCTCTTTTAGGTTCCCTAACTGGGTAAAACTCTTTCCACACAAGGCACATTGGTAAGGCTTCTCTCCTGTGTGTATTCTCTCATGCTGTTTCAGGTTCATTAACCTACTAAAGCTCTTTCCACAGTGGGAACAGTGGTAAGGCCTTTCTCCTGTGTGTATTCTATTATGTATTTTCAGGTACCATAACTCGGTAAATCTCTTTCCACACTGGGAGCATTGGTAGGGCTTTTCTTGGTTGTGTGTCCTCTCATGCGTTTTCAAGCTCCCTAACCATCTAAAACTCTCTCCACAGTGGGAACAGTGGTAAGGCATCTCTCCTGTGTGTATTCTCTCATGCGTTGTCAGGGTGCCTAACGACCTAAAGCTCTTTTCACAATGGGAACAATGGTAAGGCTTCTCCCCTCTGTGTATTCTATCATGCTGTTTCAGGTTCTCTAAACGGGTAAACCTCTTTCCACACTGACAGCAGTGGAAAGGCTTTTCTCCTCTGTGTGTCCTCTCATGCACTTTTAGGTTCTGTAACTTGGTAAAACTCTTTACACAGTGGGAACAGTGGTGTTGTCCTGCTGGTTTGGACATTTCTGGGTCTGGTTCCTTTGAAGGACTCTTCCCGCTGTCAGAGTCTGGTCTCTCTCCTGGCAAAGAAACACTGAGTATTTAGTTAAACAGAAAGACCTGAATGAAACTTCCACATGATAAAACTGTCTTCCTATTAGGTTCAATCTAGACTAGATCCCTCAGTAACCTAAAGCCATTTTTCACAACATTTCTCCATTCAAAATAACCATGGTGAGTGTAATAGAGTATCACACTAGGTTGGGTTTGCTCTTTCAGAACTCCACTAGGAGAAGCAAACACCTGTGCCTCGCATACCCCCTTAAAAGACCCTCGCTTGAAAAATGAGAAAAAAGTGGCAATATTACTGTTTGTACCTCTTGAGACGCCATAGCAACAACAACAACAACCAACTTCCTCAAAAGAGGCCGAATTAATGTCAGATAAATCAAGAAATCTGTAATTAATTTTGACATTAGTTTTATTTTCTATTATTATTTCTAAAATTGGAGTAAACTAATGGACACAACACTTAGGCTTCTACTTCCAGCTTTCTACATACTATATACATTTCACGGACACAATGTATTTTACAATAGTTATCTTTTGTTTGTTTTTTTACATCACTGGGGTCAAGCTTCCTGCCATCCAGGACCTAGATACTAGGCATGTCAGAGGAAAATCGTCAAAGACTCCAGTCACCCAAGTCATAGACTGTTCTCTCTGCTACCGCACAGCAAGCGGTACCGGAGCGCCAAGTCTAGGACCAAAAGGCTCCTTAACAGCTTCTACCCCCAAGCCATAAGACTGCTGAACAATTAATCCCCTCCCTCCTTTGTTTTTACACTGCTGCTACTCGCTGTTTATCATCTAAGCACAGTCACTTTACCCCTACCGACATGTACAAATTACCTGAACTAACCTGTACCCCAGCCCATTACCTCGGTACCGGTACCCCCTATATATAGCCTCATTATTACCTGGACTAACCTGTACCCCAGCCCATTACCTCGGTACCGGTACCCCCTGTATATAGCCTCATTATTACCTTGACTAACCTGTACCCCAGCACATTACCTCGGTACCGGTACCCCCTGTATATAGCCTCGAAGTCGCGAGAGTGTGACTCCCCATAGTATGTTTTACCAAAGTTGACTGACCCTTAAGGGAACTACACTGCCATAAATGCAAGGAACCCCTCACTGGCAGTTATAGAAAGACCCATATACTGTATAGCCATTGATTCTTGAAGAATATAACTTATAAATGCCTCAAATGTATTTCCCCATCAAAAACCAAAACATAAGCTTGTACAGTGGGGTAAAAAAGTATTTAGTCAGCCACCAATTGTGCAGGTTCTCCCATTTAAAAAGATGAGAGGCCTGTACTTTTCATCATAGGTACACGTCAAGTATGACAGACTAATTGAGGAAAAAAATTCCATAAAATCACATTGTAGGATTTTTAATGAATTTATTTGCAAATTATGGTGGAAAATAAGTATTTGGTCACCTACAAACAAGCAAGATTTCTGGCTCTCACAGACCTGTAACTTCTTCTTTAAGAGGCTCCTCTGTCCTCCACTCGTTATCTGTATTAATGGCACCTGTTTGAACTTGTTATCAGTATAAAAGACACCTGTCCACAACCTCAAACAGTCACACTCCAAACTCCACTATGGCCAAGACCAAAGAGCTGTCAAAGGACACCAGAAACAAAATTGTAGACCTGCACCAGGCTGGGAAGACTGAATCTGCAATAGGTAAGCAGCTTGGTTTGAAGAAATCAACCGTGGGAGCAATTATTAGGAAATGGAAGACATACAAGACCACTGATAATCTCCCTCGATCTGGGGCTCCTATTTTGTTGCCTTACAACCTGGAATTTAATTTTTATTTTTAGGGGGTTTGTATCATTTGATTTACACAACATGCCTACCACTTTGAAGATGCAAAATATTTTTTCTTGTGAAACAAACAAGAAATAAGACAAAAAAAACAGAAAACTTGAGTGGGCATAACTATTCACCCCAAGTCAATACTTTGTAGAGCCACCCTTTTCAGCAATTACAGCTGCAAGTCTCTTGGGGTATGTCTCTATAAGCTTGGCACATCTAGCCACTGGGATTTTTGCCCCTTCTTCAAGGCAAAACTGCTCCATCTCCTTCAAGTTGGATGGGTTCCGCTGGTGTACAGCAATCTTTAAGTCATACCACAGATTCTCAATTGGATTGAGGTCTGGGCTTCGACTAGGCCATTCCAAGACATTTAAATGTTTCCCCTTAAACCAATCCAGTGCTGCTTTAGCAGTATGCTTAGGGTCATTGTCCTGCTGGAAGGTGAACCTCCGTCCCAGTCTCAAATCTCTGGAAGACTGAAACAGGTTTCCCTCAAGAATTTCCCTGTATTTAGCGCCATCCATCATTCCTTCAATTCTGACCAGTTTCCCAGTCCCTGCCGATAAAAAACATCCCCACAGCATGATGCTGCCACCACCACCATGCTTCACTGTGGAGATGGTGTTCTCGGGGTGATGAGAGGTGTTGGATTTGCGCCAGACATAGCGTTTTCCTTGATGTCCCAAAAGCTCAATTTTTGTCTCATCTGACCAGAGTCCCTTCTTCCATATGTTTGGGGAGTCTCCCACATGCCTTTTGGCGAACACCAAACGTGTTTGCTTATTTTTTTTCTTTAAGCAATGTATTTTTTCTGGACACTCTTCCGTAAAGCCCAGCTCTGTGGAGTGTACGGCTTAAAGTGGTCCTATGGACAGATACTCCAATCTCCGCTGTGGAGCTTTGCAGCTCCTTCAGGGTTATCTTTGGTCTCTTTGTTGCTTCTGATTAATGCCCACCTTGCCTGGTCCGTGAGTTTTGGTGGGCGGCCCTCTCTTGGCAGGTTTGTTGTGGTGCCATATTCTTTCCATTTTTTGATAATGGATTTAATGGTGCTCCGTGGGATGTTCAAAGATTCTGATATTTTTTTATAACCAAACCCTGATCTGTTCTTCTCCACAACTTTGTCCCTGACCTGTTTGGAGAGCTCCTTGGTCTTCATGGTGTCGCTTGCTTGGTGGTGCCCCTTGCTTAGTGGTGTTGCAGACTCTGAGGCCTTTCAGAACAGATGTACATATACTGAGATTATGTGACAGATCATGTGACACTTACATAAAGTCCACCTGTGTGCAATCTAACTAATTATGTGACTTCTGAAGGTAATTGGTTGCACCAGATCTTATTTAGGGGTTTCATAGCAAAGAGGGTGAAAACATATGCACGGGGCCTCCAATTATTTTTATGGACTGGATCTTTATATTTACCACCTGTGCCCAGTTTCAGTAATAATGAAATCAGACCTTGTTGAGTATCTGATAATCTACCATTTACACAGGAGTGGTTAAAACATGCTAATAACGGTCCTTTGAGTATATAAAAAAAGGTTTGGTATACCTCGACTGGTATGCCATCCAGCCCTGGAGTCTTCCCGGACTCTACAATTTATATAGGAGTGGTTAAAACATGCTAATAATGGTCCAGGAGTTTTCCCGGACTTAAAGGCTTTAATTGCATCAAGAAGTTCCTCCTCTGTAATTTGGCCTTCATACAGTGGGGGAAAAAAGTATTTAGTCAGCCACCAATTGTGCAAGTTCTCCCACTTAAAAAGATGAGAGAGGCCTGTAATTTTCATCATAGGTACACGTCAACTATGACAGACAAAATGAGAAAAAAAAAATCCTAAAAATCACATTGTAGGATTTTTAATGAATTTATTTGCAAATTATGGTGGAAAATAAGTATTTGGTCAATATCAAAAGTGTCTCAATACTTTGTTATATACCCTTTGTTGGCAATGACACAGGTCAAACGTTTTCTGTAAGTCTTCACAAGGTTTTCACACACTGTTGCTGGTATTTTGGCCCATTCCTCCATGCAGATCTCCTCTAGAGCAGTGATGTTTTGGGGCTGTCGCTGTGCAACACGGACTTTCAACTCCCTCCAAAGATTTTCTATGGGGTTGAGATCTGGAGACTGGCTAGGCCACTCCAGGACCTTGAAATGCTTCTTACGAAGCCACTCCTTCGTTGCCCGGGCAGTGTGTTTGGGATCATTGTCATGCTGAAAGACCCAGCCACGTTTCATCTTCAATGCCCTTGCTGATGGAAGGAGGTTTTCACTCAAAATCTCACGATACATGGCCCCATTCAATATTTTTTTTTTACACGGATCAGTCGTCCTGGTCCCTTTGCAGAAAAACAGCCCCAAAGCATGATGTTTCCACCCCCATGCTTCACAGTAGGTATGGTGTTCTTTGGATGCAACTCAGCATTCTTTGTCCTCCAAACACGACGAGTTGAGTTTTTACCAAAAAGTTATATTTTGGTTTCATCTGACCATATGACATTCTCAATCCTATAGAAAATGTGTTATTGTGGGAAGCTTGTGGAAGGCTACCCGAAACGTTTGACCCAAGTTAAACAATTTAAAGGCAATGCTACCAAATACTAATTGAGTGTATGTAAACTTCTGACCCACTGGGAATGTGATGAAAGAAATAAAAGCTTAAATAAATAATTCTCTCTGACATTATTCTGACATTTCACAATCTTAAAATAAAGTGGTGATCCCAAGATAGGGAATTTTTACTAGGATGAAATGTCAGGAATTGTGAAAAACTGAGTTTGAATATATTTGGCTAAGGTGTATGTAAACTTCCGACTTCAACTGTATAAGTTATTTCTCCAAGATTCAATGGCCCAGAGCCATCTTTACTGAACTAAAATATAAACAGAACATGCAACAATTTCTACAGTTTCACTGAGTTCGTAGCCTACGCCATACCATAACCCCACTGTTCACAACGTTGACATCAGCAAACCGCTCGCTCACACGACGCCACGTGGTCTACGGTTGTGAGGCCAGTTGGACATACTGTCAAATTCTCTAAAATGACGTTGGAGGCGGATCATGGTAGAGAAATTAACATTCAGTTCTCTGGAAACAGCTCCAGTGGACATTTCTCCACTCAGCATGCCAATTGCACGCTCCCTCAAAACTTGAGACAGCTGTGGCATTGTGTTGTGTGACAAAACTGCACATTATGGAGTGGGCTTTTATTGTCCCCAGCACAAGGTGCACCTGTGTAATAATCATGCTGTTTAATCAGCTTCTTGATATGCCACACCTGTCAGGTGGATGGATGTAAACTAATTTGTGCACAACATTTTAGAGAAATAAGCTTTTTGTGTGGAACTTTTATATCAGCTCATGAAACATGGGACCATACAATTTACATTCATATTTTTGTTCAGGGTATCAAAACTATACATTATTTCAACAAGTGCAGTTTGTGACCCTGTTTTTAAGACAGTACTCACTGGTGTTAATCAGATCTGCAGTCTCCTCCTCCTCTTTTCTTAACATAGCCTCCTCTTCCTCTCCAAAAGGTTCTTTCTCTATAACATCATCTTCTTCATCTTTCAGTGTTATGGCCTCCTCTTCCTCCTTTTTCATTCTGAAAGCTTCTACCTCCTCTTCCTCCACTGTGACAGCCTCTATCCCCTCTTCCTCTTTCACTCTGAAAGGTTCTTCCTCTTCTTTCACTGTAACATTCTCCACCTCTTCTTTCAATGTGATACTGATAGCCTCCTCTTCCTCCACTGTGACGGCCTCTATCCCCTCTTCCTCTTTCACTCTGAAAGGTTCTTCCTCTTCTTTCACTGTAACATCCTCCTCTTCTTCTTTCACGACAATGTTCAGCCCCAGAGCTTCTTTTTCCGTCCAACAGACCTCCTCTTCTTTAGCAGGGGGGTAGTTGCTTAGTGAGCTCATGGTCGGTGATGTTAGCTAGCTAGATTGCTAGTTAGCATTAACGACTTGCCTGGTTCTAAGCTAAATTAGCAAGCCAGCTAGCTACTAACCTGATTAACAACGTAAATATTAAATGGTGCAACTAGCTATACGAAAGAAGTATGTTTAAAACACAGGGACAAAAATACAACGAACCAGTCTAAAGAGCTTGAATGTTTCGTCTATATTGGCTAGCAAGCTACCGAGGCGGCTGACTGGATGTTGTTGAAAACGTCGCGTCCCGTCCACTAGATTATACGTCACGCTGGCAGCAACGCCTGAAAGACGCACATCTCCATCACCCGACTGGAGTGGGGAAGCGTGTCTCGATTGATTAGTGCACGTATGTAATGAGTATACATTTAAAAAACATACTTTCCATCTACTACACATCTGGATTTAAAGGGAAATGAAGGGAAATGATTACATAATATTCCGGTGTAACCTAAAATATTATCCCAGTTTTGATATGCTGCTTGTGTATTCATTACCCATATTAGCAAAAAAATAAAACGTAATGTTACGTAGGTCACAGAGAAACAATCACATGGCTAGCTAGTTGGCTACAGCAGGTTTATCCATTTCACAATAGCCTGTAATGACTAGTTAACAAAATACGTTTTTTTGGGTGGATTCTTGGGTTTTCTTGTTGTGTTCTCATTTGTTGTGAGAGCAAAAGAAGAGTGTCTTGTCTTGTTGTCTTCCCTTGCTAGCAAGTTGGCTAGCCTTTTAGCTCCCTCTTGTTGATGAATGTTTATATGTCATGTTGTGAGCTAAACACTTAGCTGTTTGGATTTATTCACAATAAAGAGAACCATAATGAGTCACTTCATCCTTGTGTTGTTTCATATATTTTGGGGGAGGCTAGACCCCCAAGACACTTAACTAACCTTTCTGGATGTGGTAACTAGTGACAACCTTGTTGTTGTCGAAGAAGCGTCATGTCCACCAGATTATACGTCACACTGGCAGAGTCGCCTGAAAGACCAGAGGAAAATATGTATAAAAAAAAAAAAGTTGTATATTATATTGAGGCGTACAAAGAGTTTTAAATTAATTTTGTATTAAATATATATATATAAACTCAGCAAAAAAAGAAACGTCCCTTTTTCAGGACCCTGTCTTTCAAAAATAATTCGTAAAAATCCAAATAACTTCACAGATCTTCATTGTAAAGTGTTTAAACACGGTTTCCCATGCTTGTTCAATGAACCATAAACAATTCATGAACATGCACCTGTGGAACGGTCGTTAAGACACTAAAAGCTTACAGACGGTAGGCAATTTAGGTCACAGTTATGAAAACTTAGGACACCAAAGAGGCCTTTCTACTGACTCTGAAAAACACCAAAAGAAAGATCATCTGCGTGAAAGTGCCTTAGGCATGCTGCAAGGAGGCAGGAGAACTGAAGATGTGGCCAGGGCAATAAATTGCAATGTCCGTACTGTGTGACGCCTAAGACAGCGCTACAGGGAGACAGGACGGACAGCTGATCGTCCTCGCGTGTAACAACACCTGCACAGGATCGGTACATCCGAACATCACACCTGCGGGACAGGTACAGGATGGCAACAACAACTGCCCGAGTTACACCAGGAACGCACAAACCCTCGCTCACAGTATCCCTCTGCCAGTAAAGCCAGAATTGAACCCTTCTTTTCCTCACTCAAAACTTTCCTTTTCAACTCTTTTGGCATGGTCAATAGTTATTTTTTGAAGACCACAGCAGTGGTTTTTATACTTTTCCTCGTTAAATAAGATTTGGTTCAGGTGATCACCTAATCAGTACCTAATTCAGTAGAATGAGGTGTGCCTGTGTTGGAATTCAACAGACACTGGAATGGAATGGCTGTCATACATGTAGAGATGCTGATTTAAGAAAAATGTGCAGTGGTCCTTAATATTTTCCACAGCTGTATATACAGTACCAAGATTGGACACACATATATATATATATACAGTACCCGTCAAAAGCCTGGACACACCTACTCATTCAAGGGTTTTTCTTTATTTTTACTATTTTCTACATTGTAAAATAATAGTGAAGACATCAAAATTATGAAATAACCCATATGGATTCATGTATTAACCAAAAAAGTGTTGAACAAATCAAAATGTATTTTATATTTGAGATTCTTCAAATAGCCACCTTTGCCTTGATGACAGCTTTGCACACGCTTGGCATTCTCTCAACCAGCTTCATCTGGAATGCTTTTCCAACCGTCTTGAAGGAGTTCCAACATATTCTGAGCACTTGTTGGCTGCTTTTCCTTCACTCTGCGGTCTGACTCATCCCAAACCATCTCAATTGGGTTGAGGTCGGGGGATTGTGGACACAAGGTCATCTGATGCAGCACTCCATCACTCTCCTTCTTGGTCAAATAGCCCTTACACAGCCTGGAGGTGTGTTGGGTCATTGTCCTGTTGACATTATTTTTGAAGTCCCACTAAGCCCAAACCAGATGGGATGGCGTATCAATGCAGAATGCTGTGGTAGCCATGCTGGTTAAGTGTGCCTTGAATTCTAAATAAATCACAGACAGTGTCTCCAGCAAAGCACCCCCACACCATAACACCTCCTCCTCCATGCTTTACGGTGGGAACCACATGCGGAGATCATCCGTTTACCCACATCGTGTCTCACAAAGACACAGCATTTGGAACCAGAAATCTAAAATTTGGACTCATCAGACCAAAGGACACATTTCCACCGGTCTAATGTCCATTTCTCATGTTTCTTGTCCCAAGCAGGTCTCTTCTTCTTATTGATGTCCTTTAGTAATGGTTTCTTTGCAGCAATTCGGCCTGATTCACACAGTCTCCTCTGAACAATTGATGTTGAGATGTGTGTTACTTGAACTCTGTGAAACATTCATTAGGGCCCCATGTAGCTCAGTTGGTAGAGCATGGCGCTTGCAACGCCAGGGTTGTGGGTTCGATTCCCACGGGGCCAGTATGAAAAAAAGAACATGTATGCACTCACTAACTGTAAGTCAC
Source organism: Coregonus lavaretus (assembly GCF_964263955.1). NCBI lineage: Eukaryota > Metazoa > Chordata > Actinopteri > Salmoniformes > Salmonidae > Coregonus > Coregonus lavaretus. The sequence continues at coordinate 646,678 of NW_028164744.1, forward strand.
TCTGGATAAGAGCGTCTGCTAAATGACTAAAATGTAAATGTACATTTGGGCTGCAATTTCTGAGGCTGATAACTCTAATGAACTTATCCTCTGCAGCAGAGGTAACTCTGGGTCTTCCATTCCTGTGGCGGTCCTCATGAGAGCCAGTTTCATCATTGCGCTTGATGGTTTTTACGACTGCACTTGAAGAAACTTTCAAAGTTCTTGAGATCTTGAGTAATGATAGACTGTCGTTTCTCTTTGCTTATTTGACTTGGTCTTTTACCAAATAGGGCCATCTTCTGTATACGAACCCTACCTTGTCACAACACAAATGATTGGCTCAAACGCATTAAGAAGGAAAGAATTTCCACAAATTAACTTTTCAGGTGACTACCTCATGAAGCTGGTTGAATGCCAAGAGTGTGCAAAGCTGTCATCAAGGCAAAGGGTGTTTATTCGAAGAATCTCAAATATAAAATATATTTTGATTTTCTTAATGCTTTTTTGGTTACTACATGATTCCATATATGTTATTTCATAGTTTTGATGTCTTCACTATTATTCTACAATATAAAAAATAGTCAAAATAAAGAAAAACCCTTGAATGATTAGGTGTGTCCAAACATTTACTGGTACTATATATATATATATATAATTTTACATTTTAGTCATTTAGCAGACGCTCTTATCCAGAGCGACTTACATGAGCAATTAGGGTTACATGCCTTGCTCAAGGGCACATCGACAGATTTTTCACCTAGTCGGCTCGGGGATTAGAACCAGCGACCTTTCGGTTACTGGCACAACGCTCTTAACCACTAAGCTACCTGCCGCCCATATATATAATGTATATACACACACACACAATATCCAAATCCTATATACAATCAAATTCAATCAAATTAATTTAGAAAAAGCCAAATAATTTTTTCAAATTCAAGAGGTTTCAAGGATAAATTTAAGAGATGCAAAATTCCATTCATCTATATAATCATTTACATTTAGCAATTAAATTACATTTTCAATATCCAATTAATATAAGGAACAACATCAGATTGCATTAAAGTTCATAATCAAAACTAAATCCACATTTTAAAATATTTAATCTGATTTTAAACATGATCAGGGTCTCCAGATGAAAAAAAACTAAAAACAGGCCTATTCTTTTGTATGAATTCATGAAACAATATGATTTAATGTGGCATAAACAAAAACACTAATTCTCGGTCAAAAACATAAGTCAGAACACAGCCTCTCTATTCTCTCATGTGATTTCAGGTCCTCTGACTGGGAAAATGTCTTTCCACAATGAGAGCAGTGGTATGTCTTCTCCTCCTGTGTATGTATCCTTTCATGCTTATTCAGATGTCTTAACCGGTTAAAACTCTTATCACACAGGGAGCAGTGGTAGGTCTTATCCCCTCCTGTGTGTGTCCTCTCATGCCGATTCAGGGCCCCTAACTTGGTAAAACTCTTTCCACACAGGGAGCATTGGTAGGGCTTTTCTTGTGTGTGTGTCCTCTCATGCTGTTTTAGGTACCCTAACTGGGTAAAACTCTTTCCACACTGGGAACATTGGAATGGCTTTTCTCCTGTGTGTATTCTCTCATGTCTTTTCAGTTTATTTAACCAGCTAAAACTCTTTCCACAGTGGGAGCAGATCTTCCTCCCTCCAGAGTGTGTCATCTCATGCTCCTTCAGGCTCCTTAACCAGCGAAAACTAATTCCACAGTGGGAGCAGTGGTAAGGCTTCCCTCCTGTGTGTATTCTCTTATGTTTTTTCAGGCTCCCTAACTGACTAAAACTCTTTCCACACTGGGAACACTGGAAAGGCTTTTCTCCTGTGTGCAACGTCTCATGCTGTTTTAGGTTCCAGAACCGGGTAAAACTCTTTCCACAGTGGGAGCAGTGATCTCTTCTCGCTGGTTTGGACGTCTCTGGGTCTGGTTCCCCTGAAGGACTCTTCCCGCTGTCAGAGTGAGAGTCTGGTCTCTCTCCTGCCAAAGACAAACAGATTATTTAGTTAAACAGAAAGCTGAATGAAACCTCCACATGATACTAGGTCTTCCTATGAGGTCTAACCGGGAATAGATCCCTCAATAAAAGAGCAGAGCGTGTTAGCCAGCAGCATCCCACCCTGCATCCCACTGCTGGCTTGCCTCTGAAACTAAGGAGGGTAGGTCCTGGTCAGTCCCTAAAGAGTGGCTGTAATGCTTGTAGGCCAGTGTTTCCCAAACTCGGGACCCCAAAGGATGCACGTTTAGGTTTTTCCCTAGCACTACACAGCTGATTGGGTATGGTAACTCCTCCTCCTATAGGTTAGCCATCCCTGTGATTGGGTATGGTAACTCCTACTCCTATAGGTTAGCCATCCCTGTGATTGGGTATGGTAACTCCTACTCCTATTGGTTAGCCATCCCTGTGATTGGGTATGGTAACTCCTCCTCCTATAGGTTAGCCATCCCTGTGATTGGGTATGGTAACTCCTACTCCTATAGGTTAGCCATCCCTGTGATTGGGTATGGTAACTCCTCCTCCTATAGGTTAGCCATCCTTGTGATTGGGTATGGTAACTCCTACTCCTATAGGTTAGCCATCCCTGTGATTGGGTATGGTAACTCCTACTCCTATAGGTTAGCCATCCCTGTGATTGGGTATGGTAACTCCTACTCCTATAGGTTAGCCATCCCTGTGATTGGGTATGGTAACTCCTACTCCTATAGGTTAGCCATCCCTGTGATTGGGTATGGTAACTCCTACTCCTATAGGTTAGCCATCCCTGTGATTGGGTATGGTAACTCCTACTCCTATAGGTTAGCCATCCCTGTGATTGGGTATGGTAACTCCTATAGGTTAGCCATCCCTGTGATTGGGTATGGTAACTCCTATAGGTTAGCCATCCCTGTGATTGGGTATGGTAACTCCTATAGGTTAGCCATCCCTGTGATTGGGTATGGTAACTCCTATAGGTTAGCCATCCCTGTGATTAGGTATGGTAACTCCTATAGGTTAGCCATCCCTGTGATTGGGTATGGTAACTCCTACTCCTATAGGTTAGCCATCCCTGTGATTGGGTATGGTAACTCCTACTCCTATAGGTTAGCCATCCCTGTGATTGGGTATGGTAACTCCTACTCCTATAGGTTAGCCATCCCTGTGATTGGGTATGGTAACTCCTACTCCTATAGGTTAGCCATCCCTGTGATTGGGTATGGTAACTCCTACTCCTATAGGTTAGCCATCCCTGTGATTGGGTATGGTAACTCCTACTCCTATAGGTTAGCCATCCCTGTGATTGGGTATGGTAACTCCTACTCCTATAGGTTAGCCATCCCTGTGATTGGGTATGGTAACTCCTACTCCTATAGGTTAGCCATCCCTGTGATTGGGTATGGTAACTCCTACTCCTATAGGTTAGCCATCCCTGTGATTGGGTATGGTAACTCCTACTCCTATAGGTTAGCCATCCCTGTGATTGGGTATGGTAACTCCTACTCCTATAGGTTAGCCATCCCTGTGATTGGGTATGGTAACTCCTATAGGTTAGCCATCCCTGTGATTAGGTATGGTAACTCCTACTCCTATAGGTTAGCCATCCCTGTGATTGGGTATGGTAACTCCTACTCCTATAGGTTAGCCATCCCTGTGATTGGGTATGGTAACTCCTACTCCTATAGGTTAGCCATCCCTGTGATTGGGTATGGTAACTCATACTCCTATAGGTTAGCCATCCCTGTGATTGGGTATGGTAACTCCTACTCCTATAGGTTAGCCATCCCTGTGATTGGGTATGGTAACTCCTACTCCTATAGGTTAGCCATCCCTGTGATTGGGTATGGTAACTCCTACTCCTATAGGTTAGCCATCCCTGTGATTGGGTATGGTAACTCCTATAGGTTAGCCATCCCTGTGATTAGGTATGGTAACTCCTATAGGTTAGCCATCCCTATGATTGGGTATGGTAACTCCTACTCCTATAGGTTAGCCATCCCTGTGATTGGGTATGGTAAATCCTACTCCTATAGGTTAGCCATCCCTGTGATTGGGTATGGTAACTCCTACTCCTATAGGTTAGCAATCCCTGTGATTGGGTATGGTAACTCCTACTCCTATAGGTTAGCCATCCCTGTGATTGGGTATGGTAACTCCTACTCCTATAGGTTAGCCATCCCTGTGATTAGGAATGGTAACTCCTCCTCCTATAGGTTAGCCATCCCTGTGATTAGGAATGGTAACTCCTACTCCTATAGGTTAGCCATCCCTGTGATTGGGTATGGTAACTCCTACTCCTATAGGTTAGCCATCCCTGTGATTGGGTATGGTAACTCCTACTCCTATAGGTTAACCATCCCTGTGATTGGGTATGGTAACTCATACTCCTATAGGTTAGCCATCCCTGTGATTGGTTATGGTAACTCCTACTCCTATAGGTTAGCCATCCCTGTGATTGGGTATGGTAACTCCTACAGGTTAGCCATCCCTGTGATTGGGTATGCTAACTCCTACTCCTATAGGTTAGCCATCCCTGTGATTAGGTATGGTAACTCCTACTCCTATAGGTTAGCCATCCCTGTGATTGGGTATGGTAACTCCTACTCCTATAGGTTAGCCATCCCTGTGATTGGGTATGGTAACTCCTACTCCTAATAGGTTAGCCATCCCTGTGATTGGGTATGGTAACTCCTACTCCTATAGGTTAGCCATCCCTGTGATTGGGTATGGTAACTCCTACTCCTATAGGTTAGCCATCCCTGTGATTGGGTATGGTAACTCCTACTCCTATAGGTTAGCCATCCCTGTGATTGGGTATGGTAACTCCTACTCCTATAGGTTAGCCATCCCTGTGATTGGGTATGGTAACTCCTACTCCTATAGGTTAGCCGTCCCTGTGATTGGGTATGGTAACTCCTACTCCTATAGGTTAGCCGTCCCTGTGATTGGGTATGGTAACTCCTACTCCTATAGGTTAGCCATCCCTGTGATTGGGTATGGTAACTCCTACTCCTATAGGTTAGCCATCCCTGTGATTGGGTATGGTAACTCCTACTCCTATAGGTTAGCCATCCCTGTGATTGGGTATGGTAACTCCTACTCCTATAGGTTAGCCATCCCTGTGATTGGGTATGGTAACTCCTACTCCTATAGGTTAGCCATCCCTGTGATTGGGTATGGTAACTCCTACTCCTATAGGTTAGCCGTCCCTGTGATTGGGTATGGTAACTCCTACTCCTATAGGTTAGCCGTCCCCTGTGATTGGGTATGGTAACTCCCTACTCCTATAGGTTAGCCATCCCTGTGATTGGGTATGGTAACTCCTACTCCTATAGGTTAGCCATCCCTGTGATTGGGTATGGTAACCTCCTACTCCTATAGGTAAGCCATCCCTGTGATTGGGTATGGTAACTCCTACTCCTATAGGTTAGCCATCCCTGTGATTGGGTATGGTAACTCCTATAGGTTAGCCATCCCTGTGATTAGGTATGGTAACTCCTATAGGTTAGCCATCCCTGTGATTGGGTATGGTAACTCCTACTCCTATAGGTTAGCCATCCCTGTGATTGGGTATGGTAACTCCAACTCCTATAGGTTAGCCATCCCTGTGATTGGGTATGGTAACTCCTACTCCTATAGGTTAGCCATCCCTGTGATTGGGTATGGTAACTCCTACTCCTATAGGTTAGCCATCCCTGTGATTGGGTATGGTAACTCCTACTCCTATAGGTTAGCCATCCCTGTGATTGGGTATGGTAACTCCTACTCCTATAGGTTAGCCATCCCTGTGATTGGGTATGGTAACTCCTATAGGTTAGCCATCCCTGTGATTAGGTATGGTAACTCCTATAGGTTAGCCATCCCTGTGATTGGGTATGGTAACTCCTACTCCTATAGGTTAGCCATCCCTGTGATTGGGTATGGTAACTCCAACTCCTATAGGTTAGCCATCCCTGTGATTGGGTATGGTAACTCCTACTCCTATAGGTTAGCCATCCCTGTGATTGGGTATGGTAACTCCTACTCCTATAGGTTAGCCATCCCTGTGATTGGGTATGGTAACTCCTACTCCTATAGGTTAGCCATCCCTGTGATTGGGTATGGTAACTCCTACTCCTATAGGTTAGCCATCCCTGTGATTGGGTATGGTAACTCCTACTCCTATAGGTTAGCTATCCCTGTGATTGGGTATGGTAACTCCTATAGGTTAGCCATCCCTGTGATTAGGTATGGTAACTCCTATAGGTTAGCCATCCCTGTGATTAGGTATGGTAACTCCTATAGGTTAGCCATCCCTGTGATTGGGTATGGTAACTCCTACTCCTATAGGTTAGCCATCCCTGTGATTGGGTATGGTAACTCCTACTCCTATAGGTTAGCCATCCCTGTGATTGGGTATGGTAACTCCTACTCCTATAGGTTAGCCATCCCTGTGATTGGGTATGGTAACTCCTACATGTTAGCCATCCCTGTGATTGGGTATGGTAACTCCTACTCCTATAGGTTAGCCATCCCTGTGATATATGGGAGTTGCGTTGTGCCCAAGAACAGCCCTTAGCAGTGGTATATTGGCCATATTGACAGGAACTAATGGGGATCCATAATAAACCCCAGGCAGAGTAGCTGCTGCCTTGACAGGAACTAATGTGGAATAAACCCCAGGAAGAGTAGCTGCTGCCTTGGCAGGAACTAATGGGGATCCATAATAAACCCCAGGAAGAGTAGCTGCTGCCTTGGCAGGAACTAACGGGGATCCATAATAAACCCCAGGAAGAGTAGCTGCTGCCTTGGCAGGAACTAATGGGGATCCATAATAAACCCCAGGAAGAGTAGCTGCTGCCTTGGCAGGAACTAACGGGGATCCATAATAAACCCCAGGAAGAGTAGCTGCTGCCTTGGCAGGAACTAATGGGGATCCATAATAAACCCCAGGAAGAGTAGCTGCTGCCTTGGCAGGAACTAATGGGGATCCATAATAAACCCCAGGAAGAGTAGCTGCTGCCTTGGCAGGAACTAATGGGGAATAAACCCCAGGAAGAGTAGCTGCTGCCTTGGCAGGAACTAACGGGGATCCATAATAAACCCCAGGAAGAGTAGCTGCTGCCTTGGCAGGAACTAATGGGGATCCATAATAAACCCCAGGAAGAGTAGCTGCTGCCTTGGCAGGAACTAATGGGGAATAAACCCCAGGAAGAGTAGCTGCTGCCTTGGCAGGAACTAATGGGGATCCATAATAAACCCCAGGAAGAGTAGCTGCTGCCTTGGCAGGAACTAATGGGGAATAAACCCCAGGAAGAGTAGCTGCTGCCTTGGCAGGAACTAATGGGGATCCATAATAAACCCCAGGAAGAGTAGCTATTGCCTTGGCAGGAACTAATGGGGATCCATAATAAACCCCAGGAAGAGTAGCTGCTGCCTTGGCAGGAACTAATGGGGATCCATAATAAACCCCAGGAAGAGTAGCTGCTGCCTTGGCAGGAACTAATGGGGAATAAACCCCAGGAAGAGTAGCTGCTGCCTTGGCAGGAACTAACGGGGATCCATAATAAACCCCAGGAAGAGTAGCTGCTGCCTTGGCAGGAACTAATGGGGATCCATAATAAACCCCAGGAAGAGTAGCTGCTGCCTTGGCAGGAACTAACAGGGATCCATAATAAACCCCAGGAAGAGTAGCTGCTGCCTTGGCAGGAACTAATGGGGATCCATAATAAACCCCAGGAAGAGTAGCTGCTGCCTTGGCAGGAACTAATGTGGATCCATAATAAACCCCAGGAAGAGTAGCTGCTGCCTTGGCAGGAACTAATGGGGAATAAACCCCAGGAAGAGTAGCTGCTGCCTTGGCAGGAACTAACGGGGATCCATAATAAACCCCAGGAAGAGTAGCTGCTGCCTTGGCAGGAACTAATGGGGATCCATAATAAACCCCAGGAAGAGTAGCTGCTGCCTTGGCAGGAACTAATGGGGATCCATAATAAACCCCAGGAAGAGTAGCTGCTGCCTTGGCAGGAACTAATGGGGATCCATAATCAACCCCAGGAAGAGTAGCTGCTGCCTTGGCAGGAACTAATGGGGATCCATAATAAACCCCAGGAAGAGTAGCTGCTGCCTTGGCAGGAACTAATGGGGATCCATAATCAACCCCAGGAAGAGTAGCTGCTGCCTTGGCAGGAACTAATGGGGATCCATAATAAACCCCAGGAAGAGTAGCCACTGCCTTGGCAGGAACTAATGGGGATCCATAATAAACCCCAGGAAGAGTAGCTGCTGCCTTGGCAGGAACTAATGGGGATCCATAATAAACCACAGGAAGAGTAGCTGCTGCCTTGGCAGGAACTAATGGGGGATCCATAATAAACCCCAGGAAGAGTAGCTGCTGCCTTGGCAGGAACTAATGGGGATCCATAATAAACCCCAGGAAGAGTAGCTGCTGCCTTGGCAGGAACTAATGGGGATCCATAATAAACCCCAGGAAGAGTAGCTGCTGCCTTGGCAGGAACTAATGGGGATCCATAATAAACCCCAGGAAGAGTAGCTGCTGCCTTGGCAGGAACTAACGGGGATCCATAATAAACCCCAGGAAGAGTAGCTGCTGCCTTGGCAGGAACTAATGGGGATCCATAATAAACCCCAGGAAGAGTAGCTGCTGCCTTGGCAGGAACTAATGGGGATCCATAATAAACCCCAGGAAGAGTAGCTGCTGCCTTGGCAGGAACTAATGGGGAATAAACCCCAGGAAGAGTAGCTGCTGCCTTGGCAGGAACTAATGGGGAATAAACCCCAGGAAGAGTAGCTGCTGCCTTGGCAGGAACTAATGGGGGATCCATAATAAACCCCAGGAAGAGTAGCTGCTGCCTTGGCAGGAACTAATGGGGATCCATAATAAACCCCAGGAAGAGTAGCTGCTGCCTTGGCAGGAACTAATGGGGATCCATAATAAACCCCAGGAAGAGTAGCTGCTGCCTTGGCAGGAACTAATGGGGATCCATAATAAACCCCAGGAAGAGTAGCTGCTGCCTTGGCAGGAACTAATGGGGATCCATAATAAACCCCAGGAAGAGTAGCTGCTGCCTTGGCAGGAACTAACGGGGATCCATAATAAACCCCAGGAAGAGTAGCTGCTGCCTTGGCAGGAACTAATGGGGATCCATAATAAACCCCAGGAAGAGTAGCTGCTGCCTTGGCAGGAACTAATGGGGATCCATAATAAACCCCAGGAAGAGTAGCTGCTGCCTTGGCAGGAACTAATGGGGATCCATAATAAACCCCAGGAAGAGTAGCTGCTGCCTTGGCAGGAACTAATGGGGATCCATAATAAACCCCAGGAAGAGTAGCTGCTGCCTTGGCAGGAACTAATGGGGATCCATAATAAACCCCAGGAAGAGTAGCTGCTGCCTTGGCAGGAACTAACGGGGATCCATAATAAACCCCAGGAAGAGTAGCTGCTGCCTTGGCAGGAACTAATGGGGATCCATAATAAACCCCAGGAAGAGTAGCTGCTGCCTTGGCAGGAACTAATGGGGATCCATAATAAACCCCAGGAAGAGTAGCTGCTGCCTTGGCAGGAACTAATGGGGAATAAACCCCAGGAAGAGTAGCTGCTGCCTTGGCAGGAACTAATGGGGATCCATAATAAACCCCAGGAAGAGTAGCTGCTGCCTTGGCAGGAACTAATGGGGAATAAACCCCAGGAAGAGTAGCTGCTGCCTTGGCAGGAACTAATGGGGATCCATAATAAACCCCAGGAAGAGTAGCTATTGCCTTGGCAGGAACTAATGGGGATCCATAATAAACCCCAGGAAGAGTAGCTGCTGCCTTGGCAGGAACTAATGGGGATCCATAATAAACCCCAGGAAGAGTAGCTGCTGCCTTGGCAGGAACTAATGGGGAATAAACCCCAGGAAGAGTAGCTGCTGCCTTGGCAGGAACTAACGGGGATCCATAATAAACCCCAGGAAGAGTAGCTGCTGCCTTGGCAGGAACTAATGGGGATCCATAATAAACCCCAGGAAGAGTAGCTGCTGCCTTGGCAGGAACTAATGGGGAATAAACCCCAGGAAGAGTAGCTGCTGCCTTGGCAGGAACTAATGGGGATCCATAATAAACCCCAGGAAGAGTAGCTGCTGCCTTGGCAGGAACTAATGGGGATCCATAATAAACCCCAGGAAGAGTAGCTGCTGCCTTGGCAGGAACTAATGGGGAATAAACCCCAGGAAGAGTAGCTGCTGCCTTGGCAGGAACTAATGGGGATCCATAATAAACCCCAGGAAGAGTAGCTGCTGCCTTGGCAGGAACTAATGGGGATCCATAATAAACCCCAGGAAGAGTAGCTGCTGCCTTGGCAGGAACTAATGGGGATCCATAATAAACCCCAGGAAGAGTAGCTGCTGCCTTGGCAGGAACTAACGGGATCCATAATAAACCCCAGGAAGAGTAGCTGCTGCCTTGGCAGGAACTAATGGGGAATAAACCCCAGGAAGAGTAGCTGCTGCCTTGGCAGGAACTAATGGGGATCCATAATAAACCCCAGGAAGAGTAGCTGCTGCCTTGGCAGGAACTAATGGGGATCCATAATAAACCCCAGGAAGAGTAGCTGCTGCCTTGGCAGGAACTAATGGGGATCCATAATAAACCCCAGGAAGAGTAGCTGCTGCCTTGGCAGGAACTAATGGGGATCCATAATAAACCCCAGGAAGAGTAGCTGCTGCCTTGGCAGGAACTAATGGGGATCCATAATAAACCCCAGGAAGAGTAGCCGCTGCCTTGGCAGGAACTAATGGGGGATCCATAATAAACCCCAGGAAGAGTAGCTGCTGCCTTGGCAGGAACTAATGGGGATCCATAATAAACCCCAGGAAGAGTAGCTGCTGCCTTGGCAGGAACTAATGGGGATCCATAATAAACCCCAGGAAGAGTAGCTGCTGCCTTGGCAGGAACTAATGGGGATCCATAATAAACCCCAGGAAGAGTAGCTGCTGCCTTGGCAGGAACTAATGGGGATCCATAATAAACCCCAGGAAGAGTAGCTGCTGCCTTGGCAGGAACTAATGGGGATCCATAATAAACCCCAGGAAGAGTAGTCGCTGCCTTGGCAGGAACTAATGGGGATCCATAATAAACCCCAGGAAGAGTAGTCGCTGCCTTGGCAGGAACTAATGGGGATCCATAATAAACCCCAGGAAGAGTAGCTGCTGCCTTGGCAGGAACTAATGGAGATCCATAATAAACCCCAGGAAGAGTAGCTGCTGCCTTGGCAGGAACTAATGGGGATCCATTATAAACCCCAGGAAGAGTAGCTGCTGCCTTGGCAGGAACTAATGGGGATCCATAATAAACCCCAGGAAGAGTAGCTGCTGCCTTGGCAGGAACTAATGGGGATCCATAATAAACCCCAGGAAGAGTAGCTGCTGACTTGGCAGGAACTAATGGGGATCCATAATAAACCCCAGGAAGAGTAGCTGCTGCCTTGGCAGGAACTAATGGGGAATAAACCCCAGGAAGAGTAGCTGCTGCCTTGGCAGGAACTAATGGGGATCCATAATAAACCCCAGGAAGAGTAGCTGCTGCCTTGGCAGGAACTAATGGGGATCCATAATAAACCCCAGGAAGAGTAGCTGCTGCCTTGGCAGGAACTAATGGGGATCCATAATAAACCCCAGGAAGAGTAGCTGCTGCCTTGGCAGGAACTAACGGGATCCATAATAAACCCCAGGAAGAGTAGCTGCTGCCTTGGCAGGAACTAATGGGGATCCATAATAAACCCCAGGAAGAGTAGCTGCTGCCTTGGCAGGAACTAATGGGGATCCATAATAAACCCCAGGAAGAGTAGCTGCTGCCTTGGCAGGAACTAATGGGGATCCATAATAAACCCCAGGAAGAGTAGCTGCAGCCTTGGCAGGAACTAATGGGGATCCATAATAAACCCCAGGAAGAGTAGCCGCTGCCTTGGCAGGAACTAATGGGGGATCCATAATAAACCCCAGGAAGAGTAGCTGCTGCCTTGGCAGGAACTAATGGGGATCCATAATAAACCCCAGGAAGAGTAGCTGCTGCCTTGGCAGGAACTAATGGGGATCCATAATAAACCCCAGGAAGAGTAGCTGCTGCCTTGGCAGGAACTAATGGGGATCCATAATAAACCCCAGGAAGAGTAGCTGCTGCCTTGGCAGGAACTAATGGGGATCCATAATAAACCCCAGGAAGAGTAGCCGCTGCCTTGGCAGGAACTAATGGGGGATCCATAATAAACCCCAGGAAGAGTAGCCGCTGCCTTGGCAGGAACTAATGGGGATCCATAATAAACCCCAGGAAGAGTAGCCGCTGCCTTGGCAGGAACTAATGGGGATCCATAATAAACCCCAGGAAGAGTAGCCGCTGCCTTGGCAGGAACTAATGGGGATCCATAATAAACCCCAGGAAGAGTAGCTGCTGCCTTGGCAGGAACTAATGGAGATCCATAATAAACCCCAGGAAGAGTAGCTGCTGCCTTGGCAGGAACTAATGGGGATCCATTATAAACCCCAGGAAGAGTAGCTGCTGCCTTGGCAGGAACTAATGGGGATCCATAATAAACCCCAGGAAGAGTAGCTGCTGCCTTGGCAGGAACTAATGGGGATCCATAATAAACCCCAGGAAGAGTAGCTGCTGACTTGGCAGGAACTAATGGGGATCCATAATAAACCCCAGGAAGAGTAGCTGCTGCCTTGGCAGGAACTAATGGGGAATAAACCCCAGGAAGAGTAGCTGCTGCCTTGGCAGGAACTAATGGGGATCCATAATAAACCCCAGGAAGAGTAGCTGCTGCCTTGGCAGGAACTAATGGGGATCCATAATAAACCCCAGGAAGAGTAGCTGCTGCCTTGGCAGGAACTAATGGGGATCCATAATAAACCCCAGGAAGAGTAGCTGCTGCCTTGGCAGGAACTAACGGGGATCCATAATAAACCCCAGGAAGAGTAGCTGCTGCCTTGGCAGGAACTAATGGGGATCCATAATAAACCCCAGGAAGAGTAGCCGCTGCCTTGGCAGGAACTAATGGGGATCCATAATAAACCCCAGGAAGAGAAGCTGCTGCCTTGGCAGGAACTAATGGGGATCCATAATAAACCCCAGGAAGAGTAGCTGCTGCCTTGGCAGGAACTAATGGGGATCCATAATAAACCCCAGGAAGAGTAGCTGCTGCCTTGGCAGGAACTAATGGGGATCCATAATAAACCCCAGGAAGAGTAGCTGCTGCCTTGGCAGGAACTAATGGGGATCCATAATAAACCCCAGGAAGAGTAGCTGCTGCCTTGGCAGGAACTAATGGGGATCCATAATAAACCCCAGGAAGAGTAGCCGCTGCCTTGGCAGGAACTAATGGGGATCCATAATAAACCCCAGGAAGAGTAGCTGCTGCCTTGGCAGGAACTAATGGGGATCCATAATAAACCCCAGGAGGAGTAGCTGCTGCCTTGGCAGGAACTAATGGGGATCCATAATAAACCCCAGGAAGAGTAGCTGCTGCCTTGGCAGGAACTAATGGGGATCCATAATAAACCCCAGGAGGAGTAGCTGCTGCCTTGGCAGGAACTAATGGGGATCCATAATAAACCCCAGGAAGAGTAGCTGCTGCCTTGGCAGGAACTAATGGGGATCCATAATAAATACAAATCCAAAATGGAACTAGCTCCATGTTGTGTAGATATACAGCGTTCATTTACAATTACATTGTTTACAAACATTGGAGGAAAACAATCTTATATGTTGGGTGCTGATGGGGTACGACTTGAACTGAGTTGAACTGAGCTCAGTGGGCATATATAAGTTATATTCTCCAAGATTCAATGGCTAGGCCCAGAGCCATGTATACTGAACTAAAATATAAAAGCAACATGCAACAATTTCTACAGTTTTACTGAGTTACAGTTCATATAACAAATCAGTCAATTGAAATAAATTCAGTAGGCCCTAATCTATGGATTTCACATGACTGGGAATACAGATATGCATCTATTGGTCACAGATACTTTTAAAAAATGGGCCTCAGGATCTTGTCACGGTATTTTTGTGCGTTCAAATTGCCATAGATAAAATGCAATTATATATGTGGTCTAAGGTTTTGAGGCCAGTTGGATGTACTGTCAAATTCTCTAAAACGACAGAGTGCCCCATTTCTACAATTGTGTTCGTTGTCCGTAGCCTACGCATGCCCATACCATAACCATGGGGTCTGTTCACATCAGCAAACCGCTCGCTCACACGACGCCACGTGGTCTACGTTTGTGAGGCCTGTTGGACGTACTGTCAAATTCTCTAAAGCGACGCTGGAGGTGGCTCAGGGTAGAGAAATTAACATTCATTTATCTGGCAACAGCTCTGGTGGACATTTCTCCAGTCAGCATGCCAATTGCACACTCTCAAAACTTGTATCAAAACAATACATTAATTCAACAAGTGCAGTTTGTGACCCTGCTTTTAAAACAGTACTCACTGGTGTTAATCAGATCTTCAGTCTCCTCTTCCTCTCCAAAAGGTTCTTTCACCATAACAGCCTCCTCTTCCTCCTTTTTCATTCTGAAAGCTTCTACCTCCTCTTCCTCCACTGTGATGGCCTCTATCCCCTCTTCCTCTTTCACTCTGAAAGGTTCTTCCTCTTCTTTCACTGTAACATTCTCCTCCTCTTCTTTCAATGTGATACTGATAGCCTCCTCTTCCTCCACTGTGATGGCCTCTATCCCCTCTTCCTCTTTCACTCTAAAAGGTTCTTCCTCTTCTTTTACTGAAACATCCTCCTGTTCTTCTTTCACGACAATGTTCAGCCCCAGAGCTTCTTTCTCCGTCCAGCAGACCTCCTCTTCTTTAGCAGGGGGGTAGTTGCTTAGTGAGCTCATGGTCGGGGATGTTAGCTAGCTAGATTGCTAGTTAGCGTTAACGACTTGCCTGGTTCTAAGCTAAATTAGCAAGCCAGCTAGCTACTAACCTGATTAACAACGTAAATATTAAATGGGGCAACTAGCTATACGAAAGAAGTATGTTTAAAACACAGGGACAAATATACAACGAACCAGTCTAAAGAGCTTGAATGTTTCGTCTATATTGGCTAGCAAGCTACCGAGGCGACTGACTGGATGTTGTTGAAAACGTCCCGTCTCGTCCACTAGATTATACGTCACGCTGGCAGCAAAGCCTGAAACACGCAGATCTCCATCTGGAGTGGTGCAATAATGCAATAAAATGCAAATTATTTACTTAAAAATCATACAATGTGATTTTCTGGATTTTTGTTTTAGATTCCGTCTCTCACAGTTGAAGTGTACCTATGATAAAAAATTACAGACCTCTACATGCTTTGTAAGTAGGAAAACCTGCAACATCGGCAGTGTATCAAATACTTGTTCTCCCCACTGTATATAAACTCAGCAAAAAAATTAAAAAATGTCCCTTTTTCAGGACCCTGTCTTTCAAAGATAATTCGTAAAAATCCAAATAACTTCACAGATCTTCATTGTAAAGGGTTTAAACACTGTTTCCCATGCTTGTTCAATGAACCATAAACAATTAATGAACATGCACCTGTGGAACGGTCGTTAAGACACTAAAAGCTTACAGACGGTCACAGATATGAAAACTTAGGACACTAAAGAGGCTTTTCTACTGACTTTGAAAAACACCAAAAGAAAGATGCCCAGGGTCCCTGCTCATCTGCATGAAAGTGCCTTAGGCGTGCTGCAAGGAGGCATGAGGACTGCAGATGTGGCCAGGGCAATAAATTGCAATGTCCGTACTGTGAGACGCCTAAGACAGCGCTACAGGGAGACAGGACGGACAGCTGATCATCCTCGCAGTGGCAGACCACGTGTAACAACACCTGCACAGGATTGGTACATCCGAACATCACACCTGCGGGACAGGAACAGGATGGCAACAACAACTGCCCGAGTTACACCAGGAACGCACAATCCCTCCATCAGTGCTCAGACTGTCCGCAACAGGCTGAGAGAGGCTGGACTGATGGCTTGTAGGCCTGTTGTAAGGCAGGTCCTCACCAGACATCACCGGCAACAACGTCGCTTATGGGCACAAACCCACCGTTGTTGGACCAGACAGGACTGGTAACAAGTGCTCTTCACTTACGAGTCGCGGTTTTGTCTCACCAGGGGTGATGGTCGGATTCGTGTTTATCTTCGAAGGAATGAGCGTTACACCGAGGCCTGTACTCTGGAGCGGGATCGATTTGGAAGCGGAGTGTCCGTCATGGTCTGGGGCGGTGTGTCACAGCATCATCGGACTGAGCTTGTTGTCATTGCAGGCAATCTCAACGCTGTGCGTTACAGGGAAGACATCCTCCTCCCTCATGTGGTACCCTTCCTGCAGGCTCATCCTGACATGACCCTCCAGCATGACAATGCCACCAGCCATACTGCTCGTTCTGTGTGTGATTTCCTGCAAGACAAATCACACACAGATTGACACAGTTGACAGTCGGAGGATTTCTTTTTTTGTTGAGATTATATATTTATATATACACTGCTCAAAAAAATAAAGGGAACACTAAAATAACACATCCTAGATCTGGATGAATGAAATAATCTTATTAAATATTATTTTCTTTACATAGTTGAATGTGCTGACAACAAAATCACACAAAAATTATCAATGGAAATCAAATTTATCAACCCATGGAGGTCTGGATTTGGAGTCACCCTCAAAATTAAAGTGGAAAACCACACTACAGGCTGATCCAACTTTGATGTAATGTCCTTAAAACAAGTCAAAATGAGGCTCAGTAGTGTGTGTGGCCTCCACGTGCCTGTATGACCTCCCTACAATGCCTGGGCAAGCTCCTGATGAGGTGGCGGATGGTCTCCTGAGGGATCTCCTCCCAGACCTGGACTAAAGCATCCGCCAACTCCTGGACAGTCTGTGGTGCAACGTGCTCAATTGGATTCAGGTCTGGGGAACGGGCGGGCCAGTCCATAGCATCAATGCCTTCCTCTTGCAGGAACTGCTGACACACTCCAGCCACATGAGGTCTAGCATTGTCTTGCATTAGGAGGAACCCAGGGCCAACCGCACCAGTATATGGTCTCACAAGGGGTCTGAGGATCTCATCTCGGTATCTAATGGCAGTCAGGCTACCTCTGGCGAGCACATGGAGGGCTGTGCGGCCCCCCAAAGAAATGCCACCCCACACCATGACTGACCCACCGCCAAACCGGTCATGCTAGAGGATGTTGCAGGCAGCAGAACGTTCTCCACGGCGTCTCCAGACTCTGTCACGTCTGTCACATGTGCTCAGTGTGAACCTGCTTTCATCTGTGAAGAGCACAGGGCGCCAGTGGCGAATTTGCCAATCTTGGTGTTCTCTGGCAAATGCCAAACGTCCTGCACGGTGTTGGGCTGTAAGCACAACCCTCACCTGTGGACGTCGGGCCCTCATACCACCCTCATGGAGTCTGTTTCTGACCGTTTGAGCAGACACATGCACATTTGTGGCCTGCTGGAGGTCATTTTGCAGGGCTCTGGCAGTGCTCCTCCTGCTCCTCCTTGCACAAAGGCGGAGGTAGTGGTCCTGCTGCTGGGTTGTTGCCCTCCTAAGGCCTCCTCCACGTCTCCTGATGTACTGGCCTGTCTCCTGGTAGCGCCTCCATGCTCTGGACACTACGCTGACAGACACAGCAAACCTTCTTGCCACAGCTCGCGTTGATGTGCCATCCTGGATGAGCTGCACTACCTGAGCCACTTGTGTGGGCTGTAGACTCCGTCTCATGCTACCACTAGAGTGAAAGCACCGCCAGCATTCAAAAGTGACCAAAACATCAGCCAGGAAGCATAGGAACTGAGAAGTGGTCTGTGGTCACCACCTGCAGAACCACTCCTTTATTGGGGGTGTCTTGCTAATTGCCTATAATTTCCAGCATGTGAAATGTATTGTCAATCAGTGTTGCTTCCTAAGTGGACAGTTTGATTTCACAGAAGTGTGATTGACTTGGAGTTACATTGTGTTGTTTAAGTGTTCCCTTTATTTTTTTAGCAGCGTATATAGCCATTGATTCTTGAAGAATATAACACATGCCTCATGAGCTTAGTTCAACTGTCGTACCCCATCAGATCCCAAAATAAGCTTTTTCTACTCCAATGTTTAGAAACAATGTAAATGTAAACCAACACTGTATCGCCTCAACATGGTTAAAACTATAATGTTGATATCATTGATTCTTGTATATAGAGCTGCAGAAAAAATTAAGAGACCATAAAAATATCAGTTTCTCTGGTTTTACTATTTATAGGTATGTGTTTGGGTAAAAATAACATTTTTGTTTTATTCTATAAACTACTGACAACATTTCTCCCAAATTCCAAATAAAAATATTGTAATTTAGAGCATTTATTTGCAGAAAATGACAACTGGTCAAAATAACAAAAAAATATGCAACGTTGTCAGACCTCGAATAATGCAAAGAAAATAAGTTAATGTTCATTTTTAAACAACACAATACTAATGTTTTAACTAAGGAAGAGTTCAGAAATCAATATTTGGTGGAATAACCCTGATTTTCAATCACAGCTTTCATGCGTCTTGGCATGCTCTCCACCAGTCTTTCACATTGACGTTGGGTGACTTTATGCCACTCCTGGCGCAAGAATTCAAGCAGCTCGGCTTGTTTGATGGCTTGTGACCATCCATCTTCCTCTTGATCACATTCCAGAAGTTTTCAATGGGGTTCAGGTCTGGAGATTGAGCTGGCCATGACAGGGTCTTGATCTGGTGGTCCTCCATCCACACCTTGATTGACCTGGCTTTGTGGCATAGCGCATTGTCCTGCTGGAAAAACCAATCCTCAGAGTTGGGGAACAATGTCAGAGCAAAATGAAGCAAGTTTTCTTCCAGGACAACTTTGTACGTGGCTTGATTCATGCGTCCTTCACAAAGACAAATCTGCCCGATTCCAGCCTTGCTGAAGCACCCCCAGATCATCACTGATCCTTCACCAAATTTCACAGTGGGTGCGAGACACTGTTGCTTGTAGGCCTCTCCAGGTCTCCGTCTAACCATTAGACGACCAGGTGTTGGGCAAAGCTGAAAATTGGACTCATCAGAGAAGATGACCTTACTCCAGTCCTCTACAGTGCAATCCTTATGGTCTTTTGCAAACCTCAGCCTGGCTCTTCATTGCTTTTCATTGATGAAGGGCTTTTTTCTAGCTTTGCACGACTTCAGCCCTGCCCCTAGGAGCCTGTTTCGAACCGTCCTCGTCATGCACTTCACCCCAGCTGCCGTTTGCCATTCTTTTTGTAGGTCACTTGATGTCATCCTACGGTTGCTGAGTGATATTCGAATGAGTTGGCGGTCATCCCGGTCAGTAGAGAGTCGTTTTCCCCTCTGCCGGTCTGTAGCTTTGTTGTCCCCAATGTCTGCTGCTTGACCTTGTTCTTATGAACCGCTGTCTTTGAAATTTTAAGGATGGAAGCAACCTGACGCTCACTGTATCCCTCTGCCAGTAAAGCCAGAATTGAACCCTTCTTTTCCACACTCAAAACTTTCCTTTTCAACTCTTTTGGCATGGTCAACAGTTAATTTTTGATTAATATTCCTTTTGAGGTACTATTAGCACTGTTTTTGCCATCCAGCTGGTCCTATTGCGAGAGGATAGTGATGACCACAGCAGTGGTTTTTATACTTTTCCTCGTTAAATAAGATTTGGTTAATGTGATCACCTAATCAGTACCTAATTCAGTAGAATGATGTGTGCCTGTGTTGGAATTCAACAGACACTGGAATGGAATGGCTGTCATACATGTAGAGATGCTGATTTAAGAAAAATTTGCAGTAGTCCTTAATATTTTCCACAGCTGTATATATATATATATATATATATATACAGTACCAAGATTGGACACACCTACTCATTCAAGGGTTTTTCTTTATTTTTACTATTTTCTACATTGTAAAACAATAGTGAAGACATAACAATTATGAAATAACACATGTATCATGTATTAACCAAAAAAGTGTTGAACAAATCAAAATGTATTTTATATTTGTGATTCTTCAAATAGCCACCCTTTGCCTTGATGACAGCTTTGCACACTCTTGGCATTCTCTCAACCAGCTTCACATGGAATGCTTTTCCAACAGTCTTGAAGGAGTTCCCACATATGCTGAGCACTTGTTGGCTGCTTTTCCTTCACTCTGCGGTCCGACTCATCCCAAACCATCTCAATTGGGTTGAGGTCGGGGGATTGTGGAGACCAGGTCATCTGATGCAGTACTCCATCACTCTCCTTCTTGGTAAAATAGCCCTTACACAGCCTGGAGGTGTGTTGGGTCATTGTCCTGTACAAAAACAAATGATAGTCCCACTAAGCCCAAACCAGATGGGATGGAGTATCGCTGCAGAATGCTGTGGTAGCCATGCTGGTTAAGTGTGCCTTGAATTCTAAATAAATCACAGACAGTGTCACCAGCAAAGCACCCCCACACCATAACACCTCCTCCTCCATGCTTTACGGTGGGAAATACACATGCGGAGATCACCCGTTCACAACACCTCCTCCTCCATGCTTTACGGTGGGAAATACACATGCGGAGATCACCCATTCACCCACATCGTGTCTCACAAAGACACAGCGTTTAGAACCAGAAATCTCCAATTTGGACTCCACAATTTCCACCGGTCTAAAGTCCATTTCTCGTGTTTCTTGGCCCAAGCAAGTCCCTTCTTATTATTGGTGCCCTTTAGTAGTGATTTCTTTGTAACAATTCGACCCTGAAGGCCTGATTCACGCCGTCTCCTCTGAACAGTTGATGTTGAGATGTGTCTGTTACTTGAACTCTGTGAAACATTCATTTGGGCTGCAATTTCTGAGGCTGATAACTCTAATGAACTCTGGCATAAACAAAAACACAAATTCTCAGTCAAAAACATAAGTCAGAACACAGCCTCTCTATTCTCTCATGTGATTTCAGGTCCTCTGACTGGGAAAATGTCTTTCCACAATGAGAGCAGTGGTATGTCTTCTCCTCCTGTGCATGTATTCTTTCATGCTTATTCAGATGTCTTAACCAGTTAAAACTCTTATCACACAGGGAGCAGTGGTACGTCTTATCCCCTCCTGTGTGTGTCCTCTCATGCCGATTCAGGGCCCCTAACTTGGTAAAACTCTTTCCACACAGGGAGCATTGGTAGGGCTTTTCTTGTGTGTGTCTCCTCTCGTGTTCTTTAAGGTACCCTAAAAGGCTAAAACTCTTTCCACACAGGGAGCATTGGTATGGCTTTTCTCGTGTGTGTGTCCTTTTATGCTCTCTTAGGTTCCCTAACCGGTTAAAACTCTTTCCACACTGGGCACATTGGAAAGGCTTTTCTCCTGTGTGTGTCCTCACATGCTCCTTCAGGTTACCTAACTTGATAAAACGCTTTCCACATTGGGAGCAGTGGTAAGGCTTCTCTCCAGAGTGTATTCTCTTATGCCCCCATAGGCTTCCTAACCAGGTAAAACTCTTTCCACACTGGGCACATTGGAAAGGCTTTTCTCCTGAGTGTTTCCTCTCATGCTGTTTTAGGCACGCTAACAAGCTGAAACTCTTTCCACAGTGGGAGCAGTGGTGTGGTCTCGCTGGTCTGGACGTCTCTGGGTCTGGTTCCCCTGAAGGACTCTTCCCGCTGTCAGAGTGAGAGTCTGGTCTCTCTCCTGCCAAAGACAAACATATTATTTAGTTAAACAGAGAGCTGAATGAAACTTCCACATGACGAAACTGTCTTCCTATGAAGGTTTAATCGGGACTAGATCCCTCAATAAAAAAGCAGAGCGTGTTAGCCAGCAGCATACCACTGCTGGCTGTGAAGCTAAGCAGGGTAGGTCCTGGTTGGTCCCTGGATGGGAGACCAGATGCTGATGGAAGTGGTGTTGGAGGGCCAGTAGGAGGTCCCTGGATGGGAGACCAGATGCTGATGGAAGTGGTGTTGGAGGGCCAGTAGGAGGTCCCTGGATGGGAGACCAGATGCTGATGGAAGTGGTGTTGGAGGGCCAGTAGGAGGTCCCTGGATGGGAGACCACATGCTGATGGAAGTGGTGTTGGAGGGCCAGTAGGAGGTCCCTGGATGGGAGACCACATGCTGATGGAAGTGGTGTTGGGGGGCCAGTAGGAGGTCCCTGGATGGGATACCAGATGCTGCTGGAAGTGGTGTTGGAGGGCCAGTAGGAGGTCCCTGGATGGGAGACCACATGCTGATGGAAGTGGTGTTGGAGGGCCAGTAGGAGGTCCCTGGATGGGAGACCAGATGCTGATGGAAGTGGTGTTGGAGGGCCAGTAGGAGGTCCCTGGATGGGATACCAGATGCTGATGGAAGTGGTGTTGGAGGGCCAGTAGGAGGTCCCTGGATGGGAGACCAGATGCTGATGGAAGTGGTGTTGGAGGGCCAGTAGGAGGTCCCTGGATGGGAGACCAGATGCTGATGGAAGTGGTGTTGGAGGGCCAGTAGGAGGTCCCTGGATGGGAGACCAGATGCTGATGGAAGTGGTGTTGGAGGGCCAGTAGGAGGCACTCTGTCCTCTGGTCTAAAGAAAAGATCCCAGGGCAGTGATTGGGGACATTACCTTGTGTTGGGTGCAGCCTTTTGGATGGGACGTTAAACGGGTGTCCTGACTCTCTGTTGTCACTAAAGATCCCATTTCACTTATAGTAAGAGTAGGGGTGTTAACCACGGTGTCCTGTCACTAAATTCCCAATCTGGCCCTCATACCATCATGGCCACCTAATCATCCCCAGCTTCCAATTGGCTCATTCATCTCCTCTCCCCTGTAACTATTCCCCAGGTCATTGCTGTAAATGAGAATGTGTTCTCAGTAAACATACCTGGCAAACTAAATCACAGTGTCTGTAGTGCCAAGTCATCACAGAGTGGCTGTAATGCTTGTAGGCCAGTGTTTCCCAAACTCGGGACCCCAAAGGATACACGTTTAGGTTTTTCCCTAGCACTACACAGCTGATTCAAATAATCAAAGCTCGGGGTCCCGAGGACCAAGTTCGGGACACCCTGTTGTAGGCTAATAAAAACACTATTAAACTTGACTGTTGTTATGCATTTATTAGGCCTAATGGATAAATAGCCTAGTCAGTATAGGATACATTTTAGGTGTACATTACAAAAGATGAAGAAGCAATACTCCAAGCCGCAGCTCCATGCTACCTACTTACTACAATTCCGTTTTGTCCATCTCTTAGGCCTAATCTGTGTCCAGGAAACGGCCCGTGTTTTGGTTTATTCCCTTCAAAGAAGGTCTGGATTATTTAAACCATTCCACACCCTTAGGCTACAGCTACTGGTTTCAATGTTATGGTCTCTAATGGTCTTCAATGGTAGAAGTCCCCAACACACACTGTCTAGTGTCTTGCAAGGTTAATGGTATTGTGTTGGGTTTAATGGTAAATGTCACTCATCACGCTACATAGAGAGATGTTTGGGAGGGTAATGGTATTGGGTTGGGTTTAACGGTAAATGTCACTCATCACGCTACATATAGAGATGTTTGGGAGGGTAATGGTATTGGGTTGGGTTTAACGGTAAATGTCACTCATCACGCTACATATAGAGATGTTTGGGAGGGTAATGGTATTGGGTTGGGTTTAATGGTAAATATCACTCATCACGCTACATATAGAGATGTTTGGGAGGGTAATGGTATTGGGTTGGGTTTAATGGTAAATATCACTCATCACGCTACATATAGAGATGTTTGGGAGGGTAATGGTATTGGGTTGGATTTAACGGTAAATATCACTCATCACGCTACATATAGAGAGATGTTTGGGAGGGTAATGGTATTGGGTTGGGTTTAACGGTAAATGTCACTCATCACGCTACATATAGAGGTGTTTGGGAGGGTAATGGTATTGGGTTGGGTTTAACGGTAAATGTCACTCATCACGCTACATATAGAGGTGTTTGGGAGGGTAATGGTATTGGGTTGGGTTTAATGGTAAATGTCACTCATCACGCTACATATAGAGATGTTTGGGAGGGTAATGGTATTGGGTTGGGTTTAATGGTAAATATCACTCATCACGCTACATATAGAGATGTTTGGGAGGGTAATGGTATTGGGTTGGGTTTAATGGTAAATGTCACACATCACGCTACATATAGAGAGATGTTTGGGAGGGTAATGGTATTGGGTTGGGTTTAATGGTAAATGTCACTCATCACGTTACATATAGAGATGTTTGGGAGGGTAATGGTATTGGGTTGGGTTTAACGGTAAATGTCACTCATCACGCTACATATAGAGATGTTTGGGAGGGTAATGGTATTGGGTTGGGTTTAACGGTAAATGTCACTCATCACGCTACATATAGAGATGTTTGGGAGGGTAATGGTATTGGGTTGGGTTTAACGGTAAATGTCACTCATCACGCTACATATAGAGATGTTTGGGAGGGTAATGGTATTGGGTTGGGTTTAACAGTAAATATCACTCATCACGATACATATAGAGATGTTTGGGAGGGTAATGGTATTGGGTTGGGTTTAATGGTAAATGTCACTCATCACGCTACATATAAAGGTGTTTGGGATGGTAATGGTATTGGGTTGGGTTTAATGGTAAATGTCACTCATCATGCTACATATAGAGATGTTTGGGAGGGTAATGGTATTGGGTTGGGTTTAATGGTAAATGTCACTCATCACGCTACATATAGAGATGTTTGGGAGGGTAATGGTATTGGGTTGGGTTTAACAATAAATATCACTCATCACGATACATATAGAGATGTTTGGGAGGGTAATGGTATTGGGTTGGGTTTAATGGTAAATGTCACTCATCACGCTACATATAGAGGTGTTTGGGATGGTAATGGTATTGGGTTGGGTTTAATGGTAAATGTCACTCATCACGCTACATATAGAGATGTTTGGGAGGGTAATGGTATTGGGTTGGGTTTAATGGTAAATGTCACTCATCATGCTACATATAGAGATGTTTGGGAGGGTAATGGTATTGGGTTGGGTTTAACGGTAAATATCACTCATCACGCTACATATAGAGAGATGTTTGGGAGGGTAATGGTATTGGGTTGGGTTTAATGGTAAATGTCACTCATCACATTACATATAGAGATGTTTGGGAGGGTAATGGTATTGGGTTGGGTTTAATGGTAAATGTCACTCATCACGCTACATATAGAGATGTTTGGGAGGGTAATGGTATTGGGTTGGGTTTAACGGTAAATGTCACTCATCACGCTACATATAGAGATGTTTGGGAGGGTAATGGTATTGGGTTGGGTTTAACGGTAAATATCACTCATCACGTTACATATAGAGATGTTTGGGAGGGTAATGGTATTGGGTTGGGTTTAACGGTAAATGTCACTCATCACGCTACATATAGAGATGTTTGGGAGGGTAATGGTATTGGGTTGGGTTTAATGGTAAACGTCACTCATCATGCTACATATAGAGATGTTTGGGAGGGTAATGGTATTGGGTTGGGTTTAATGGTAAATATCACTCATCACGCTACATATAGAGATGTTTGGGAGGGTAATGGTATTGGGTTGGGTTTAATGGTAAATGTCACTCATCACGCTACATATAGAGATGTTTGGGAGGGTAATGGTATTGGGTTGGGTTTAATGGTAAATGTCACTCATCACGCTACAGAGATATTTTCTAATTGTATTATTATTGTTATTGTTTTTTAAAAGTAGATAAAAGACAGAACATAACGGACAACATAAATACAGCAACAAGTTAAATTGATACGGCAGGTGGCTTAGTGGTTAAGGCAGGTGGCTTAGTGGTTAAGGCAGGTAGCTTAGTGGTTAAGGCAGGTAGCTTAGTGGTTAAGGCAGGTAGCTTAGTGGTTAAGGCAGGTAGCTTAGTGGTTAAGGCAGGTGGCTTAGTGGTTAAGAGCAGGTAGCTTAGTGGTTAAGAGCAGGTAGCTTAGTGGTTAAGAGCAGGTAGCTTAGTGGTTAAGAGCAGGTAGCTTAGTGGTTAAGAGCGTTGTGCCAGTAACCGAAAGGTCGCTGGTTCAAATCCCCGAGCCGACTAGGTAAAAAATCTGTCGATGTGCCCTTGAGCAAGTACGTAACCCTAATTGCTCCTGTAAGTCGCTCTGGATAAATGCGTCTGCTAAATGACTAAAATGTAAAATGTAAATGTATCCTATGCAACAACAGTTGGGCAAAAAAAATACATAAAACAAATATATAGAAAATATACAGTACCAGTCAAAAGTTTGGACACTACTCATTCAAGGGTTTTTCATTATTTTGACCATTTTCTACATTGTAGAATAATAGTGAAGACATCAAAACTATGAAATAACACATATGGAATCATGTAGTAACCAGAAAAGTGTTAAAGAAATAAAAATATAATTTTAAATTTTAGATTCTTCAAAGTAGCCACCCTTTGCCTTGATGACAGCTTTGCGCACTCTTGGCATTCTCTCAACCAGCTTCATGAGGTAGTCATCTGGAATGCTTTTCCAACAGTCTTGAAGGAGTTCCCACATATGCTGAGCACTTGTTGGATGCTTTTCCTACACTCTGCGGTCCAACTCGTCCCAAACCGTCTCAATTGGGTTGAGGTCGGGTGATTGTGGAGACCAGGTCATCTGATGAAACGTTCCATCACTCTCCTTCTTGGTCAAATAGCCCTTACACAGCCTGGAGGTGTGTTGGGTCATTGTCCTGTTGAAAAACAAATTATAGTCCCACTTATCGCAAACCAGATGGGATGGCGTATCGCTGCAGAATGCTGTGGTAGCCATGCTGGTTAAGTGTGCCTTGAATTCTAAATACATCACAGACAGTGTCACCAGCAAAGCACCCCCTCCTCCATGCTTTACGGTGGGAACTACACATGCGGAGATCATCCGTTCACCTACTCTGCGTCTCACAAAGACACAGCGGTTGGAACCAAAAATCTCTAATTTGGACTCATCAGACCAAAGGACAGATTTCCCATGGTTTAATGTCCATTCCTTGTATTACTTGGCCCAAGCAAGTCCTTTCTTATTATTGGTGTCATTTAGTAGTGGTTTCTTTGTAGCTATTCAACCATGAAGGCCAGATTCACACAGTCTCCTCTGAACAGTTGATGTTGAGATGTGTCTGTTACTTGAACTCTGTGAAGCCTTTATTTGGGCTGCAATCTGAGGT
The DNA here is from genome assembly GCF_964263955.1 of Coregonus lavaretus. NCBI lineage: Eukaryota > Metazoa > Chordata > Actinopteri > Salmoniformes > Salmonidae > Coregonus > Coregonus lavaretus. Next base: position 673,802 of record NW_028164744.1, read on the forward strand.
GCAGTTAATTGCAGATTTCTAGAGGCTGGTAACTTTAATGAACTTATCCTCTGCAGCAGAGGTAACTCTGGGTCTTCCATTCCTGTGGCGGTCCTCATTAGAGCCAGTTTCATCATAGCGCTTGATGATTTTTGCGACTGCACTTGAAGAAACTTGAAAAGTTATTGAAATGTTCCAGATTGACTGACATTCATGTCATAAAATAATGATGGACTGTGGTTTCTCTTTGCTTTTGTGAGCTGTTCTTGCCATAATATGGACTTGGTCTTTTACCAAATAGGGCTATCTTCTGTATACCAACCCTACCTTGTCACAACCCAACTGATTGGCTCAAATGCATGAAGAAGGAAAGAAATTCCACAAATGAACTTTTAAGAAGGCACACCTGTTAATTGAAATGCATTCCAGGTGACTACCTCATGAAGCTGGTTGAGAGAATGCCAAGATTGTGCAAAGCTGTCATCAAGGCAAAGGGTGGCTACTATATCAGCTCATGAAACATCGGACCAACACTTTACATTCATTTTTTTGTTCAGTGTATCAAAACTATACATTATTTCGACAACTGCAGTTTATGCCCCTGCTTTTAAGACAGTACTCACTGGTGTTAATCAGATCTTCAGTCTCCTCTTCCTCTCCCAAAACGTCTTCCTCCTCCTCTTTTCTTAACATAGCCTCCTCTTCCTCTCCAAAAGGTTCTTTCTCTATAACATCATCTTCATCTTTCAGTGTTATGGCCTCCTCTTCCTCCTTTGTCATTCTGAAAGCTTCTACCTCCTCTTCCTCCACTGTGATGGCCTCTATCCCCTCTTCCTCTTTCACTCTAAAAGGTTCTTCCTCTTCTTTCACTGTAACATTCTCCTCTTCTTCTTTCAACGTGATACTGATAGCCTCCTCTTCCTCCACTGTGATGGCCTCTATCCCCTCTTCCTCTTTCACTCTGAAAGGTTCTTCCTCTTCTTTTACTGAAACATCCTCCTGTTCTTCTTTCACGACAATGTTCAGCCCCAGAGCTTCTTTCTCCGTCCAGCAGACCTCCTCTTCTTTAGCAGGGGGGTAGTTGCTTAGTGAGCTCATGGTCGGGGATGTTAGCTAGCTAGATTGCTAGTTAGCATTAACGACTTGCCTGGTTCTAAGCTAAATTAGCAAGCCAACTAGCTACTAACCTGATTAACAACGTAAATATTAAATGGGGCAACTAGCTATACGAAAGAAGTATGTTTAAAACACAGGGACAAATATACAACGAACCAGTCTAAAGAGCTTGAATGTTTCGTCTATATTGGCTAGCAAGCTACCGAGGCGGCTGACTGGATGTTGTTGAAAACGTCCCGTCTTGTCCACTAGATTATACGTCACGCTGGCAGCAACGCCTGAAAGACAAATAACAACGTCGTTCTTCTTCTTCTTCTTCTTCTTCTTCTTCTTCGATGAGGTTTAACGGCGGTTGGCGTCCAATACATGTTGCATTACCGCCACCTACTAGACTGGAGTATAACTCCCTTATAATTTGCTTGAAAATAATAATAAACAAAGACATTACTATCTGACACTACACTCACAAAACAAAACAATATATAATAAATACCATACTCCGCTATTTAAATATATTTATTCCTACTTCAGGCCAACAGCCTGAAATGATGTGACATCACCACTTAACACTCCCTGTAACTCTTCTGATGTCAAGTCTCGCACACCCAAATAGCTCTCTGCAGCTGCCACCACAACCTCTATTATCTGCGACTTACGTTCCACCCCTGCAGTACAGTTAATAACCATTGCTATTAATGCCAAAAAACCCAATCTTACTGAAACATATATCACTGGTTGGTTTATCCCTCTGTACTGGTACATATCTACTGCTCTCACAACTCCTCCCCCTTGACCCATCTTCCTCTACTTTCTTCCCTGCCTCAGCAACTTCTTCACTACTCTAATCCTGGAAACCTCAACTTCTCTCGCACCGGACATTTCTGATCCCCAGCCCCATGGGCACCCCTACAATTAACACACACCACTACTTTCCCCTACAATTAACACACACCACTACTTTCCCCTACAATTAACACACACCACTACTTTCCCCTACAATTAACACATACCACTACTTTCCCCAATGCTACACATTCCTTTGTCTCATGCCCTTCTGCACACTTCTCACACCTTGGAACCTCCCTCCTACACACTGCTGCCACATGCCCATAAGCTTGACACCTGTAACAACGTAATGTATTCGGCACAAAAGCTAGTACAGGATAACTTATATATCCTAACATCACTTTGTCGGGGCAAAGACTCAACATCAAAACTCAAAAGAATAGACGATGACTCATCTGTTTCCCCACTCTCGCCACCCTGTCTGCGTCGCACCAAACGACGAGCATCACAAAGACCGGTAATCCTCCTCTTCAGTTGGTCAGCTTTCACATTTACCGCTACCCCAGTAATCACGCCGTTCAATGGCGCCCTTTCCTTGAGAGCAAAACAATTCACAACTCTTTCCCCCATTCGTTTAAACACGGAGCGCCTGCCCCCTCTGGCCAGCAGAAACACAAACAAACATCACAAGACCACTCTAGGTTACCTTCACCACAACATCCTATCTGGACTTTACTACCTTAAATAATACTTCTTTTTTCTTTTTACATTTTGGTCATTTTAGCAGATGCTCTTATCCAGAGCGACTTACAGTTAGTTAGTGCATACATTATAATTTTTTTCATACCCCCTGTGGGAATCGAACCCACAACCCTGGCGTTGCAAACGCCATGCTCTATCAACTGAGCTACATCCCTGCCGGCCATTCCCTTCCCTACCCTGGACAACGCTGGGCCAATTGCGCGCCGCCCCATGGGGTCTCCCGGTCGCGGCAGGCTACGACAGAGCCTGGATTCGAACCAGGATCTCTAGTGGCACAGCTAGCACTGTGATGCAGAGCCTTAGACCACTGCGCCAATTGGATAAAACAATTCCCAAGACCCACTTCTATGTGGAACTTTATTCCTCATCGTGTCTTCTCTACATTTGGTGGCCTTAACTTCATGTTGATTTGTGATTATAATATTGACAAAGTTCCAGTGAAACTCTCTGCTTTTCATCGGCAGGTTTTCTTATAATATTGACAAAGTTCCAGTGAAACTCTCTGCTTTTCATCGGCAGGTTTTCTTATAATATTGACAAAGTTCCAGTGAAACTCTCTGCTTTTCGTCGGCAGGTTTTCTTATAATATTGACAAAGTTCCAGTGAAACTCTCTGCTTTTCATCGGCAGGTTTTCTTATAATATTGACAAAGTTCCAGTGAAACTCTCTGCTTTTCATCGGCAGGTTTTCTTATAATATTGACAAAGTTCCAGTGAAACTCTCTGCTTTTCATCGGCAGGTTTTCTTATAATATTGACAAAGTTCCAGTGAAACTCTCTGCTTTTCATCGGCAGGTTTTCTTATAATATTGACAAAGTTCCAGTGAAACTCTCTGCTTTTCATCGGCAGGTTTTCTTATAATATTGACAAAGTTCCAGTGAAACTGTCTGCTTTTCATCGGCAGGTTTTCTTATAATATTGACAAAGTTCCAGTGAAACTCTCTGCTTTTCATCGGCAGGTTTTCTTATAATATTGACAAAGTTCCAGTGAAACTCTCTGCTTTTCATCGGCAGGTTTTCTTATAATATTGACAAAGTTCCAGTGAAACTCTCTGCTTTTCATCGGCAGGTTTTCTTATAATATTGACAAAGTTCCATTTAAACTCTCTGCTTTTCATCGGCAGGTTTTCTTCTCATGGTCCTTCATTTATCAGCATCATTCTTCTCCACAGAGATATTATATATGGAATAATCGGGACATATTATATATGGAATAATCGGGACATATTATATATGGAATAATCGGGACATATTGTATAAAAATACTTCTTTGTTTTTAGAATATTGGTTCCGAAATAATATCCTATTGGTGAGCAAACTTTTACATGCAGAGTGTTTTTTTAAACTTAAATATAAGGAATTCTTATCCCTTAACAAGATCCCTGTAACACCTAAAGATCCCTGTAACACCTATAGATCCCTGTAACACCTATAGATCCCTGTAACACCTATAGATCCCTGTAACACCTATAGATCCCTGTACCACCTATAGATCCCTGTAACACCTATAGATCCCTGTAACACCTATAGATCCCTGTAACACCTATAGATCCCTGTAACACCTATAGATCCCTGTAACACCTATAGATCCCTGTACCACCTATAGATCCCTGTAACACCTATAGATCCCTGTAACACCTATAGATCCCTGTAACACCTATAGATCCCTGTAACACCTATAGATCCCTGTACCACCTATAGATCCCTGTAACACCTAAAGATCCCTGTAACACCTATAGATCCCTGTACCACCTATAGATCCCTGTAACACCTAAAGATCCCTGTAACACCTATAGATCCCTGTAACACCTATAGATCCCTGTAACACCTATAGATCCCTGTAACACCTATAGATCCCTGTAACACCTATAGATTCCTGTAACACCTATAGATCCCTGTAACACCTAAAGATTTAGCAATTGTTTTAGATGCCATTCCCTCAGGTGTTGCTTTATTATTCAGGAACGTGTCAAGACCTGAACCTCAGGACATACAGTCACCCAAGCCATAGACTGTTCACTCTGCTAGAGTCCGGAAAACGGTACCGGAGCATCGGCTCTAGGATCAACAGGCTGCGAGACAGCTTCTACCGCCAAGCCATAAGACTGCTAAATAGCCAGACTGCTAAATAGTCAATGAATGGTACCCGAACTATCTATCATGCACTGACCCTACGCACAATCACTAGACTATCAGTGGCGGCTCCTCAGAGGAGGAAGGGGAGGACCATCCTCCTCAGTGGATTCCATAAAAACATAAATAGTGAAACGATAAAAAAGTTATCCTTTTTAGATAAAACTATACTAAATAAAGTGGGGAGAACAAGTATTTGATACACTGCCGATTTTGCAGGTTTTCCTACTTACAAAGCATGTAGAGGTCTGTATTTTGTATCATAGGTACCCTTCAACTGTGAGAGACGGAATCTAAAACAAAAATCCAGAAAATCACATTGTATGATTTTTAAGTAATTAATTTGTATTTTATTGCATGACATAAGTATTTGATCACCTACCAACCAGTAAGAATTCCGGCTCTCACAGACCTGTTAGTTTTTCTTTAAGAAGCCCTCCTGTTCTCCACTCATTACCTGTATTAACTGCACCTGTTTGAACTCGTTACCTGTATAAAATACACCTGTCCACACACTCAATCAAACAGACTCCAACCTCTCCACAATGGCCAAGACCAGAGAGCTGTGTAAGGACATCAGGGATAAAATGGTGGACCTGCACAAGGCTGGGATGGGCTACAGGACAATAGGCAAGCAGCTTGGTGAGAAGACAACAACAGTTGGCGCAATTATTAGAAAATGGAAGAAGTTCAAGATGACGGTCAATCACCCTCGGTCTGGGGCTCCATGCAAGATCTCACCTCGTGGGGCATCAATGATCATGAGGAAGGTGAGGGATCAGCCCAGAACTACACGGCATGACCTGGTCAATGACCTGAAGAGAGCTGGGACCACAGTCTCAAAGAAAACCATTAGTAACACACTACGCCGTCATGGATTAAAATCCTGCAGCGCACGCAAGGTCCCCCTGCTCAAGCCAGCGCATGTCCAGGCCCGTCTGAAGTTTGCCAATGACCATCTGGATGATCCAGAGGAGGAATGGGAGAAGGTCATGTGGTCTGATGAGACAAAAATAGAGCTTTTTGGTCTAAACTCCACTCGCCGTGTTTGGAGGAAGAAGAAGGATGAGTACAACCCCAAGAACACCATCCCAACCGTGAAGCATGGAGGTGGAAACATCATTCTTTGGGGATGCTTTTCTGTAAAGGGGACAGGACGACTGCACCGTATTGAGGGGAGGATGGATGGGGCCATGTATCGCGAGATCTTGGCCAGCAACCTCCTTCCCTCAGTAAGAGCAAACAAGAAATAAGACAAAAAAACAGAACTTGAGCGTGCATAACTATTCACACCCCCAAAGTCAATACTTTGTAGAGCCACCTTTTGCAGCAATTACAGCTACAAGTCTCTTGGGGTATGTCTCTATAAGCTTGGCACATCTAGCCACTGGGATTTTTTCAAATTCTTCAAGGCAAAACTGCTCCTTCAGCACTCTTCAGTAAGACCATTCTACTGCCAATGTTTGTCTATGGAGATTGCATGGTGGTGTGCTCGATTTCATACACCTGTCAGCAACGGTTGTGGCAGAAATAGCTGAATCCACTAATTTGATGGGGTGTCCACATACTTTTGTATATATTGTGTATTTGCGACTGCTCGACTAAAAAAATCTCGGTCGACAAAAACAGCCTATCGACCAAACAATCGACCAGTCGACTAGGGCCAGCCCTAAAAAAAAGTGCAAGAAATTGGCTGAATATTATACAATGACTTATCATCAGCTCCAACAATTTGACCCCCACAGGAAATCCTCACTGGCAGTTATAGAAAGACCCATATACTGTATAGCCATTGATTCATTAAGAATATAACTTTTAAATGCCTCAAATATTTCAACTGTCTTACCCCATCAGAAACCAAAACATAAGCTTGTACAACGCCACTGTTTGTAAACAAACACTGTATAGCCTCAATCTGGTTAAAACTGTGATTTTGACCTTATGGATGGCCAGTCCTTGTATTCATAGTGTAGTGAATTCCAGGGGGTAGCCCTGAGCTGGACTCAAACCTGGGTCCAGAGACTGTCAAGCCAACACCTTATAACTGTTATACCAAGATGTCTGAACTTCTTGATGAGGTCGCTAGGTTTTGGGTTAAGGTTGCTACTATAGCTTTCTCTATGAATTTGAGAGTGGTTACATTTCTCCAGCCCCCATCCCTCAGCTGTTTACCAAACCAAGTCTAAGAGCAGCCATTTTGTTTCTCTTTAAATCCTAGGTTGTTCCTTTAAAAAAGCCACATCAATCAATCAACCAATCTGCAGTTCAAACAATAACAAAGCTGTCATTCTGCCACTGTTTTGGTAATAAGATGATGAATGGGACTGGAGAAATGTAACTACTCTCACATTCATAGACAGACCTATGGATCCAAGGACTGACCATCCATGATATCACCATTATAGTTTTAACCATGTTGAGGCGATACAGTGTTGGTTTACATTTACATTGTTTCTAAACATTGGAGTAAAAAAAGCTTATTTTGGGATCTGATGGGGTACGACAGTTGAACTAAGCTTATGAGGCATGTGTTATATTCTTCAAGAATGTAAATAATTTAAAAGTCAAAATATGGATGTAGCAACTGCAGATTTCCCCTTTAACACCACACATCAGATCAACAACTGCAGAGGTTGTGCCTCTGTGTTTAAGACAGTACTTACTAGTGTTAATCAGGGCTCGGTTTCTCAAAAGCATCTTACTGCTTAGTTCATCATTAGAACCATTGGATGCCTTAAGATGCCTTTGGGAAACCGGAACCAGATATCCAGTTTCCTCCTCTTCATCCTCCTCCTTTTTCGATGCGACAGTCATCTCCTCCCCCTCTTCTTTCACTCCAAAACCTGCATCCTCCTCCTCTTTCACTGTAACATCCTCCTCCTCTTTCACTCTGAACGCGTCTTCCTCTTCTTTCACTGTAACGTCTTTCTCTTCTTCTTTCACGGTAACAGCTTCACCCTCTACTTGTTTTTGTATTGTAACATCCTCCTCTTCCTCCTCCTCTTTCACTAGAGCTTCTTTCTCCGTCCAGCAGACCTCCTCTTCTTTAGCAGGAGGAGAGTAGCTTAGTGAGCTCATGGTCGGGGATGTTAGCTAGCTAGGCTAGTGCTAACTTAACCAGCCAGCTAGCTGACCAATAACAACAACACCGTAAATATGAAATTAAATGGGATAACTAACTAGACGACAGAAGTGGGTATAAAACACAGTGGCTAATATACACGAAAGCGTCTAAAGAGCTTTATTGGTTCGGCTATTTTGTCTAGCAAGCTACCGAGGTGTCTGACTAACTGTTGCTGCTGTTGAAAGAAGCGTCCCGTCCACTAGATTATACGTCACACTAGCAGCATAGCCTTAAAGTCCCACATCGCCATCTGCTGACTGGAGTGGGTAACGAAGTTGAGTAAAATGTAGATTTTATTTTTAGACAAAAAGTTAAAAAGGAAGCATGAGTTTTTACTCACCAATGTAACAACACAGTGGCGTTTTAAAGACTTAGTAACTTAGTTGTAGTCAAGATCTGGTTGATCTACAAATCACCTGATTGGTTTAGTATTGGGTATTTAGTATATTAAATCACCTGATTGGTTTAGTATTGGGTATTTAGTATATTAAATCACCTGATTGGTTTAGTATTGGGTATTTAGTACATTAAATCACCAAATTGGTTTAGTATTGGGTATTTAGTATATTAAATTACCTGATTGGTTTAGTATTGGGTATTTAGTATATTAAATCACCTGATTGGTTTAGTATTGGGTTTTTAGTATATTAAATCACCTGATTGGTTTAGTATTGGGTATTTAGTATCTTAAATTCCCTGATTGGTTTAGTATTGGGTATTTAGTATCTTAAATCCCCTGATTGGTTTAGTATTGGGTATTTAGTGTATTAAATCACCTGATTGGTTTAGTATTGGGTATTTAGTATATTAAATCACCTGATTGGTTTAGTATTGGGTATTTAGTATCTTAAATCCCCTGATTGGTTTAGTATTGGGTATTTAGTATCTTAAATCCCCTGATTGGTTTAGTATTGGGTATTTAGTATATTAAATCACCTGATTGGTTTAGTATTGGGTATTTAGTATATTAAATCACCTGATTGGTTTAGTATTGGGTATTTAGTATATTAAATCACCTGATTGGTTTAGTATTGGGTATTTAGTATATTAAATCACCTGGTTGGTTTAGTATTGGGTATTTAGTATCTTAAATCCCCTGATTGGTTTAGTATTGGGTATTTAGTATCTTAAATCACCTGATTGGTTTAGTATTGGGTATTTAGTACATTAAATCAACTGATTGGTTTAGTATTGGTATTTAGTACATTACATCACCTGAATGGTTTAGTGTTGGGTATTTAGCACATTAAATCACCTGATTGGTTTAGTATTGGGTATTTAGTATATTAAATCACCTGGCATCATAAATAACTACTCATTATTATTCATAAATCAGTCAGCCAGTCACCATTTACCCACAATGCAGCATGGATTTGATGCTCTCCAACACGGCCAGTGGTTTAGTAGACATAAAGGCTACACTACACGATGTACCCAGTCAGGGACCCTGAAAGAGCATGAGAGGACACACACACAAGACAATCCCTACCAACATACTAATACACAGGAGGAGAAGACATACCACTGCTCTCACACAGGAGGAGAAGACATACCACTGCTCTCACACAGGAGGAGAAGACATACCACTGCTCTCACACAGGAGGAGAAGACATACCACTGCTCTCATTGTGGAAAGCTAGTTGACAGGTGAGTTCTAGGCTCTTTCTCAAATCATTCTTCCTCGATTCCTCTCCTCGATTCCTTCTAAAACCCATTGGAGAAGAAGTTCAGAGGGGAGGGACCTTGAACCTTCTCCTCCAATACAGTTGATCCAATACAGGTGAGGAAACAGGATGCGAATCAAGGAAAGACAACGTGAGAAAGCCCTAGTAGCCATCTTGTGGTGATGTCACCCACCCTGAGACCTACACTACTGTTGTCCTGCCCAACCAAGATCAGGGTTTTGGTAGGATAATGGCTGCTGCTTTTTGGGTATGAAGTGCTGTTGTGGAAAGGGGTTTCATCCTGGGTCAGCCATACAGGGATTGTTACACCAATGATCAGACATCATCTGCAGCTGAACATCAATATCATCAGTCAAAATTAGAGCGAGTAACAACCAAATAAAACAGACAAACAGGGAATGTTCAAGGACCAAAAAAAAACACTATACCTCATTCAAAGAATCAACACTTTATTTCATATCATACAAAGAACGCCTATGTAAATGGTTTGGCGGGTTAAGACATTCATCTAACTCCAAAAGAAGATAATTAATAGTTGAATGAATAGTGTCTAATCCAAATAATCAGGGGCTGGAACAGAAACCTGCCCACCCAGTAGCTAGATCTCTAGCAGTAAGGTTGGCCATGCATGTTCTAGGTCTGTACATTGTTGCTTTAATCTACACACAATAACCCATTATGACAAAGCAAAATAAGGTTTTTAGATTTGTTTTGCAAATTCATTAAAAATTTAAAACAGAAATACCTTATTTAAATGAGTATTCAGACCCTTTGCTATGAGACTCAAAATTGAGCTCAGGTGCATCCTGTTTCCATTGATCATATTTGAGATGTTTCTAAAACTTGATTGGAGTCCACCAGTGGTAAATTCAATTGATTGGACATGATTTGGAAAGGCACACACCTGCCTATGTAAGGTCCCACAGTTGACAGTGCATGTCAGAGCAAAAATCAAGCCATGAGGTCGAAGGAATTGTCCGTAGAGCTCCGAGACAGGATTGTGTCGAGGCACAGATCTGGGGAAGGGTAGCAAAACATTTCTCCAGCATTGAAGATACCCAAGAACACAGTGGCATCCAACATTCTTAAATGGAAGAAGTTTGGAACCACCAAGACTCTTCATAGAGTTGGCTGCCTGGCCAAACTGAGCAATCGGGGGAGAAGGGCCTTGGTCAGGGAGGTGACCAAGAACCCGATGGTCACTCTGACAGAGCGCCAGAGTTCCTCTGTGGAGATGGGAGAACCTTCTAGAAGGTCAACCATCTCTGCAGCACTCCACCAATCAGGCCTTTATGGTAGAGTGGCCAGACGGAAGCCACTCCTCAGTAAAAGGCACATGACAGCCCGCTTGGAGTTTGCCAAAAGGCACCTAAAGGAATCTCAGACAATGAGAAACAAGATTCTCTGGTCTGATGAATCCAAGATTGAACTCTTTGGCCTGAATGCCAAGCGTCACCTCTGGAGGAAACCTGGCACCATCCCTACGGTGAAGCATGGTGGTGGCAACAGCATCATGCTTTGGGGATGTTTTCAGTGGCAGGGACTGGCAGACCAGTCGGAGGGAAAGATGAACGGAGCAAAGTACAGATATTTTCCCCCTGATATCCATATCACGCAGAAATCAATAGAACAGGGGGCAAACGACTAGAGTTCTACATTGTGACATTATTAATTAAAATACTCCTACTACAATGTTAAAACATTCTACATTGTGACATTATTTCATTGATTTCATGAAACAACTCCTTCATGTATGTATTTTCTGATGTTTGATCAGATATCTTTTATCAGTATATCTCTTGTCACATTGTTCACAGCTATAAGGTTTCTCGCCTGTGTGTGTTCTCTGGTGTATAGTCAGACTGCTAGATGTAGTAAAACTCTTCCCACATTGATCACAGCTATAAGGTTTCACTCCTGTGTGTGTTCTCTGGTGTATAGTCAGGCTCTTTGAATGAGTAAAACTCTTGTCACATTGATTACAGCTATAAGGTTTCACTCCTGTGTGTGTTCTCTGGTGTATAGTCAGACTACTAGATGTAGTAAAACTCTTCCCACATTGATCACAGCTATAAGGTTTCACTCCTGTGTGTGTTCTCTGATGTGCTATCAGGCACCTTGAATTAGTAAAACTCTTGTCACATTGATTACAGCTATAAGGTTTCACTCCTGTGTGTGTTCTCTGATGTACTATCAGGTTGCTTGACTGAGTAAAACTCTTGTCACATTGATTACAGCTATAAGGTTTCTCGCCTGTGTGTGTTTTCCGGTGTGATTTTAAATGTCTTGAACTACCAAAACTCTTTCCACAGTCAGAGCAGTGGTAAGGTTTCTCTCCTGTGTGCGTTCTCTGGTGTATAGTAAGGCTGCTTGACTGAGTAAAACTCTTCCCACATTGATCACAGCTATAAGGTTTCTCTCCTGTGTGTGTTCTCTGATGTGCTATCAGGCACCTTGAATTAGTAAAACTCTTGTCACATTGAGTACAGCTATAAGGTTTCTCTCCTGTGTGTATTCTCTGGTGTGATTTCAGGCTGCTTGGCTGAGTAAAACTCTTCCCACATTGATCACACCCATAAGATTTCTCTCCAGTGTGAATTCTCTGGTGTGATTGTAATGTATATGATTTTGTAAACTTCTTCCCACAGTCAGAGCAGCTGAAAGGTTTCTCTCCAGTGTGAATTCTTCTATGTATTTTAAAGTCTGCTGAACAGGTGAATCGCTTCCCACAGTCGACGCAGCAGTGAGGTTTCTCTCCAGTGTGTGTTCTCAGGTGTACTTTTAGTGAATCTGATCTTGAGTAACTCTTCCCACAGTCAAAACATTGATGAGGTTTCTCTGCTGTGTGTACTCGCTGGTGTATTTTAAGTTTTGATGAAGATTTGCAACTCTTCCCACAGTCAGAGCAGCAGTGAGATTTCTTCCCTGTGGGTCTCTGCTGGTGTTTCTTGAGGTGTTCTGATCTGGAGAGACTCTTCTCTGCCTCGTCAGCATCATGATGTTGTTGAGGTTCCCCAGAGGATCCACGATAGTCACGTCTCTCTCCTGTGTGAACAACAAAGTCAGACAGATGGTTAAAGGCCCACAACCGCAGAAATCCATTGTTTATTTAAGCTAAAAGGTAATGCACATGATTTGACAATCGTCTTAAGAAGGTCAAGTGAGCAACAAGTCATATTTTGTCATTTTTTCACATTAGTACTAACATCGATGATTCTAGGCTAGAAATAAGTTATTAGTTGTTGAAATCCTAAGCAGAGTGCCAGACGACTTTTACTCTCCAATATAGGACCCTTTCTGTGTTTGCTGTTTGTTGCTATGCAACACAATTTGGCTGCAGAAACACCTCCATGCTAATAACCTCTAGTTATGGATGTAGTATATCTGTACTCCTCCATGCTAATAACCTCTAGTTATGGATGTAGTATATCTGAACTCCTCCATGCTAATAACCTCTAGTTATGGATGTAGTATATCTGAACTCCTCCATGCTAATAACCTCTAGTTATGGATGTAGTATATCTGTACTCCTCCATGCTAATAACCTCTAGTTATGGATGTAGTATATCTGAACTCCTCCATGCTAATAACCTCTAGTTATGGATGTAGTATATCTGAACTCCTCCATGCTAATAACCTCTAGTTATGGATGTAGTATATCTGAACTCCTCCATGCTAATAACCGCTAGATATGGATGTAGTATATCTGAACTCCTCCATGCTAATAACCTCTAGTTATGGATGTAGTATATCTGAACTCCTCCATGCTAATAACCTCTAGTTATGGATGTAGTATATCTGAACTCCTCCATGCTAATAACCGCTAGATATGGATGTAGTATATCTGAACTCCTCCATGCTAATAACCTCTAGTTATGGATGTAGTATATCTGCATGGAGGAACAATGGTGAGCGAAGATTTCACAATGTATTCTGAATATTACCACACATTATCAGAGCAAGATCGGGAGTGCTACTCAAGGAAACTCACATTAAGCTCTGTGTCGTAAAATGCTCTTTGGCTACCTTTGCACACTAAGTGTATGCCAAATTGGCCCATAACTTCATCTAACAATAACATACAGTACCAGTCAAAAGTTTGGACACAACTACTCATTCAAGGGTTGTTCTTTATTTTTACTATTTTCTACATTGTAGAACAATAGTGAAGACATGAAAACTATGAAATAACACATATGGAATCATGTAGTAACCAAAATAGTGTTAAACTAATCAAAATATTTTAGATTTTAGATTCTTCAAAGTAGCCACCGTTTGCCTTGAAGACAACTTTGCACTCTTGGCATTCTCTCAAGCAGCTTCATCTGGAATGCTTTTCCAACAGTCTTGAAGGAGTTCCCACATATGCTGAGCACTTGTTGGCTGCTTTTCCTTCACTCTGCGGTTCAACTCATCCCAAACCATCTCAATTGGGTTGAGGTCGGGGGATTGTGGAGGCCAGGTCATCTGATGCAGCGCTCCATCACTCTCCTTCTTGGTAAAATAGCCCTTACACAGCCTGGAGGAGTGTTGGGTCATTGTCCTGTTGAAAAGCAAAATGATAGTCCCACTAAGCCCAAACCAGATGGGATGGCGTATCACTGCAGAATACTGTGGTAGCCATGCTGGTTAAGTGTGCCTTGAATTCTAAATGAATCAAAGACAGTGTCACCATCAAAGCACCCCCACATCACCACACCTCCTCCTCCATGCTTCACGGTGGGAACTACACACGCGGAGATCATCCGTTCACCCACATCGCGTCGCATAAAGACACGGCGGTTGGAACCAAATATCTCAATTTCCACCGGTCTAATGTCCATTGCTCGTGTTTCTTGGCCCTAGCAGATCTCTTCTTCTTATTGGTGTCCTTCAGTAGTGGTTTCTTTGTAGCAATTCAACCATGAAGGCCTGATTTACCCAGTCCCCTCTGAACAGTTGATGTTGAGATACGTCTGTGACTTGAAATCTGTGAAGTCTTTATTTGGGCTGCAATTTCTGAGGCTGGTAACTCTAATGAACTTATCCTCTGCAGCAGAGCTAACTCTGGGTCTTCCATCCCTGTGGCGGTCCTCATGAGAGCCAGTTTCATCATAGCACTTGATGGTTTTTGCGACTGCACTTGAAGAAACTTTCAAAGTTCTTGAAATGTTCCGTATTGTCTGACCTTCATGTCTTAAAGTAATGATGGACTGTCGTTTCTCTTTGCTTATTTGAGCTGTTCTTGCCATAATATGGACTTGGTCTTTCACCAAATAGGGCTATCTTCTGTATACCAACCCTACCTTGTCACAACACAACTGATTGGCTCAAATGCATTAAGAAGGAAATAAATTCCACAAATTAACTTAAGGCACACCTGTTAATTGAAATGCATTCCAGGTGACTACCTCATGAAGCTGGTTGAGAGAATGCCAAGAGTGCAAAGCTGCCATCAAGGCAAAGGGTGGCTACTTTACAGAATCTCTTTGTTTAACACTTTTTTTGTTACTACATGATTCCATATGTGTTATTTCATAGTTTTGATGTCTTCACTATTATTCTACAATGTAGAAAATAGTAAAAAATAAAGAAAAACCCTTGAATGAGTAGGTGTGTCCAAACTTTTGACTGGTAGTGTACATAGTGTACACTAACTGTAAGTTGCTCTGGATAAGAGCGTCTGCTAAATGACTCAAATGTAAATGTAAAATATATATATATATATATACAGTGGGGAGAACAAGTATTTGATACACTGCCGATTTTGCAGGTTTTCCTACTTACAAAGCATGTAGAGGTCTGTCATTTTTATCATAGGTACACTTCAACTGTGAGAGACGGAATCTAAAACAAAAATCCAGCAAATCACATTGTATGATTTTTAAGTAATTAATTTGCATTTTATTGCATGCCATAAGTATTTGATCACCTACCAACCAGTAAGAATTCCGGCTCTCACAGACCTGTTAGTTTTTCTTTAAGAGGCCCTCCTGTTCTCCACTCATTACCTGTATTAACTGCACCTGTTTGAACTCGTTACCTGTATAAAAGACACCTGTCCACACACTCAATCAAACAGACTCCAACATCTCCACAATGGCCAAGACCAGAGAGCTGTGTAAGGACATCAGGGATAAAATTGTAGACCTGCACAAGGCTGGGATGGGCTACAGGACAATAGGCAAGCAGCTTGGTGAGAAGGCAACAACTGTTGGCACAATTATTAGAAAATGGAAGAAGTTCAAGATGACGGTCAATCACCCTCGGTCTGGGGCTCCATGCAAGATCTCACCTCGTGGGGCATCAATGATCATGAGGAAGGTGAGAGATCAGCCCAGAACTACACGACAGGACCTGGTCAATGACCTGAAGAGAGCTGGGACCACAGTCTCAAAGAAAACCATTAGTAACACACTACGCCGTCATTAATTAAAATCCTGCAGCGCACGCAAGGTCCCCCTGCTCAAGCCAGTGCATTTCCAGGCCCGTCTGAAGTTTGCCAATGACCATCTGGATGATCCAGAGGAGGAATGGGAGAAGGTCATGTGGTCTGATGAGACAAAAATATAGCTTTTTGGTCTAAACTCCACTCGCCGTGTTTGGAGGAAGAAGAAGGATGAGTACAACCCCAAGAACACCATCCCAACTGTGAAGCATGGAGGTGGAAACATCATTCTTTGGAGATGCTTTTCTGAAAAGGGGACAGGACGACTGCACCGTATTGAGGGGAGGATGGATGGGGCCATGTATCGCGAGATCTTGGCCAACAACCTCCTTCCCTCAGTAAGAGCATTGAAGATGGGTCGTGGCTGGGTCTTCCAGCATGACAACGACCCGAAACACACAGCCAGGGCAACTAAGGAGTGGCTCCGTAAGAAGCATCTCAAGGTCCTGGAGTGGCCTAGCCAGTCTCCAGACCTGAACCCAATAGAAAATCTTTGGAGGGAGCTGAAAGTCCGTATTGCCCAGCGACAGCCCCGAAACCTGAAGGATCTGGAGAAGGTCTGTATGGAGGAGTGGGCCAAAATCCCTGCTGCAGTGTGTGCAAACCTGGTCAAGACCTAAAGGAAACGTATGATCTCTGTAATTGCAAACAAAGGTTTCTGTACCAAATATTAAGTTCTGCTTTTCTGATGTTTCAAATAATTATGTCATGCAATAAAATGCAAATTAATTACTTAAAAATCATACAAAGTGATTTTCTGGATTTTTGTTTTACATTCTGTCTCTCACAGTTGAAGTGTACCTATGATAAAAATTACAGACCTCTACATGCTTTGTATGTAGGAAAACCTGCAAAATCGGCAGTGTAGCAAATACTTGTTCTCCCCACTGTATATACATGTGTAAAAGACACCTAGGTCTCAATATATCTTCCCATGACTGTGTTTTTGTATTTTAATGAGTATATGTTTGAGAACAAGTATTTGATACACTGCCGATTTTGCATCGGTACACTGTGTCCTTAGCCCCGGCCTGCCGAGCACTGCTTTACGCCGAGGGAATGTAGCTAGCTGGCTAACCTCGTCCCACACTGCGTGGAAGTGTCTGGGAAGGAGATTACTAGCTAGCTAGCACAAGCTAGTGTAGCCCTAGAGGAAGAGAGAGAGAACCAACTCACGGGAATATCTCTCCTTCCAGCAGGTGGAGTTTTTGTATGGAGGTCAATGAGCTGGTCCAGGTTGGTCAACAAAATGAATGGCTTACGTGCTACGTGATGTTTACTTGATCGAATAGAAGTTTCGTGATGCTTAAGTTGTTCTGAGTGTACTGATAAGTAGGACACGTGACATACCGACAACTTAGAGAAAAAACACTATAGGAGATGGCTTTGCAAATTCATAACATGATGCTAGTAGCATAGCATCTCTCTCCATTGAATTGACGAGCGAACTCCAAATATCCAAAGTGAAAAACACATTTAAGGCGGTACTTACTGGTGTTAATCAGATCTCCTATCTCCTCCTCTTCATCTTTCAACGTGACAGTAATCTCTCCCTCCTTCTTCACTCCAAAACCTGCATCCTCCTCTATCTCTTCTTTCACTGTAACATCCTCCTCCTCTTTCACTCTGAACGCGTCTTCCTCTTCTTTCACTGTAACATCCTCCTCCTCTTTCACTCTGAACGCGTCTTCCTCTTCTTTCACTGTAACATCCTCCTCCTCTTTCACTCTGAACGCGTCTTCCTCTTCTTTCACTGTAACGTCTTTCTCTTCTTCTTTCACGGTAACAGCCTCACCCTCTACTTGTTTTTGTATTGTAACATCCTCCTCTTCCTCCTCCTCTTTCACTAGAGCTTCTTTCTCCGTCCAGCAGACCTCCTCTTCTTTAGCAGGAGGAGAGTAGCTTAGTGACCTCATGGTCGGGGATGTTAGCTAGCTAGGCTAGTGCTAACTTAACCAGCCAGCTACTGTAGCTGACTAATAAAAACAACTTAATATTAAATGAAATAGGTTAACAAGTAGATACGTCCGAAGTGTGTGTAAAACACAGTAGCTAATATACACCGAAAGCGTCTAGAGCTTGAATCTTTCGGCTGTTGTCTAACCAGCAACGGAGGTGGTTGACTATTGCCTCCCGTCCACTAGATTATACGTCACGCTTTCAGCATCGCCTGAAAGACACACATCGCCATCTGCTGACTGGAGTGGGTAACGCAGTTGAGGAAAATATTTTATTTTCAAAGTTTATTTTAAATGTATATAATTATATAATACTATTATATTGAGACATATATATTGTTATTTAGCAGACGCTCTTATCCAGAGATGAAAAATGAGAAAAATGTTGTAAATTGATTTGCATTTTTAATGAGGGAAATAAGTATTTGACCCCTTTGCAAAACATTACTTAGTACTTGGTGGCAAAACCCTTGTTGGCAATCACAGAGGTCAGACGTTTCTTGTAGTTGGCCACCAGGTTTGCACACATCTCAGGAGGGATTTTGTCCCACTCCTCTTTGCAGATCTTCTCCAAGTCATTAAAGGTTTCGAGGCTGACGTTTGGCAACTCGAACCTTCAGCTCCCACCACAGATTTTCTATGGGATTAAGGTGTGGAGACTGGCTAGGCCACTCCAGGACCTTAATGTGCTTCTTCTTGAGCCACTCCTTTGTTGCCTTGGCTGTGTGTTTTGGGTCATTTGGGTCATTGTCATGCTGGAATACCCATCCACGACCCATTTTCAATGCCCTGGCTGAGGGAAGGAGGTTCTCACCCAAGATTTGATGGTACATGGCCCCGTCCATCGTCCCTTTGATGCGGTGAAGTTGAAAGATTACCACCTGTGATAGATGATAGACTACATCCAATTTGCTGAGTAAAGTGTTGGAGGCTATTTTGTAAATTACATCGCCGAAGTCAAGGATCGGTAGGATAGTCAGTTTTACAAGGGCATGTTTGGCAGTTTGAGTGAAGGAGGCTTTGTTGCGAAATAGGAAGCCGATTCTAGATTTAACTTTGGATTAGAGATTCTTAATGTGAGTCTGGAAGGAGAGTTTACAGTCTAACCAGACACCTAGGTATTTGTAGTTGTCCACATACTCTAGGTCAGACCCGCCGAGAGTAGTGATTCTAGTCGGGTGGGTGGGTGCAAGCAGCGTTCGGTTGAAGAGCATGCATTTAGTTTTACTAGTGTTTAAGAGCAGTTGGAGGCTACGGAAGGAGTGTTGTATGGCATTGAAGCTCGTCTGTTTGGGCACAGACCTGGATAGTATGATATAGCTCTGCAGGCTATCTCTACAGTAAATTGCAACCCCACCCCCTTTGGCAGTTCTATCGAGACGGAAAATGTTGTAGTTGAGGATGGACATTTCTGAATTTTTGGTGGCCTTCCTAAGCCAGGATTCAGACACTGCTAGAACATCAGGGTTGGCGGAGTGTGCTAACGCAGTGAATAACTCAAACTTAGGGAGGAGGCTTCGGATGTTAACGTGCAAGAAACCAAGACTTTTACGGTTACAGAAGTCAACAAATGATAACGCCTGGGGAGTAGGAGTGATACTGGGGGCTACAGGGCCTGGGTTAACCTCTACATCACCAGAGGAACAGAGGAGGACTAGAATAAGGATACGGCTAAAGGCTTTAAGTACTGGTCTTCTAGTGCGTTGGGTACAGAGAATAAACGGGACAGATTTCCAGGCGTTGTAGAATAGATTCAGGGCATTATGTACAGACAAGGATATCGAAGGATATGAGTACAGTGGAGGTAAACCTAAGCTTTGGGTAACGATGAAAGAGATACTATCACTGGAGGCACTGATTGAGTCGGTCTCAGCGTGTATGGGGGGTTGGACAAAGGAGCTATCTAAGACAGGTTGAGCTGGGCTGGGGGATCTACAGTGAAATAGTACAATAAGAAATAACCGAAACAGCAATAAGCAAGGCATATTGACATGGGAGAGGCATAAAGCAGTCACAGGTGTTATTCGAGAGAGGTAAGACAACAGCTGGTAATGGCGACAAAGTTTGGTTTGAGGCTAAACATAAACAGGATGCGGTACCGTATAAAGGAACAGTCCAGCAGGCATCAGCTCTAGCTGAGTTATCATAAGGTCCGGTGAACAGCAATAGGAGAGTTCGGAGGTAGTTCGGGGGCTGCTACAGCACTGGCTAGCAAGAGGCCACGGCTTGCGCGTGCTAGTGGACCGGGGCTAGCAGATGGATCTTCGTGGTCAACGTCGTAACGGGAAGCCTGTTGAAACCACATCAGACGATTTCGTCGGCAGACCAGTCGTGTTGGATCGGCGGGGCTCCGTGTCAACACTAGGAGCTCCCGTTCAGTTGACAGAGAGGTAGATAGCCGGGAGATGGGCCTGGCTCGAGGCTAGCTCAAGGCTGATTAGCCAACAACAACGTCCATTTGGTTGCAGCTAGCTAGTTGCGATGATCCGGTGTTAAAGGTCCAGTGATTCAGTGATTCCGGCAGAAAAACCGATATGTTCTGGGTCGATAACGCGCTGTGCAGACAGACTGGCCGATAATAGTCCAGGCTAGAGCTGGCTGGTAGGTAGTGCAGGCCACGGACAATGGTGAAAAACCGCTAACGGTGGCTAATAGCAAGTAGCTAGTTAACTGGCTACTCCCGTCCGGTAGACAGAGAGGTAGATAGCCGGGATAGGGGCCTGGCTCGAGGCTAGCTCAAGGCTAACAGGTGCTTGCTTCGGGGACAGTGGTGATTAGCCAACAGCAACATCCATTCGGTTGCGGCTAGCTAGTTGCGATCCAGTGTTAATGTCCAGTGATTCAGTTATTCCGGCAGAAAATCCGATGTTCTGGGTGAAAACCGCTAACGGTGGCTAATAGCAAGTAGCTAGTTAGCTGGCTAGCTAGTTTCAACTGGAGATTCTAGATAAAAGGTAAGTCAATAATAGAATCCGTTCCACATTGAGTGAGGCGGGTTGCAGGAAAGTATATTTTGTAGAAGGATGAAAAGTATGATAGGGAAATATGTACGAAAAATACAAAAAAACTGGCTATTTACACGGACACACAACAAAGAACACGACCGCACTGCTCCGCCATCTTGGAATGCCAAGAGTGTGAAAAGCTGCCATCAAGGCAAAGGGTGGCTACTTTACAGAATCTCAAATATAAAATATATTTTGATTTGTTTAACACTTTTTGGTTACTACATGATTCCATATGTGTTATTTCATAGTTTTGATGTCTTCACTATTATTCTATAATGTAGAAAATAGTAAAAATAAAGAAAATCCCTTGAATGAGTAGGTGTGTCCAAACGTTTGACTGGTACTGTAAATAACGTTCACGCCCAAGCTAGATTGTATATATAATATATGTATGTATGTATGTACCGGTCAAAAGTTTTAGAACATATTCACATACTTTTATTTGGGTTTCTGTGCAAAGTATATGATTTGAATGTTTCTTTAAGCCTGCAGCTAGTTACTTGAAATGAGACATATAATCATGCCAAAACATGATTTAAAAAATGCAATTCATTGACAGAGAGATAGCTAGATAATGAAACACAAATTGACATTTACAGTAGCTGGCTAGGCTATTCCAACTGTATCATTGACTAGCTTTCAATACATTGGATAAAATGTCCATGGAGTTACTTCTTCATAGAAAATTCTTTAGCATATTAAATCACCTGATTGGTTTAGTATTGGGTATTTAGTATATTAAATCACCTGATTGGTTTAGTATTGGGTATTTAGTATATTAAATCACCTGGTTTAGTATTGGGTATTTAGTATATTAAATCACCTGATTGGTTTAGTATTGGGTGTTTAGTACATTAAATCACCTGATTGGTTTAGTATTGGGTATTTAGTATATTAAATCACCTGATTGGTTTAGTATTGGGTATTTAGTATATTAAATCACCTGGTTTAGTATTGGGTATTTAGTATATTAAATCACCTGATTGGTTTAGTATTGGGTATTTAGTATATTAAATCACCTGATTGGTTTAGTATTGGGTATTTAGTATATTAAATCACCTGATTGGTTTAGTATTGGGTGTTTAGTACATTAAATCACCTGATTGGTTTAGTATTGGGTATTTAGTATATTAAATCACCTGATTGGTTTAGTATTGGGTATTTAGTATATTAAATCACCTGGTTTAGTATTGGGTATTTAGTATATTAAATCACCTGATTGGTTTAGTATTGGGTATTTAGTATATTAAATCACCTGATTGGTTTAGTATTGGGTATTTAGCACATTAAATCACCTGATTGGTTTAGTATTGGGTATTTAGCACATTAAATCACCTGATTGGTTTAGTATTGGGTATTTAGTATATTAAATCACCTGATTGGTTTAGTATTGGGTATTTAGTATATTAAATCACCTGATTGGTTTAGTATGGGGTATTTAGTATCTTAAATCACCTGATTGGTTTAGTATTGGGTATTTAGCACATTAAATCACCTGATTGGTTTAGTATTGGGTATTTAGTATATTAAATCACCTGATTGGTTTAGAATTGGGTATTTAGTACATTAAATCACCTGATTGGTTTAGTATTGGGTATTTAGCACATTAAATCACCTGATTGGTTTAGTATTGGGTGTTTAGCATATTAAATCACCTGATTGGTTCAGTAATGGGTATTTTGTACATTAAATCACCTGATTGGTTTAGTATTGGGTATTTAGTATATTAAATCACCTGATTGGTTTAGTATTGGGTATTTAGTATATTAAATCACCTGATTGGTTTAGTATTGGGTATTTAGTATATTAAATCACCTGATTGGTTCAGTATTGGGTATTTAGTATCTTAAATCACCTGATTGGTTTAGTAGTGGCTATTTAGTATATTAAATCACTTGATTGGTTTAGTATTGGGTATTTAGTACATTAAATCACCCGATTGGTTTAGTATTGGGTATTTAGTATATTAAATCACCTGATTGGTTTAGTATTGGGTATTTAGTATATTAAATCACCTGATTGGTTTAGTATTGGGTATTTAGTATATTAAATCACCTGATTGGTTTAGTATTGGGTATTTAGCACATTAAATCACCTGATTGGTTTAGTATTGGGTATTTAGCACATTAAATCACCTGATTGGTTTAGTATTGGGTATTTAGTATATTAAATCACTTGATTGGTTTAGTATTGGGTATTTAGTACATTAAATCACTTGATTGGTTTAGTATTGGGTATTTAGTATATTAAATCACCTGATTGGTTTAGTATTGGGTATTTAGTATATTAAATCACCTGATTGGTTTAGTAGTGGCTATTTAGTATATTATATTAAATCACCTGATTGGTTTAGTAGTGGCTATTTAGTATATTAAATCACTTGATTGGTTTAGTATTGGGTATTTAGTATATTAAATCACCTGATTGGTTTAGTATTGGGTATTTAGTATCTTAAATCACCTGATTGGTTTAGTATTGGGTATTTAGTATCTTAAATCACCTGATTGGTTTAGTATTGGGTATTTAGTATATTAAATCACCCGATTGGTTTAGTATTGGGTATTTAGTATATTAAATCACCTGGTTTAGTATTGGGTATTTAGTATATTAAATCACCTGATTGGTTTAGTATTGGGTATTTAGTATATTAAATCACCTGATTGGTTTAGTATTGGGTATTTAGCACATTAAATCACCTGATTGGTTTAGTATTGGGTATTTAGCACATTAAATCACCTGATTGGTTTAGTATTGGGTATTTAGTATATTAAATCACCTGATTGGTTTAGTATTGGGTATTTAGTATATTAAATCACCTGATTGGTTTAGTATGGGGTATTTAGTATCTTAAATCACCTGATTGGTTTAGTATTGGGTATTTAGCACATTAAATCACCTGATTGGTTTAGTATTGGGTATTTAGTATATTAAATCACCTGATTGGTTTAGAATTGGGTATTTAGTACATTAAATCACCTGATTGGTTTAGTATTGGGTATTTAGCACATTAAATCACCTGATTGGTTTAGTATTGGGTGTTTAGCATATTAAATCACCTGATTGGTTCAGTAATGGGTATTTTGTACATTAAATCACCTGATTGGTTTAGTATTGGGTATTTAGTATATTAAATCACCTGATTGGTTTAGTATTGGGTATTTAGTATATTAAATCACCTGATTGGTTTAGTATTGGGTATTTAGTATATTAAATCACCTGATTGGTTCAGTATTGGGTATTTAGTATCTTAAATCACCTGATTGGTTTAGTAGTGGCTATTTAGTATATTAAATCACTTGATTGGTTTAGTATTGGGTATTTAGTACATTAAATCACCCGATTGGTTTAGTATTGGGTATTTAGTATATTAAATCACCTGATTGGTTTAGTATTGGGTATTTAGTATATTAAATCACCTGATTGGTTTAGTATTGGGTATTTAGTATATTAAATCACCTGATTGGTTTAGTATTGGGTATTTAGCACATTAAATCACCTGATTGGTTTAGTATTGGGTATTTAGCACATTAAATCACCTGATTGGTTTAGTATTGGGTATTTAGTACATTAAATCACTTGATTGGTTTAGTATTGGGTATTTAGTATATTAAATCACCTGATTGGTTTAGTATTGGGTATTTAGTATATTAAATCACCTGATTGGTTTAGTAGTGGCTATTTAGTATATTATATTAAATCACCTGATTGGTTTAGTAGTGGCTATTTAGTATATTAAATCACTTGATTGGTTTAGTATTGGGTATTTAGTATATTAAATCACCTGATTGGTTTAGTATTGGGTATTTAGTATCTTAAATCACCTGATTGGTTTAGTATTGGGTATTTAGTATCTTAAATCACCTGATTGGTTTAGTATTGGGTATTTAGTATATTAAATCACCCGATTGGTTTAGTAGTGGCTATTTAGTATATTAAATCACTTGATTGGTTTAGTATTGGGTATTTAGTACATTAAATCACCCGATTGGTTTAGTATTGGGTATTTAGTATATGAAATCACCTGATTGGTTTAGTATTGGGTATTTAGTATATTAAATCACCTGATTGGTTTAGTAGTGGCTATTTAGTATATTAAATCACTTGATTGGTTTAGTATTGGGTATTTAGTATATTAAATCACCTGATTGGTTTAGTATTGGGTATTTAGTATATTAAATCACCTGATTGGTTTAGTATTGGGTATTTAGTATATTAAATCACCTGATTGGTTTAGTATTGGGTATTTTGTATATTAAATCACCTGATTGGTTTAGTATTGGGTATTTTGTACATTAAATCACCTGATTGGTTTAGTATTGGGTATTTTGTATCTTAAATCACCTGATTGGTTTAGTATTGGGTATTTAGTATCTTAAATCACCTGATTGGTTTAGTATTGGGTATTTAGCACATTAAATCACCTGATTCGTTTAGTATTGGGTATTTAGTATATTAAATCACCTGATTGGTTTAGTATTGGGTATTTAGTATCTTAAATCACCTGATTGGTTCAGTATTGGGTATTTAGCACATTAAATCACCTGATTGGTTTAGTATTGGGTGTTTAGCATATTAAATCACCTGATTGGTTTAGTATGAAGGGTTGGATAGGTATACTTTCCACTGTATATACTGTATCAAGGGTTGGATAGGTATACTTTCCACTGTATATACTGTATCAAGGGTTGGATAGGTATACTTTCCACTGTATATACTGTATCAAGGGTTGGATAGGTATACTTTCCACTGTATATACTGTATCCAGGGTTGGATAGGGATACTTTCCACTGTATATACTGTATCCAGGGTTGGATAGGGATACTTTCCACTGTATATACTGTATCAAGGGTTGGATAGGTATACTTTCCACTGTATATACTGTATCCAGGGTTGGATAGGGATACTTTCCACTGTATATACTGTATCCAGGGTTGGATAGGGATACTTTCCACTGTATATACTGTATCCAGGGTTGGATAGGTATACTTTCCACTGTATATACTGTATCCAGGGTTGGATAGGTATACTTTCCACTGTATATACTGTATCAAGGGTTGGATAGGGATACTTTCCACTGTATATACTGGATCAAGGGTTGGATAGGGATACTTTCCACTGTATATACTGGATCAAGGGTTGGATAGGTATACTTTCCACTGTATATACTGTATCCAGGGTTGGATAGGTATACTTTCCACTGTATATACTGTATCCAGGGTTGGATAGGTATACTTTCCACTGTATATACTGTATCAAGGGTTGGATAGGGATACTTTCCACTGTATATACTGGATCAAGGGTTGGATAGGGATACTTTCCACTGTATATACTGTATCAAGGGTTGGATAGGGATACTTTCCACTGTATATACTGTATCCAGGGTTGGATAGGTATACTTTCCACTGTATATACTGTATCAAGGGTTGGATAGGTATACTTTCCACTGTATATACTGTATCCAGGGTTGGATAGGTATACTTTCCACTGTATATACTGGATCCAGGGTTGGATAGGTATACTTTCCACTGTATATACTGTATCAAGGGTTGGATAGGTATACTTTGTAAATGTAATCCATTAGTTACTAGTTACCTGTTCAACATTGTCATCAGTAACATACATGTTGGATTACCCTAACTCAGTAACGTAATCAGATTGCTTTTAGATTACTTTCCCCTTAAGAGCACAGGTTAGTACCACAGTCATAAAATCTGACTTTAAATCTAACCTTAACCACACTGCTAACCCTAATACCTAACCCTAACCTTAACCACACCGCTAACCCTAATACCTAACCCTAACCTTAACCACACCGCTAACCCTAATACCTAACCCTAACCTTAACCACACCGCTAACCCTAATGCCTAACCCTAACCTTAAATAACCCTAACCTTAACCACACTGCTAACCCTAATGCCTAACCCTAACCTTAACCACACTGCTAACCCTAATGCCTAACCCTAACCTTAAATAACCCTAACCTTAACCACACTGCTAACCCTAATGCCTAACCCTAACCTTAAATAACCCTAACCTTAACCACACTGCTAACCCTAATGCCTAACTCTTACCTTAAATAACCCTAACCTTAACCACACTGCTAACCCTAATGCCTAACCCTTACCTTAAATAACCCTAACCTTAACCACACTGCTAACCCTAATGCCTAACCCTAACCTTAACCACACTGCTAACCTGAAATAACCCTAACCTTAAATAACCCTAACCTTAACCACACTGCTAACCCTAATGCCTAACCCTAACCTTAACCACACTGCTAACCCTAATGCCTAACCCTAACCTTAACCACACTGCTAACCCTAATGCCTAACCCTAACCTTAACCACACTGCTAACCTGAAATAACCCTGCTTGTCAACCTGCTTAAGAGGCATTAGAAGAAGACAAAAAATAATATGACCAATTGAACATCAGGATAAATCAATGTTAGAGTTTACATACAGTTGAAGTCGGAAGTTTACATACACCTTAGCCAAATACATTTAAACTCAGTTTTTCACAATTCCTGACATTTAATCCTAGTAAAAAATTCCCTGTCTTAGGTCAGTTAGGATCACCACGTTATTTTAAGAATGTGAAATGTCAGAATAATAGTAGAGAAAATGATTTATTTCAGCTTTTATTTCTTTCATCACATTCCCAGTGGGTCAGAAGTTTACATACACTGAATTAGTATTTGGTAGCTTTGCTTTTAAATTGTTTAATTTGGGTGAAACGTTTCGGGTAGCCTTCCACAAGCTTCCCACAATAAGTTGGGTGAATTTTGGCCAATTCCTCCTGACAGAGCTGGTGTAACTGAGTCAGGTTTGTAGGCCTCCTTGCTCACACACGCTTTTTCAGTTCTGCCCACAAATGTCCTATAGGATTGAGGTCAGGGCTTTGTGATGGCCATTCCAATATCTTGACTTTGTTGTCCTTAAGCCATTTTGCCACAACTTTGGAAGTGTGTTTGGGGTCATTGTCCATTTGGAAGACCCATTTGCGACCAAGCTTTAACTTCCTGACTGATGTCTTGAGATGTTGCTTCAATATATACACATAATGTTCCTTCCTCAAGATGCGTTTTACTGTGTACATAGATACTTTTGTACATGTTTCCTCCAGCATCTTCACAAGGTCCTTTGCTGTTGTTCTGGGATTGATTTGCACTTTTCGAACCAAAGTACATTCATCTCTAGGAGACAGAACGTGTCTCCTTCCTGAGCGGTATGACGGCTGCGTGGTCCCATGGTGTTTATACTTGCGTACTATTGTTTGTACAGATGAACGTGGTACCTTCAGGCATTTGGAAATTGCTCCAAGAATGAACCAGACTTGTGGAGGTCTACAATTTTTTTTCTGAGGTCTTGGCTGATTTCTTTAGATTTTCCCATGATGTCAAGCAAAGAGGCACTGAATTTGAAGGTAGGCCTTGAAATACATCCACAGGTACACCTCCAATTGACTCAAATTATGTCAATTAGCCTATCAGAAGCTTCTAAAGCCATGACATCATTTTCTGGAATTTGCCAAGCTGTTTAAAGGCACAGTCAACTTAGTGTATGTAAACTTCTGACCCACTGGAATTGTGATACAGTGAATTATAAGTGAAATAATCTGTCTGTAAACAATTGTTGGAAAAATGACTTGTGTCATGCGCAAAGTAGATGTCCTAACCGACTTGCCAAAACTATAGTTTGTTAACAAGAAATTTGTGGAATGGTTTTAATGACTCCAACCTGTATGTCAACTTTCGACTTCAACTGTAGCTGGCCATAAATGGATGTTGCATTTAACTTTATGAGTTTGTTATGTAGGCTTCTTCTAACCCATTGCTTTCTACTACAGATAATAATATGATTAGGTTATATCTTTAGGCCTACAGAAAAAACTGTCTGTCGGATTTCCAGTCTTCAAGAATAGGATTTGGAATTATGGAAGTATAGATTAGCCAAATAGTTTTACCTGAGCATAACTCATAAACTAAGGACTTATTAACCTACTCTGTTGTTTATGATTTTGTTGTCATCAAGGACTTATTGGGCACATTGCTTCCAGTTGAAAAGGAAATGTTGCTCTCGGAAAGGCATGATTTATTTGAGCAGTACTGAAAAGTGCTATTTGCAGGGGGTCATGTCCCTCCCACATCTGAAATTGCAGTTTTGTCATTGCAATGTGATACAACAAGCGGCACAACAGTGCTTCTGGAAGGCTGGCTGGACCAGCAGGGAGAGTTGAACAGAGGGAGCTGCTGTCAGTGTGTTCCACGCTTTTTCCGAGTTGTAAAAGCAAGCAGAGCAGAAACTGGCTACTCTTTAGTCGATTGATGTAGCTGGCAAGGTAACTGCTGTTTAACTAACAGAAAAAAACTAAAGTAGTGTTTATTCCCAGTGCTGAGCTATCAGCTAGTGTAACTGACATGTGTAACGACATGCAGTGGGGAGAATTATATTGTCCCCGTCAGTAGCCCAGGTTTTTATCATAGATGGTAATGTTCTCATCTCTGGACCACACAAGCTTTAGATTGCATTCTGCTAAGGCACTTGTCTCTCTACATCGGTCAGCTACATTGGTGACCAGGGTGGCATCTTTTCCATACAACTTTGGGGACTGGGCACACAAATGCTCCTAGAGAGAAGGGGGAATACTGAAGCATGTGTTTGACAGTTCTACAGCCTCCATCAGATGCCCAGACTTTGGCATAGAGGGTAAATGTCTCTTTTCAACATTGTAAGATTGTGCCCTCCATGGCACTTGAAACACATTGATTGGTAGGTTTCACTGTATTTAGATACTTCACATACTGCCTGAGACACCTTTGCTGTTTCTCTCCGTACTCAATAAATGGTGAAACACTATTTGTGATGGTGTTCGTATGTATATGCATGAAACGTACATTCTGGAAAACATGTCTCACACTCAGTCATAGTTAGTAGAATAATGAATGCATTGGTAAGATTTTGGCACCGTCAACTTCTAGAAGGTTAGTAGGACAGTTAATCATGTAAACCACGTAAATATACTCCCATTCACTAAACATTTAGTATTTGAAAGTCAAACATTCATTTCCCAACAGTTTTGTCTATAATCCTACAGGCTCTTTATCAGTTTCCATACCTTATATTCCAATGCATCCAACATGATGCCCACCATGGTATTGGTCAGCTGCTATTTGAGAACTCATCTGGTTTAGAAATCAAACTCTGGGTATCTTATTGCACAGCACATTGTACAACTGTTTTCAGAGTAGATTGTACTGCAAGGTATACTATATGTGTAGGCTATGCCATATGTACTGGTTAATATCCTGCTGTCGTTTCTAAACCTCCATTCTAGCAGACATGACACACACACTTCTTTCTATATACAGTGGGGGAAAAAAGTATTTAGTCAGCCACCAATTGTGCAAGTTCTCCCACTTAAAAAGATGAGAGAGGCCTGTAATTTTCATCATAGGTACACGTCAACTATGACAGACAAATTGAGGAGAAAAAATCCAGAAAATCACATTGTAGGATTTTTAATGAATTTATTTGCAAATGATGGTGGAAAATAAGTATTTGGTCAATAACAAAAGTTGGAAAGCCCTTTCCCGGGTAGCTGACTGAGAAAATAAATAAATAAAAATGAAAACATTGTTTGGCTGATAGTCATTTTAAGGAACTGATTGGGTCCCTACATGACACTAACTAACATCCCATAATATCTGTCCCTCTGCCCTTTCCAAACATCCCATAATATCTGTCCCTCTGCCCTTCCCAAACATCCCATAATATCTGTCCCTCTGCCCTTCCCAAACATCCCATAATATATGTCCCTCTGCCCTTTCCAAATATCCCATAATATCTGTCCCTCTGCCCTTCCCAAACATCCCATAATATCTGTCCCTCTGCCCTTCCCAAACATCCCATAATATATGTCCCTCTGCCCTTTCCAAATATCCCATAATATCTGTCCCTCTGCCCTTCCCAAACATCCCATAATATATGTCCCTCTGCCCTTTCCAAATATCCCATAATATCTGTCCCTCTGCCCTTCCCAAACATCCCATAATATCTGTCCCTCTGCCCTTTCCAAACATCCCATAATATCTGTCCCTCTGCCCTTCCCAAACATCCCATAATATCTGTCCCTCTGCCCTTTCCAAACATCCCATAATATCTGTCCCTCTGCCCTTCCTAAATCGTGCCATTGAACGGTTCAGCAGACTTTCAGCCCACTGGCTACGAGATTATTGAAGCTCTGTGGGTGTAACATTTATTGACAATTTTGATACCTTCTGGAAACAAAGCTCGTATTATAAGGAGGATAGGATCCACCCAAATCATTTGGGTTCCTGGATCCTTTCACAGCATTATTGTCACGGTTTCGGCCGAGACTGCTCCTCCTCCTGGTTCGGGAAGGCTTCGGCGTTCGCCGTCCACGGAGTACTAGCTGCCACCGTTGAATGTTTCGTGGTGTGATTGCTTTGGTCTGTCTTGTACACCTGTGTCTGTTTGTGTTCTGATTACGTGTCCTATAAGTTCCCTGTTTGGTATTGGTTAGATTGTGTGTTGTTGTCTGCCTGTATTTTCGGAGCTGCGTTTTGACGCTCTGTTTGTTTGTTTAGTGTTTACGCATGGTTTACGTATTCACTCGCCTCTGTTTGTTTTCGAGGCCGTGTATTGTAATGTAGCACTTTTGACTAGTAAAGTCTGTTGGACGAAGCCTCTGTGTCCTGCGCCTGACTCCTCCACCACATCCACATCGGTTCTACTGACAATTATGAGGCTGCGTTGAGACAATTACTTATCAATGACCCAAGTCCAGCTCATTTAATCCCTACCATTGTGTTGCTGAGTTGTCACAATGCTTCAGCAAATGTACATTATCTTAGGGGCGTTGGAAGACACAATGTAAATAACCTAATGTATGTCCCTCTTACTGCCCTGAATACCTCTGATGATCCTACAGCTATTGTATGCAGTAATCATATGCCCATGAACCAGAGTTACACTGTTAGCACTGAGGTGGTGTGCCCTAGTAGGAAGTCCACTGTGTTCAGATCACCCTGCACTAACATAAATAACATGAGCATGTCTACCTCTGCTAAGCTTCCCAGTAAAGCAAAGACAATTATCAAGCATCCCAGAAAAGTGTTAAAAATAGGTTAATCTGCCTCACCTAAAGCTCATTCTGGTGGGAAGCTGCTATAGACCACCAAGTGCTAACAGTCAGTATCTGGATAACATATGTGAAATGCTTGATAATGTATGTGATATCAATAGAGATGTATACTTACTGGGTGATTTAAATATTGACTGGCTTTCATCAGGCTGCCCACTCAAGAGAAAGCTTCAAACTGTAACTAGTGCCTGCAACCTGGTTCAGGTTATCAAATCAACCTACCAGGGTAGTTGCAAACAGTACAGGAATTAAATAATCAACATTTATTGATCAGATCTTTACTAATGCTGCAGAAAATATGTTTTAAAGCAGTATCCAACTCTATCGGATGTAGTGATCACAATATAGTAGCCATATCTATGAAAACCAAAGTTCAAAAGACTGGGCCTAATATAGTGTATAAGAGGTCATACAATACGATTTGTAGTGATTCCTGTTGTTGATGTGAAGAATATTTGTTGGTCCCTGGTGTGTAATGACGAGCAACCAGACGCTGCACTTGACACATTTATGAAATTGCTTACCCCAGTTACTAATAAGCATGCACTCAATAAGAAAATTACTGTAAAAACGGTTCAATCCCTGTGGATTGATGAGGAATTGAACAATTGTATGTTTGAGAGGGATGAGGCAAAGAGATGGCAAATAGGTCTGGCTGCACAACCGATTGGCAAACGTACTGCAAACTGAGAAATCAAGTGACTAAACTGAATAAAAAGAAGAAGAAACTACACAATGAAACGAAGATAAATGACAAAGAATGTTTGTATGAACATAACAAGATTCAACAACTGAGACATAAACTGAACAAGTTCCACACACAAATAATGTGTCCCTGGGGGGGGGTGGTCAAAATCAAAAGTAACAGTCAGTATCTGGTGTGGCCACCAGCTGCATTAAGTACTGCAGTGCATCTCCTCCTCATGGACTGCACCAGAATTGCCAGTTCTTGCTGTGAGATGTTACCCCACTCTTCCACCAAGGCACATACAAGTTCCCAGACATTTCTGGGGGGAATTGCCCTAGCCCTCACCCTCCGATCCAACAGGTCCCAGACGTGCTCAATGGGATTGAGATCCGGGTTCTTCACTGGCCATGACAGAACACTGACACTCCTGTCTTGCAGGAAATCACGCACAGAATGAGCAGTATGGCTGGTGGCATTGTCATGTCAGGATGAGCCTGCAGGAAGGGTACCACATGAGGGAGGATGCCTCCTTGCAGCATGCATAAGGCACGTTCACGCAGATGAGCAGGGACCCTGGGCATATTTATTTTGGTGTTTTCCAGAGTCAATAGAAAGGCCTCTTTTGTGTCCTAAGTTTTCATAACTGTGACCTTAATTGCCTACCATCTGTAAGTCTTAACGACCGTTCCACAGGTGCATGTTCATTAATTATTTATGGTTCATTGAACAAGCATGGGAAACAGTGTTTAAACCCTTTACAATGAAGATCTGTGAAGTTATTTGGATTTTTACAAATTATCTTTGAAAGACAGGGTCCTGAAAAGGGGACGTTTCTTTTTTTGCTGAGTTTATATTGGACATCAGGCATAGTCTTCTTTTCAATGTCTTTTCAATGACATTTTGCTACGTGGGAAACCTCAATGTCAAAACACAGTTTTAACATGTCCAAATCAATAACCAATATGCAAAAACAGTTTGTGATATATTGAAAACCTAAACCTAAACTGTACTATCTACACAAATGTGCCACAATAATCATATTAAAACAAGCACCTTATAAACTGCACAAGCACCAACAATAAGTCACTGATATTGATTATGGGGGAGATCAGGTTGTACCTGCTGTTGAAACTAACACAACTAAAAAAATACATGGAAATGGGAGATAACTTTTACCTCACTGGTTAGAGGACAACCTGCAGAAGACAGTCAGCTACATTTTGGAGTGATGCATTTACATTTATGGGTCGCTAAACAAAGGAACGCAACACTTATTTCATCGATATCATGTTGAAATCAATTGCGCAAGAGGGGGGAAATGAGGTTGCACATCCTGTTAAAACGAATAGCTCAAACACCACATGGAATCTGGGAATAATGTGTACATCTCTGGTCAGAGGACAATTTGTAGAAAACAGCTAGCTACGTTTTGATTAACGTGTAACACAACTTTTTTTACTTTTTTTTTTACTTTTTGTTAAATCACATAAATACTCTTTCAATTCATAGCCTGGGTTTTTCCCAGAGGCTAATATCCATATCACGCTGAAATAAATTGAACAGGGGGAAATGTTTAGGGTTCTACATTGTGACATTATTAATTAAAGTACTCCTTCTACAATGTTAAAACATTCTACATTGTGACATTATTTCATTGATATCATGAAACAACTCATGTATGTATTTTCTGATGCTCCTTCTACACCCCAATGGTGGAACAAGCTCCCTCACGACGCCAGGACAGCGGAGTCACTCACCACCTTCCGGAGACATTTGAAACCCCACCTCTTTAAGGAATACCTGGGATAGGATAAAGTAATCCTTCTACCCCCCCCCCCCCCCCAAAAAAAAAATTGTAAAGTGGTTATCCCACTGGCTATAGGGTGAACGCACCAATTTGTGAGTCGCTCTGGATAAGAGCGTCTGCTAAATGACGTAAATGTCCCCTTGAGCAAGGCACTTAACCCTAATTGCTCCTGTAAGTCGCTCTGGATAAGAGCGTCTGCTAAATGACTAAAATGTAAATGTAAATGTACAATGTTAAAACATTCTACATTGTGACATTATTTCATTGATATCATGAAACAACTCATGTATGTATTTTCTGATGTTTGATCAGAGATATTTTATCAAAGTATCTCTTGTCACATGATCACAGCTATATCATTTATCTCCAGCTATATCATTTATCTCCTGCTAAATTGTTTCTCTCCTGTGTGTGTTCTCTGGTGTGATTTTAAATCTCTTAACATAACAAAATTCTTTCTGCAGTCAGAGCAGTGATAAGGTTTCTCTCCTGTGTGTGTTCTCTGGTGTACTACCAGGCTGCTTGACTGAGTAAAACTCTTCCCACATTGAGTACAGCTATATGGTTTCTCTCCTGTGTGCGTTCTCTGGTGTACTACCAGGCCGCTTGACTGAGTAAAACTCTTCCCACATTGATTACAGCCATAAGGTTTCTCTCCTGTGTGTGTTCTCTGGTGTATCGTCAGATACACAGATGTACCAAAACTCTTCCCACATTGATCACAGCTATAAGGTTTCTCTCCTGTGTGTGTTCTCTGGTGCACTATCAGGGAGCTTGAATGATTAAAACTCTTCCCACATTGAGTACAGCTATATGGTGATTTCTCTCCTGTGTGTGTTCTCTGGTGTGATTTTAAATCTTTTAAAATAACAAAAGTCTTTCCGCAGTCAGAGCAGTCGTAAGGTTTCTCTCCTGTGTGTGTTCTCTGGTGCACTATCAGGGAGCTTGACCGAGTAAAACTCTTCCCACATTGAGTACAGCTATAAGGTTTCTCGCCTGTGTGTGTTCTCTGGTGTATCTTCAGATCGCAAGATGCAACAAAACTCTTCCCACATTGAGTACAGCTATAAGGTTTCTCTCCAGTGTGTGTTCTCTTCTGGTGCACTATCAGGGAGCTTGACTGAGTAAAACTCTTCCCACATTGAGAACACCTATATGGTGATTTCTCTCCTGTGTGTGTTCTCTGGTGTGATTTTAAAACTCTTAAACTAACAAAAGTCTTTCCGCATTCAGAGCAGTCGTAAGGTTTCTCTCCTGTGTGTGTTCTCTGGTGCATTATCAGGGAGCTTGACCGAGTAAAACTCCTCCCACATTGATCACAGCTATAAGGTTTCTCTCCTGTGTGTATTCTCAGATGTACTATCAGGTAGCTTGACCGAGTAAAACTCCTCCCACATTGATCACAGCTATAAGGTTTCTCTCCTGTGTGTACTCGCTGGTGTATTTTAAGTTCTGATGAAGACCTGCAACGTTTCCCACAGTCAGAGCAGCAGTGAGATTTCTTCCCAGTGGGTCTCAGATGGTTTTTCTTAAGGTGTTCTGATCTGGAGAGAGACCTTTCTGCCTCGTCAGCATCATGTTGTTGAGGCTCCCCAGAGGATCCACGATAGCCACGTCTCTCTCCTGTGTGTACGACAAAGTCAGACAGATGGTTAAAGAAACACAACAGCAGAAATACACTGTTTATTTGAGGTAAAAGGTGATACCCAGAGCGTACCCATGAAATTGTACAACAATTGATGCCTTAAATTATTTGACAATTGTCTTTTATACAGTCAAGTGAGCAACAATAGTCATATTTTGTCTTGTTTTCACATTAGTAGTAACATCGATGATTCTAGGCTCGAAATAAGTTATTAAAGTTGTTGAAATCCTAAGCAGAGTGCCAGACGACTTTTACTCTCCAATATAGGACCCTTTCTGTGTTTGCTGTTTGTTGCTATGCAACACAATTTGGCTGCAGAAACACCTCCATGCTAATAACCTCTAGTTATGGATGTAGTATTTCTGAACTCCTCCATGCTAATAACCTCTAGTTATGGATGTAGTATTTCTGAACTCCTCCATGCTAATAACCTCTAGTTATGGATGTAGTATATCTGAACTCCTCCATGCTAATAACCTCTAGTTATGGATGTAGTATATCTGAACTCCTCCATGCTAATAACCTCTAGTTATGGATGTAGTATATCTGAACTCCTCCATGCTAATAACCTCTAGTTATGGATGTAGTATATCTGAACTCCTCCATGCTAATAACCTCTAGATATGGATGTAGTATATCTGAACTCCTCCATGCTAATAACCTCTAGTTATGGATGTAGTATATCTGAACTCCTCCATGCTAATAACCTCTAGTTATGGATGTAGTATATCTGAACTCCTCCATGCTAATAACCTCTAGATATGGATGTAGTATATCTGAACTCCTCCATGCTAATAACCTCTAGTTATGGATGTAGTATTTCTGAACTCCTCCATGCTAATAACCACTAGATATGGATGTAGTATATCTGAACTCCTCCATGCTAATAACCTCTAGTTATGGATGTAGTATATCTGAACTCCTCCATGCTAATAACCACTAGATATGGATGTAGTATATCTGAACTCCTCCATGCTAATAACCTCTAGTTATGGATGTAGTATATCTGAACTCCTCCATGCTAATAACCTCTAGTTATGGATGTAGTATATCTGAACTCCTCCATGCTAATAACCTCTAGTTATGGATGTAGTATATCTGAACTCCTCCATGCTAATAACCTCTAGTTATGGATGTAGTATATCTGAACTCCTCCATGCTAATAACCTCTAGTTATGGATGTAGTATATCTGAACTCCTCCATGCTAATAACCTCTAGTTATGGATGTAGTATATCTGAACTCCTCCATGCTAATAACCTCTAGTTATGGATGTAGTATATCTGCATGGAGCAACAATGGTGAGCGAAGATTGTAGTTTTTCACAACGTATTCTGAATATTACAGCGCACAAATCAGCGGAAGATCAGGAGTGCTACTCAAGGAAACTCACATTAAGCTCTGTGTCGCTATTCACTAATTCACCACCGTGGGGGAAAACTCAGGGGAGTTCTCAGAGGCTGCCAGCAAAAATAGCCTCCATTTACAGGTTGCTTATGACTGCATTTCCCACTACTTTAGGATTATAATTGTAAGACTCGTTTTGTTTGAATGTCCTGCTTAATATAATGTTTGTGGCATCGTCTCAAACAACTGATTTATACTTAAAAAACATTTCAACTTCAACCAGTAAAATGCTCTTTGGCTAGCTTTGCTACCAGCCTGTTAATGAGCGTTAGCATTCAAGCTAACAAGAGCTGCATCCAAAATAGGTATTTATATAACATAGACCTACTGTAGGACCCATAACTTCACCTAATAACATAGACCTACTGTAGGACCCATAACTTCACCTAACAACATAGACCTACTGTAGGACCCATAACTTCACCTAACAACATAGACCTACTGTAGGACCCATAACTTCACCTAACAATAACACAGACCTACTGTAGGACCCATAACTTCACCTAACAATAACATAGACCTACTGTAGGACCCATAACTTCACCTAACAACATAGACCTACTGTAGGACCCATAACTTCACCTAACAACATAGACCTACTGTAGGACCCATAACTACACCTAACAACATAGACCTACTGTAGGACCCATAACTTCACCTAACAACATAGACCTACTGTAGGACCCATAACTTCACCAAACAACAACATAGACCTACTGTAGAACCCATAACTTCACCTAACAACATAGACCTACTGTAGGACCCATAACTTCACCTAACAACATAAACCTACTGTAGGACCCATAACTTCACCTAACAATAACACAGACCTACTGTAGGACCCATAATTTCACCTAACAATAACATAGACCTACTGTAGGACCCATAACTTCACCTAACAACATAGACCTACTGTAGGACCCATAACTTCACCTAACAATAACACAGACCTACTGTAGGACCCATAACTTCACCTAACAACATAGACCTACTGTAGGACCCATAATTTCACCTAACAATAACACAGACCTACTGTAGGAGCCATAACTTCACCTAACAACATAGACCTACTGTAGGACCCATAACTTCACCTAACAACATAGACCTACTGTAGGACCCATAACTTCACCTAACAACAACATAGACCTACTGTAGGACCCATAACTTCACCAAACAACAACATAGACCTACTGTAGGACCCATAACTTCACCTAACAACATAGACCTACTGTAGGACCCATAACTTCACCTAACAACATACACCTACTGTAGGACCCATAACTTCACCTAACAACATAGACCTACTGTAGGACCCATAACTTCACCAAACAACAACATAGACCTACTGTAGGACCCATAACCTCACCTAACAACATAGACCTACTGTAGGACCCATAAATTCACCTAACAACATAGACCTACTGTAGGACCCATAACTTCACCTAACAACATAGACCTACTGTAGGACCCATAACTTCACCAAACAACAACATAGACCTACTGTAGGACCCATAACTTCACCTAACAACATACACCTACTGTAGGACCCATAACTACACCTACCAAAATAGACCTACTGTAGGACCCATAACTTCACCAAACAACAACATAGACCTACTGTAGGACCCATAACCTCACCTAACAACATAGACCTACTGTAGGACCCATAAATTCACCTA
Organism: Coregonus lavaretus; assembly: GCF_964263955.1. Lineage (NCBI taxonomy): Eukaryota > Metazoa > Chordata > Actinopteri > Salmoniformes > Salmonidae > Coregonus > Coregonus lavaretus. The sequence continues at coordinate 713,171 of NW_028164744.1, forward strand.
ACAACATAGACCTACTGTAGGACCCATAACTTCACCTAACAACATAGACCTACTGTAGGACCCATAACTTCACCTAACAACATAGACCTACTGTAGGACCCATAACTTCACCAAACAACAACATAGACCTACTGTAGGACCCATAACTTCACCTAACAACATACACCTACTGTAGGACCCATAACTACACCTACCAACATAGACCTACTGTAGGACCCATAACTTCACCAAACAACAACATAGACCTACTGTAGGACCCATAACCTCACCTAACAACATAGACCTACTGTAGGACCCATAAATTCACCTAACAACATAGACCTACTGTAGGACCCATAACTTCACCTAACAACATAGACCTACTGTAGGACCCATAACTTCACCAAACAACAACATAGACCTACTGTAGGACCCATAACTTCACCTAACAACATACACCTACTGTAGGACCCATAACTACATCTACCAAAATAGACCTACTGTAGGACCCATAACTTCACCAAACAACAACATAGACCTACTGTAGGACCCATAACTTCACCTAACAACATAGACCTACTGTAGGACCCATAACTTCACCAAACAACAACATAGACCTACTGTAGAACCCATAACTTCACCTAACAACATAGACCTACTGTAGGACCCATAACTTCACCTAACAACATAAACCTACTGTAGGACCCATAACTTCACCTAACAATAACACAGACCTACTGTAGGACCCATAACTTCACCTAACAATAACATAGACCTACTGTAGGACCCATAACTTCACCTAACAACATAGACCTACTGTAGGACCCATAACTTCACCTAACAATAACACAGACCTACTGTAGGACCCATAATTTCACCTAACAACATAGACCTACTGTAGGACCCATAATTTCACCTAACAATAACACAGACCTACTGTAGGAGCCATAACTTCACCTAACAACATAGACCTACTGTAGGACCCATAACTTCACCTAATAACATAGACCTACTGTAGGACCCATAACTTCACCTAACAACATAGACCTACTGTAGGACCCATAACTTCACCTAACAACAACATAGACCTACTGTAGGACCCATAACTTCACCTAACAACAACATAGACCTACTGTAGGACCCATAACTACACCTAACAACATAGACCTACTGTAGGACCCATAACTTCACTTAACAACATAGACCTACTGTAGGACCCATAACTTCACCTAACAACATAGACCCACTGTAGGACCAATAACTTCACCTAACAACATAGACCTACTGTAGGACCCATAACTTCACTTAACAACATAGACCTACTGTAGGACCCATAACTTCACCTAACAATAACACAGACCTACTGTAGGACCCATAACTTCACCTAACAATAACATAGACCTACTGTAGGACCCATAACTTCACCTAACAACATAGACCTACTGTAGGACCCATAACTTCACCTAACAACATAGACCTACTGTAGGACCCATAACTACACCTAACAACATAGACCTACTGTAGGACCCATAACTTCACCTAACAACATAGACCTACTGTAGGACCCATAACTTCACCAAACAACAACATAGACCTACTGTAGAACCCATAACTTCACCTAACAACATAGACCTACTGTAGGACCCATAACTTCACCTAACAACATAAACCTACTGTAGGACCCATAACTTCACCTAACAATAACACAGACCTACTGTAGGACCCATAATTTCACCTAACAATAACATAGACCTACTGTAGGACCCATAACTTCACCTAACAACATAGACCTACTGTAGGACCCATAACTTCACCTAACAATAACACAGACCTACTGTAGGACCCATAACTTCACCTAACAACATAGACCTACTGTAGGACCCATAATTTCACCTAACAATAACACAGACCTACTGTAGGAGCCATAACTTCACCTAACAACATAGACCTACTGTAGGACCCATAACTTCACCTAACAACATAGACCTACTGTAGGACCCATAACTTCACCTAACAACAACATAGACCTACTGTAGGACCCATAACTTCACCAAACAACAACATAGACCTACTGTAGGACCCATAACTTCACCTAACAACATAGACCTACTGTAGGACCCATAACTTCACCTAACAACATACACCTACTGTAGGACCCATAACTTCACCTAACAACATAGACCTACTGTAGGACCCATAACTTCACCAAACAACAACATAGACCTACTGTAGGACCCATAACCTCACCTAACAACATAGACCTACTGTAGGACCCATAAATTCACCTAACAACATAGACCTACTGTAGGACCCATAACTTCACCTAACAACATAGACCTACTGTAGGACCCATAACTTCACCAAACAACAACATAGACCTACTGTAGGACCCATAACTTCACCTAACAACATACACCTACTGTAGGACCCATAACTACACCTACCAAAATAGACCTACTGTAGGACCCATAACTTCACCAAACAACAACATAGACCTACTGTAGGACCCATAACCTCACCTAACAACATAGACCTACTGTAGGACCCATAAATTCACCTAACAACATAGACCTACTGTAGGACCCATAACTTCACCTAACAACATAGACCTACTGTAGGACCCATAACTTCACCTAACAACATAGACCTACTGTAGGACCCATAACTTCACCAAACAACAACATAGACCTACTGTAGGACCCATAACTTCACCTAACAACATACACCTACTGTAGGACCCATAACTACACCTACCAACATAGACCTACTGTAGGACCCATAACTTCACCAAACAACAACATAGACCTACTGTAGGACCCATAACCTCACCTAACAACATAGACCTACTGTAGGACCCATAAATTCACCTAACAACATAGACCTACTGTAGGACCCATAACTTCACCTAACAACATAGACCTACTGTAGGACCCATAACTTCACCAAACAACAACATAGACCTACTGTAGGACCCATAACTTCACCTAACAACATACACCTACTGTAGGACCCATAACTACATCTACCAAAATAGACCTACTGTAGGACCCATAACTTCACCAAACAACAACATAGACCTACTGTAGGACCCATAACTTCACCTAACAACATAGACCTACTGTAGGACCCATAACTTCACCTAACAACATAGACCCACTGTAGGACCAATAACTTCACCTAACAACATAGACCTACTGTAGGACCCATAACTTCACTTAACAACATAGACCTACTGTAGGACCCATAACTTCACCTAACAACATAGACCTACTGTAGAACCCATAACTTCACCTAACAATAAGATAGACCTACTTTAGGACCCACAACTTCACCTAACAATAACATAGACCTACTGTAGAACCCATAACTTCACCTAACAACATAGACCTACTGTCAGACCCATAACCTCACCTAACAATAACACAGACCTACTGAGGGACCCATAACTTCACCTAACAGTAACATAGACCTACTGTAGGACACTTAACTATACCAAACAACAACATAGACCTACTGTAGGACCCATAACTTCACCTAACAACATATACCTACTGTAGGACCCATAACTTCACCTAACAATAACACAGACCTACTGTAGGACCCATAACTTCACCTAACAACATAGACCTACTGTAGGACCCATAACTTCACCTAACAACCTAGACCTACTGTAGGACCCATAACTTCACCTAACAGAACATACCCACTGTAGGACCCATAACTTCACCAAACAACAACATAGACCTACTGTAGGACCCATAACTTCACCTAACAACATACACCTACTGTAGGACCCATAACTTCACCTAACAACATAGACCTACTGTAGGACCCATAACTTCACCAAACAACAACATAGACCTACTGTAGGACCCATAACTTCACCTAACAACATACACCTACTGTAGGACCCATAACTACACCTACCAACATAGACCTACTGTAGGACCCATAACTTCACCTAACAACAACATAGACCTACTGTAGGACCCATAACTTCACCTAACAACAACATAGACCTACTGTAGGACCCATAACTACACCTAACAACATAGACCTACTGTAGGACCCATAACTTCACTTAACAACATAGACCTACTGTAGGACCCATAACTTCACCTAACAACATAGACCCACTGTAGGACCCATAACTACACCTAACAACATAGACCTACTGTAGGACCCATAACTTCACTTAACAACATAGACCTACTGTCGGACCCATAACTTCACCTAACAACATAGACCTACTGTAGAACCCATAACTTCACCTAACAATAACATAGACCTACTGTAGGACCCATAACTTCACCTAACAATAACATAGACCTACTGTAGGACCTATAACTTCACCAAACAACAACATAGACCTACTGTAGGACCCATAACTTCACCTAACAACATAGACCTACTGTAGGACCCATAACTTCACTTAACAACATAGACCTACTGTCGGACCCATAACTTCACCTAACAACATAGACCTACTGTAGAACCCATAACTTCACCTAACAATAACACAGACCTACTGAGGGACCCATAACTTCACCTAACAATAACATAGACCTACTGTAGGACACTTAACTATACCAAACAACAACATAGACCTACTGTAGGACCCATAACTTCACCTAACAACATAGACCTACTGTAGGACCCATAACTTCACCTAACAATAACACAGACCTACTGTAGGACCCATAACTTCACCTAACAACATAGACCTACTGTAGGACCCATAACTTCACCTAACAACCTAGACCTACTGTAGGACCCATAACTTCACCTAACAACAACATAGACCCACTGCAGGACTCATAACTTCACCAAACAACAACATAGACCTACTGTAGGACCCATAACTTCACCTAACAACATAGACCTACTGTAGGACCCATAACTTCACCTAACAACATACACCTACTGTAGGACCCATAACTTCACCTAACAACATACACCTACTGTAGGACCCATAACTTCACCTAACAACATACACCTACTGTAGGACCCATAACTTCACCAAACAACAACATAGACCTACTGTAGGACCCATAACTTCACCTAACAACATAGACCTACTGTAGGACCCATAACTTCACCTAACAACATACACCTACTGTAGGACCCATAACTTCACCTAACAACATAGACCTACTGTAGGACCCATAACTTCACCAAACAACAACATAGACCTACTGTAGGACCCATAACCTCACCTAACAACATAGACCTACTGTAGGACCCATAAATTCACCTAACAACATAGACCTACTGTAGGACCCATAACTTCACCTAACAACATAGACCTACTGTAGGACCCATAACTTCACCAAACAACAACATAGACCTACTGTAGGACCCATAACTTCACCTAACAACATACACCTACTGTAGGACCCATAACTTCACCAAACAACAACATAGACCTACTGTAGGACCCATAACTTCACCTACCAAAATAGACCTACTGTAGGACCCATAACTTCACCTAACAACAACATAGACCTACTGTAGGACCCATAACTTCACCTAACAACATATACCTACTGTAGGACCCATAACTTTACCTAACAACATAGACCTACTGTAGGACCCATAACTTCACCTAACAACATAAACCTACTGTAGGACCCATAACTTCAACTAATAACATAGACCTACTGTAGGACCCATAACTTCACCTAACAACATAGACCTACTGTAGGACCCATAACTTCACCTAACAACAACATAGACCCACTGTAAGACCCATAACTTCACCAAACAACAACATAGACCTACTGTAGGACCCATAACCTCACCTAACAACATAGACCTACTGTAGGACCCATAACTTCACCAAACAACAACATAGACCTAATGTAGGACCCATAACTTCACCTAACAACATAGACCTACTGTAGGACCCATAACTTCACCTAACAACATACACCTACTGTAGGACCCATAACTTCACCTAACAACATATACCTACTGTAGGACCCATAACTTTACCTAACAATATAGACCTACTGTAGGACCCATAACTTCACCTAACAACCTAGACCTACTGTAGGACCCATAACTTCACCTAACAACAACATAGACCCACTGTAAGACCCATAACTTCACCAAACAACAACATAGACCTACTGTAGGACCCATAACTTCACCTAACAACATACACCTACTGTAGGACCCATAACTTCACCTAACAACATAGACCTACTGTAGGACCCATAACTTCACCAAACAACAACATAGACCTACTGTAGGACCCATAACTTCACCTAACAACATACACCTACTGTAGGACCCATAACTACACCTACCAACATAGACCTACTGTAGGACCCATAACTTCACCTAACAACATAGACCTACTGTAGGACCCATAACTTTACCTAACAACATAGACCTACTGTAGGACCCATAACTTCACCTAACAACATAGACCTACTGTAGGACCCATAACTTCACCTAACAACATAGACCTACTGTAGGACCCATAACTTCACCTAACAACAACATAGACCTACTGTAGGACCCATAACTTCACCTAACAACAACATAGACCTACTGTAGGACCCATAACTTCACCTAACAACATAGACCTACTGTAGGACCCATAACTTCACCTAACAACATAGACCTACTGTAGGACCCATAACATAACCTAACAATAACATAGACCTACTGTAGGACCCATAACACCTTATAACTGTTATACCAAGATGTCTGAACTTCTTGATGAGGTCGCTAGGTTTTGGGTTAAGGTTGCTACAATAACTTTATCTATGAATTTGACAGTGGTTACATTTCTCCAGCCCCCAATTTTGCTGCTGTTTAAAACCTAGGTTGCCCCTTTAAAAAAAGCCACACATCAATCAATCAACCAATCTGCAGTTCAAATAATAACAAAGCTGTCATTCCACCACTGTTTTGGTAATAAGATGAGGATGGGACTGGAGAAATGTAACTACTCTCAAAATCATAGACAGACCTATGGATGCAAGGACTGACCATCCATGACATCAATATTATAGTTTTAACCATGTTGAGGCTATACAGTGTTGGTTTACATTTACATTGTTTCTAAACATTGGAGTAAAAAAAGCTTATTTTGGGATCTGATGGGGTACGACAGTTGAACTAAGCTCATGAGGCATGTGTTATATTCTTCAAGAATCAATGGATATATATAAATAATTTAAAAGTCCAAATATGGATGTAGCAACTGCAGATTTCCCCTTTAACACCACACATCAGTTCAACAACTGCAGAGTTTGTGCCTCTGTTTTTAAGACAGTACTTACTAGTGTTAATCAGGGCCCGGTTTCTCAAAACCATCTTACTTCTAAGTTCATCATTAGAACCATTGGATGCCTTAAGATGCCTTTGGGAAACCGGAACCAGATATCCAGTTTCCTCCTCTTCTTCCTTCTCCTTTTTCGATGTGACAGTCATCTCCTCCTCCTCCTCTTTCACTCCAAAGACTGCTTCCTCCTCTTCTTTCACTGTAACATCCTCCTCCTCTTTCACTCTGAACGCGTCTTCCTCTTCTTTCACTGTAACATCCTCCTCCTCTTTCACTCTGAACGCGTCTTCCTCTTCTTTCACTGTAACATCTTTCTCTTCTTCTTTCACGGTAACAGCTTCACCCTCTACTTGTTTTTGTATTGTAACATCCTCCTCTTCCTCCTCTTTCACTAGAGCTTCTTTCTCCGTCCAGCAGACCTCCTCTTCTTTAGCAGGAGGAGAGTAGCTTAGTGAACTCATGGTCGGGGATGTTAGCTAGCTAGGCTAGTGCTAACTTAACCAGCCAGCTAGCTGACCAATAACAACAACACCGTAAATATGAAATTAAAATGGTTAAGTTCTTGTCAATGATCTCAAGGCAGCTGGGACCATTTATTTCAGTGAGATATAAAGTAACTTTAGGCTACAGTAGATACACCAGAAGTACACTACATGGCCAGAAGTATGTGGACACCTGCTCGTAGTACTAGTAGTAGCTACACTACATGACCAGAAGTATGTGGACACCTGCTCGTAGTAGTAGTAGTAGTAGCTACACTACATGACCAGAAGTATGTGGACACCTGCTCGTAGTAGTAGTAGTAGCTACACTACATGACCAGAAGTATGTGGACACCTGCTCGTAGTAGTAGTAGTAGCTACACTACATGACCAGAAGTATGAGGACACCTGCTCGTAATAGTAGTAGTAGCTATACTACATGACCGAAGTATGTGGACACCTGCTCGTAATAGTAGTAGTAGCTACACTACATGACCAGAAGTATGTGGACACCTGCTCGTAGTAGTAGTAGTAGCTACACTACATGACCAGAAGTATGTGGACACCTGCTCGTAGTAGTAGTAGTAGCTACACTACATGACCAGAAGTATGTGGACACCTGCTCGTAGTAGTAGTAGTAGCTACACTACATGACCAGAAGTATGTGGACACCTGCTCGTAGTAGTAGTAGTAGCTACACTACATGACCAGAAGTATGTGGACACCTGCTAGTAGTAGTAGTAGTAGCTACACTACATGACCAGAAGTATGTGGACACCTGCTCGTAGTAGTAGTAGTAGCTACACTACATGACCAACAGTATGTGGACACCTGCTAGTAGTAGTAGTAGTAGCTACACTACATGACCAGAAGTATGTGGACACCTGCTCGTAGTAGTAGTAGTAGTAGTAGCTACACTACATGACCAGAAGTATGTGGACACCTGCTAGTAGTAGTAGTAGTAGTAGTAGTAGCTACACTACATGACCAGAAGTATGTGGACACCTGCTCGTAGTAGTAGTAGTAGTAGTAGTAGCTACACTACATGACCAGAAGTATGTGGACACCTGCTAGTAGTAGTAGTAGTAGTAGTAGCTACACTACATGACCAGAAGTATGTGGACACCTGCTAGTAGTAGTAGTAGTAGTAGTAGCTACACTACATGACCAGAAGTATGTGGACACCTGCTAGTAGTAGTAGTAGTAGTAGTAGCTACACTACATGACCAGAAGTATGTGGACACCTGCTAGTAGTAGTAGTAGTAGTAGTAGCTACACTACATGACCAGAAGTATGTGGACACCTGCTCGTAGTAGTAGTAGTAGTAGTAGCTACACTACATGACCAGAAGTATGTGGACACCTGCTAGTAGTAGTAGTAGTAGTAGTAGCTACACTACATGACCAGAAGTATGTGGACACCTGCTAGTAGTAGTAGTAGTAGTAGTAGCTACACTACATGACCAGAAGTATGTGGACACCTGCTAGTAGTAGTAGTAGTAGTAGTAGCTACACTACATGACCAGAAGTATGTGGACACCTGCTCGTAGTAGTAGTAGTAGCTATACTACATGGCCAACAGTACAGTGGGGAAAAAAAGTATTTAGTCAGCCACCAATTGTGCAAGTTCTCCCATTTAAAAAGATGAGAGAGGCCTGTAATTTTCATCATAGGTAGACGTCAACTATGACAGACAAAATGAGGGGAAAAAATCCAGAAAATCACATTGTAGGATTTTTAATGAATTTATTTGCAAATTATGGTGGAAAATAAGTATTTGGTCACATACAAACAAGCAAGATTTCTGGCTCTCACAGACCTGTAACTTCTTCTTTAAGAGGCTCCTCTGTCCTCCACTCGTTACCTGTATTATTGGCACCCGTTTGAACTTGTTATCAGTATAAAAGACACCTGTCCACAACCTCAAACAGTCACACTCCAAACTCCACTATGGCCAAGACCAAAGAGCTGTCAAAGGACACCAGAAACAAAATTGTAGACCTGCACCAGGCTGGGAAGACTGAATCTGCAATAGGTAAGCAGCTTGGTTTGAAGAAATCAACTGTGGGAGCAATTATTAGGAAATGGAAGACATACAAGACCACTGATAATCTCCCTCGATCTGGGGCTCCACGCAAGATCTCACCCCGTGGGGTCAAAATGATCACAAGAACGGTGAGCAAAAATCCCAGAACCACACGGGGGGACCTAGTGAATGACCTGCAGAGAGCTGGGACCAAAGTAACAAAGCCTACCATCAGTAACACACTACACCGCCAGGGACTCAAATCCTGCTGTGCCAGACGTGTCCCCCTGCTTAAGCCAGTACATGTCCAGGCCCGTCTGAAGTTTGCTAGAGTGCATTTGGATGATCCAGAAGAGGATTGGGAGAATGTCATATGGTCAGATGAAACCAAAATATAACTTTTTGGTAAAAACTCAACTCGTCGTGTTTGGAGGACAAAGAATGCTGAGTTGCATCCAAAGAACACCATACCTACTGTGAAGCATGGGGGTGGGAACATCATGCTTTGGGGCTGTTTTTCTGCAAAGGGACCAGGACGACTGATCCGTGTAAAGGAAAGAATGAATGGGGCCATGTATCGTGAGATTTTGAGTGAAAACCTCCTTCCATCAGCAAGGGCATTGAAGATGAAACGTGGCTGGGTCTTTCAGCATGACAATGATCCCAAACACACCGCCTGGGCAACGAAGGAGTAGCTTCGTAAGAAGCATTTCAAGGTCCTGGAGTGGCCTAGCCAGTCTCCAGATCTCAACCCCATAGAAAATCTTTGAAGGGAGTTGAAAGTCTGTGTTGCCCAGTGACAGCCCCAAAACATCACTGCTCTAGAGGAGATCTGCATGGAGGAATGGGCCAAAATACCAGCAACAGTGTGTGAAAACCTTGTGAAGACTTACAGAAAACGTTTGACCTGTGTCATTGCCAACAAAGGGTATATAACAAAGTATTGAGCAACTTTTGTTATTGACCAAATACTTATTTTCCACCATAATTTGCAAATAAATTCATGAAAAATCCTACAATGTGATTTTCTGGATTTTGGTTTTCTCATTTTGTCTGTCATAGTTGACGTGTACCTATGATGAAAATTACAGGCCTCTCTCATCTTTTTAAGTGGAGAACTTGCACAATTGGTGGCTGACTAAATACTTTTTTTCCCCACTGTATGTGGACACCTGCTTGTAGTAGTAGTAGTAGTAGTAGTAGTAGTAGTAGTAGTAGCTACACTACATGACCAACAGTATGTGGACACCTGCTAGTAGTAGTAGTAGTAGTAGTAGTAGTAGTAGTAGTAGCTACACTACATGACCAACAGTATGTGGACACCTGCTAGTAGTAGTAGTAGTAGTAGTAGCTACACTACATGACCAACAGTATGTGGACACCTGCTAGTAGTAGTAGTAGCTACACTACATGACCAACAGTATGTGGACACCTGCTAGTAGTAGTAGTAGTAGTAGTAGGACCAGAAGTATGTGGACACCTGCTAGTAGTAGTAGTAGTAGTAGTAGCTACACTACATGACCAACAGTATGTGGACACCTGCTAGTAGTAGTAGTAGCTACACTACATGACCAACAGTATGTGGACACCTGCTAGTAGTAGTAGTAGCTACACTACATGACCAACAGTATGTGGACACCTGCTAGTAGTAGTAGTAGTAGTAGTAGCTACACTACATGACCAACAGTATGTGGACACCTGCTAGTAGTAGTAGTAGTAGTAGTAGCTACACTACATGACCAACAGTATGTGGACACCTGCTAGTAGTAGTAGCTACACTACATGACCAACAGTATGTGGACACCTGCTAGTAGTAGTAGTAGCTACACTACATGACCAACAGGATGTGGACACCTGCTAGTAGTAGTAGTAGTAGCTACACTATATGACCAACAGTATGTGGACACCTGCTAGTAGTAGTAGTAGCTACACTACATGACCAACAGTATGTGGACACCTGCTAGTAGTAGTAGTAGCTACACTACATGACCAACAGTATGTGGACACCTGCTAGTAGTAGTAGTAGCTACACTACATGACCAACAGTATGTGGACACCTGCTAGTAGTAGTAGTAGCTACACTACATGACCAACAGTATGTGGACACCTGCTAGTAGTAGTAGTAGCTACACTACATGACCAACAGTATGTGGACACCTGCTAGTAGTAGTAGCTACACTACAAGACCCAACACCTGCTAGTAGTAGTAGTAGTAGCTACACTACATGACCAACAGGATGTGGACACCTGCTTGTAGTAGTAGTAGTAGTAGTAGTAGTAGCTACACTACATGACCAACAGTATGTGGACACCTGCTAGTAGTAGTAGTAGTAGTAGTTGTAGTAGTAGCTACACTACATGACCAACAGTATGTGGACACCTGCTAGTAGTAGTAGTAGTAGCTACACTACATGACCAACAGTATGTGGACACCTGCTAGTAGTAGTAGTAGCTACACTACATGACCAACATTATGTGGACACCTGCTAGTAGTAGTAGTAGCTACACTACATGACCAACAGTATGTGGACACCTGCTAGTAGTAGTAGTAGGACCAGAAGTATGTGGACACCTGCTCGTCCAAAACATCTCACTCCAAAATCATGGGCATTAATATGGAGTTGATCCCCCCTTTACTGCTATAACAGCCTCCATTCTTCTGGGAAGGCTTTCCACTAGATGTTGGAACATTGCTGCGGGGGACTTGCTTCCTTTCAGCCACAAGAGCATTAGTGAGGTAGGGGCACTGATGTTGGGCGATTAGGCCTGGCTCGCAGTCGGCGTTCCAATTCATCCCAAAGGTGTTCGATGGGGTTGAGGTCAGGGCTCTGTGCAGGCCAGTCAAGTTCTTCCACACCGATCTCGTCAAACCATTTCTGTATGGACCTAGATTTGTGCACGGGGGCGTTGTCATGCTGAAACAGGAAAAGGCCTTCCCAAAATTGTTGCCACAAAGTTGGAAGCACAAAATGTCTAGAATGTCGTCGTATGCTGTAGCGTTTACACCACTCCAGCCGACGCTTGGCATTGCACATGGTGACCTTAGGCTTGTGTGCGGCTGCTCGGCCGTGGAAACCCCATTTCATGAAGATCCCGACGAACAGCTCGTGCTGACGTTGCTTCAAGAGGCAGTTTTGAACCCGGTAGTGAGTGTTGCAACCGAGGACCGAGGATTTTCACTCGCTACGCACTTCAGCGGGTCCCGTTCTGTGAGCTTGTGTGGCCTACTACTTCGCGGCTGAGCCGTTGTTGCTTCTAGATGTTTCCACTTCACAATAACAGCACTTCCAGTTGACCGGGGTCAGCTCTAGCAGGGGCAGAACTTTGACGTACTGACCTGTTGGAAAGGTGGCATCCTATGACGGTGCCACGTTGAAAGACACTGAGCTCTTCAGTACGGGCCATTCTCTACTGTCAATGTTTTGTCTATGGAGATTGCATGGCGGTGTGCTCGATTTTATACACCTGTCAGCAACAGGTGTGGCTGAAATAGCCGAATCCACTAATTTCAAGGGGTGTCCACATACTTTTGTATATATAGTGTATGTCATGACTGTAAACACATTTTGCTTTAACTATTTAACATTTGCTTAAAACAGCACCCTGATAGGATACTGCAGCCGCACTCTACCCATGACAAAGTCATTTTTTATCACGCGAAATATGAAAATAAATGATTTGGTATCATTTTTTATTATGGAAGATTGAATCAATTCTGTTTCAAACGGTTTGTTTGGAATGATTTGTAGCTATCGTCTCGACTTTTTCTGTGAATTAGAGTCCATCCAACTCAATTTCCCTACCGGAAAAACGCAATTTCTGTAAAGTGTATTCGCGCACGCAAATTCAGGAAGAAACTGAAGAGCAGATGGCTTGACCGCGTTTTGCGAGTGTCGCATCACTTGACCACAGTCAATATTGGGCTAGGAATCCCCCTCCAGAGTAGTACAATGGATTTGCAGTATTGATGAGGGCAAGTCTATGAGACATTTAAGTTGTGCAAATAACGTTTTGTTGTTGGCCAGCTTGTTGATGGTATACACATCTTACAGAGTAGCTTTATCAATTCCTACATTAAAAAAACGACATATTTAAGCTCAGAACATCATTTAAAAAAAAATACGCATCCGTTCAACAACTGCTCCTTCCAAGACAGTAACGTTACTTACTGTTGTTAATCAGATCTTCCGTCTCCTCCTCCTCCTCTTCTTCTTCCCCCTCCTCCTCCTCTTCTTCCCCCTCCTCCTCCTCCTCCTCCTCTTCCCCCTCCTCTTCCCCCTCCTCCTTCAACGTGACAGTTACCTCTCCCTCCTTCACTCCAAAAAAAGCCTCGTCTTTATTCTCTTCATCTTTCACTGTAACAGTCTCACCACCCTCCTCTTCTTTTGTTACTGTGACATCCTCCTCTTCCTCCTCCTCTTTCACGACAACGTTCAGCCACCGACCCTCTTTCTCCTCTTCTTTCACTGTAACGTCTTTCTCTTCTTCTTTCACGGTAACAGCTTCACCCTCTACTTGTTTTTGTATTGTAACATCCTCCTCTTCCTCCTCCTCTTTCACTAGAGCTTCTTTCTCCGTCCAGCAGACCTCCTCTTCTTTAGCAGGAGGAGAGTAGCTTAGTGAGCTCATGGTCGGGGATGTTAGCTAGCTAGCAAGTTAGCGACTAGACTAGTGATAGGCTAATTTATGAAGCCAGCTACCGTTACCTGACTAAACGTAAATATGACATTAAATGCGGAAACTAGTTATAAGACATTAGTATGTTTAAAATTCAGAGGCAAATATACACTGAAACAGTCTGATCAGCTTGAACGTTTCGACCATGTTGGCTAGCAAACTCTCGAGGTGGCTGACTCGTCGTTGTTGAAGAAACGTTCCGTCCACTAGATTATACGTCACACTAGCAGCATAGCCTTAAAGTCCCACATCGCCATCTGCTGACTGGAGTGGGTATCGCAGTTGAGAGAAACGTTTATTTTATTTCCAGACAAAAAGTGATATTTTTTCATTAAATAATAATAGTATTTTCAAACTAGTGCAGATTCGTAATAAGTATGAATTTAAAACCTACTTCTTTCCACATCTTACCAACCCAACAGATGTCTCTACTACAGTCAATACTAACCAATGTGGTGGGTCTTTCAACATCCTACCAACCCAACAGATGGATGGGCACCACAAACTCTGGATCCAGGGCGGTGACCCCAGGGATGAAGTCACCAGAAAACTCTGGATCCAGGGCGGTGACCCCAGGGATGAAGTCACCAGAAAACTCTGGATCCAGGGCGGTGAGGCTGTTTGAAGCCTGTGTCAGGTCCGGGCTTCCCATCGCCAAGGACAGTAGGGAGGCTATATATATACAGGGGGGTACCGGTACAGTAATGTTATTGGTAACAACATGTGTTTAGCAGATGTTATAGCGTGTGATAACAGTAGGGAGGCTATATATACAGGGGGGGTACCGGTGCAGTAATGTTATTGTGGGTGTAGTGAAATGCTTGTGCTTCTAGCTCCGACAGTGCAGTAATATCTAACAAGTCATATCTAACCATTCCACAACATATACCCAATACACACAAAACTAGTAAGCAATGAATTAAGAATATATAAATACATATATGGACGAGCAATGACAGAGCGGCATGGACTAAGGTACAGTAGAATAGTATAGAATAGAGTATATACATATGAGATGAGTAATGCAAGATATGTAAACATTATTAAAGTGACTAAGATACCGTAGAATAGTATAGAATGCAGTATATACATATGAGATGAGTAATGCAAGATATGTAAACATTATTAAAGTGGCTAGTGTTCCATTTCTTAAAGTGGCCAGTGATTTATAATCTCTGTCTATAGGCAGCAGCCTCTAATGTGCTAGTGATGGCTATTTAACAGTCTGATGGCCTTGAGATCGAAGCTGTTTTTCAGTCTCTCGGTCCCAGCTTTCATGCACCTGTACTGACCTGGCCTTCTGGATGATAGCAGGGTGAACAGGCAGTGGCTCGGGTGGTTGATGTCCTTGGTTATCTGACCTGGCCTTCTGGATGATAGCAGGGTGAACAGGCAGTGGCTCGGCTGGTTGATGTCCTTGGTGATACTGACCTGGCCTTCTGGATGATAGCAGGGTGAACAGGCAGTGGCTCGGCTGGTTGATGTCCTTGGTTATCTGACCTGGCCTTCTGGATGATAGCAGGGTGAACAGGCAGTGGCTCGGGTGGTTGATGTCCTTGGTTATCTGACCTGGCCTTCTGGATGATAGCAGGGTGAACAGGCAGTGGCTCGGGTGGTTGATGTCCTTGGTTATCTGACCTGGCCTTCTGGATGATAGCAGGGTGAACAGGCAGTGGCTCGGGTGGTTGATGTCCTTGGTTATCTGACATGGCCTTCTGGATGATAGCAGGGGGAACAGGCAGTGGCTCGGCTGGTTGATGTCCTTGGTTATCTGACCTGGCCTTCTGGATGATAGCAGGGTGAACAGGCAGTGGCTCGGCTGGTTGATGTCCTTGGTTATCTGACCTGGCCTTCTGGATGATAGCAGGGGGAACAGGCAGTGGCTCGGGTGGTTGATGTCCTTGGTTATCTGACCTGGCCTTCTGGATGATAGCGGGGTGAACAGGCAGTGGCTCAGGTGGTTGATGTCCTTGGTTATCTGACCTGGCCTTCTGGATGATAGCAGGGTGAACAGGCAGTGGCTCGGGTGGTTGATGTCCTTGGTTATCTGACCTTCTGGATGATAGCAGGGTGAACAGGCAGTGGCTCGGGTGGTTGATGTCCTTGGTTATCTGACCTGGCCTTCTGGATGATAGCAGGGTGAACAGGCAGTGGCTCGGGTGGTTGATGTCCTTGGTTATCTGACCTGGCCTTCTGGATGATAGCAGGGTGAACAGGCAGTGGCTCGGGTGGTTGATGTCCTTGGTTATCTGACCTGGCCTTCTGGATGATAGCAGGGTGAACAGGCAGTGGCTCGGGTGGTTGATGTCCTTGGTTATCTGACCTGGCCTTCTGGATGATAGCAGGGTGAACAGGCAGTGGCTCGGGTGGTTGATGTCCTTGGTTATCTGACCTGGCCTTCTGGATGATAGCAGGGGGAACAGGCAGTGGCTCGGCTGGTTGATGTCCTTGGTTATCTGACCTGGCCTTCTGGATGATAGCAGGGTGAACAGGCAGTGGCTCGGGTGGTTGATGTCCTTGGTTATCTGACCTGGCCTTCTGGATGATAGCAGGGTGAACAGGCAGTGGCTCGGCTGGTTGATGTCCTTGGTTATCTGACCTGGCCTTCTGGATGATAGCAGGGGGAACAGGCAGTGGCTCGTGTGGTTGATGTCCTTGGTTATCTGACCTGGCCTTCTGGATGATAGCGGGGTGAACAGGCAGTGGCTCGGGTGGTTGATGTCCTTGGTTATCTGACCTGGCCTTCTGGATGATAGCAGGGTGAACAGGCAGTGGCTCGGGTGGTTGATGTCCTTGGTTATCTGACCTGGCCTTCTGGATGATAGCAGGGTGAACAGGCAGTGGCTCGGGTGGTTGATGTCCTTGGTTATCTGACCTGGCCTTCTGGATGATAGCAGGGTGAACAGGCAGTGGCTCGGGTGGTTGATGTCCTTGGTGATCTGACCTGGCCTTCTGGATGATAGCAGGGTGAACAGGCAGTGGCTCGGGTGGTTGATGTCCTTGGTGATCTGACCTGGCCTTCTGGATGATAGCAGGGGGAACAGGCAGTGGCTCGGGTGGTTGATGTCCTTGGTGATCTGACCTGGCCTTCTGGATGATAGCAGGGTGAACAGGCAGTGGCTCGGGTGGTTGATGTCCTTGGTGATCTGACCTGGCAGGTTGGAGAGGCTCTGTTGCGCCTTCTTCACCACACTGTCTGTGTGGGTCGTCCATTTCAGTTTGTCAGTGATGTGTACACCAAGGAACTTGAATCTTTTTCACCTTCTCCACTGCGGTCCAGTCGATGTGGACACGGGGGTGCACCCTCTGCTGTTTCCTGAAGTCCACGAAAAATCTCCTTTGTTTTGTTGACGTTGAGTGAGAGGTTATTTTCCTGGCACCACACTCTTAGAGCCCTCACCTCCTCCCTGTAGGCTGTCTTGTCATTGTTGGTAATCAAGCCTACTAATGTTGTGTCTACTGTTGAGTTTCTCCCATTCTTCAATGAAGATCCTCTCAAGCTCTGTCAGGTTGGATGGGGAGCGTCGCTGCACAGCTATTTTCAAGTCTCTCCAGAGATGTTCGATCGGGTTCAAGTCCGGGCTCTGGCTGGGCCACTCAAGGTTATTCAGAGACTTGTCCTGAAGCCACTCCTGCGTTGTCTTGGCTGTGTGCTTAGGGTCGTTGTCCTGTTGGAAGGTGAACCTTCGACCGAGTCTGAGGTCCTGAGCACCCTGGAGCAGGTTTCATCAAGGATCTCTCTGTACTTTGCTCTGTTAATCTTTCCCTCGATCCTGACTAGTCTCCCAGTCCCTGCCGCTGAAAAACATCCACACAGCATGATGCTGCCACCACCATGCTTCACCGTAGGGATGGTGCCCGGTTTCCTCCAGACGTGAGGCTTGGCATTCATGGTCTGAGAGTCCTTTAGGTGCCTTTTGGCAAACTCCAAGCGGGCTGAGGAGTGGCTTTTACTGAGGAGGGGCTTCCGTCTGGCCACTCTACCATAAAGGCCTGATTGGTGGAGTGCTGCAGAGATGGGAGAACCTTCCAGAAGGACAACCAACTCCACAGAGTTTGGCCTGGAAGAGTCTCTAAGAAGAGTCTTGGTGGTTCCAAACACTCTCTATAACTCTATACGGTGTCTTCAGAAAGTATTCATACCCATTGACTTATTCCACATTTTGCTGTGTCACAGCCTGAATTCAAAATGGATTGAAAAAAATTATAATATTCACCCATCTACACACAAGGAAAGCCAAGTTAACAAACAGATCACCGACCATTTCGAATCACACCGTACCTTCTCCGCTATGCAATCCGGTTTGCGAGCTGGTCATGGGTGCACCTCAGCCACGCTCAAGGTCCTAAACGATATTATAACCGCGATCGATAATAGACAGTACTGTGCAGCCGTCTTCATCGACCTGGCCAAGGCTTTCGACTCTGTCAACCACCGCATTCTTATTGGCAGACTAAATAGCCTTGGTTTCTCAAATGACTGCCTTGCCTGGTTCACCAACTACTTCTCAGATAGAGTTCAATGTGTCAAATCGGAGGGCCTGTTGTCTGGACCTATGGCAGTCTCTATGGGGGTGCCACAGGGTTCAATTCTTGGGCCGACTCTTTTCTCTGTGTATATCAATGATGTCGCTCTTGCTGCTGGTGACTCTCAGATCCACCTCTACGCAGACGACACCATTTTGTATACATCTGGCCCTTCATTGGACACTGTGTTAACAAACCTCCAAACGAGCTTCAATGCCATACAACACTCCTTCTGTAGCCTCCAACTGCTCTTAAACACTCGTAAAACTAAATGCATGCTCTTCAACCGAACGCTGCTTGCACCCACCCACCCGACTAGAATCACTACTCTCGACGGGTCTGACCTAGAGTATGTGGACAACTACAAATACCTAGGTGTCTGGTTAGACTGTAAACTCTCCTTCCAGACTCACATTAAGAATCTCCAATCAAAAGTTAAATCAAGAATCGGTTTCCTAGTTCGCAAAAAAGCCTCCTTCACTCATGCTGCCAAACGTGCCCTCGTAAAACGGACTATCCTACCGATCCTTGAATTCGGCGATGTCATTTACAAAATAGCCTCCAACACTCTACTCAGCAAATTGGATGTAGTCTATCACAGTGCCATCCGTTTTGTCTCCAAAGCCCCATATACTACCCACCACTGTGACCTGTACGCTCTTGTTGGCTGGTCCTCACTACATATTCGTCGCCAAACCCACTGGCTCCAGGCCATCTATAAATCACTGCTAGGCAAATCCCCGCCTTATCTTAGCTCATTGGTCACAATAGCAGCACCCACCCGTAGTATGCGCTCCAGCAGGTATATCTCTCTGGTCATCCCCAAAGCCAACACCTCCTTTGGCCGCCATTCCTTCCAGTTCTCTGCTGCCAATGACTGGAATGAAATGCAAAAATCTCTGAAGCTGGAGACTCTTATCTCCCTCACTAACTTTAAGCATCAGTTGTCAGAGCACCTTACCGATCACTGCACCTGTACACAGCCCATCTGAAATTAGCCCGCCCAACTACCTCATCCCTATGTTGTTATTTATTTTGCTCATTTGTACCCCAGTATCTCTATTTGCACATCATCTCTTGCACATCTATCATTCCAGTGTTAATACTAATTGTAATTATTTTGCACTATAGCCTATTTATTGCCTTACCTCCATAACTTGCTACATTTGCACACACTGTATATATATTTTCTGTTGTATTTTTGACGTTATGTTTTGTTTTACCCATTACATTTACATTTACATTTTAGTCATTTAGCAGACGCTCTTATCCAGAGCGACTTACAGGAGTAATTAGGGTTAAGTGCCTTGCTCAAGGGCACATTAACGTCATTTAGCAGACGCTCTTAGCCAGAGCGACTCACAAATTGGTGCGTTCACCCTATAGCCAGTGGGATAACCACTTTACAATTGGGGGGGGGGGGGGGGGGTAGAAGGATTCCTTTATCTTACCCCATATGTAACTCTGTGTTGTTGTTTTTATCGCACTGCTTTGCTTTATCTTGGCCAGGTCGCAGTTGTAAATGAGAACTTGTTCTCAACTGGTTTACCTGGTTAAATGAAGGTGAAATAAATAAATAAAAAATAAAATAAAAAAAGGACAAAGTGAAAACATGTTTTTAGACATTTTTGAAATATCTCATTTACAAATGTTAAGTATATATTAATATACTTAAATTAAATATTTACTTAGTATATTAGTTAATAATTTTTATTTAAGTATTCACACCACGCTGAGTCAATATATGGTAGAATCACCTTTGGCAGAGATTACAGCTGTGAGTCTCTTTGGGTGAGTCTCTAAAAGCTTTGCACACTTGGATTGTGCAACATTTACCCATTATTATTTTCAGAATTCTTCAAGTTCTATCAAATTGGATGTTGATCGTTGCTAGACAACCATTTTCAAGTCTTGCCATAGATTTACAAGCAGATTTAAGTCCAAACTGTAACTCTGCCACTCAGGAACATTCCCTGTCTTGTTGATAAGCAACTCCAGTGGAGATTTGTCCGTGTGTGTTTTAGATTATTGTCCTGCTGAAAGGTGAATTCAAATCAAATCAAATTGTATTGGTCACGTACACATATTTAGCAGATGCTATTGCGGGTGTAGCGAAACGCTTGCGTTCCTAGCTCCAACAGTGCAGTAGTATCTAACAATTCACAACAATACACACACATCTAAAAGTAAAAGAATGGAATTAAGAAATATATAAATATTAGGATGAGCAATGTAGGAGTGGCATTGACTAAAATACAGTAGAGGTGAAAAATCTGTTGATGTGCCCTTGAGCAAGACACTTAACCCTAATTGCTCCTGTAAGTCGCTCTGGATAAGAGCGTCTGCTAAATAACAATATATATACAGTGGGGAGAAATAACATAGCTAGTTGGCTAAATAGCTAACGTTAGCTGGCTGGCTAAGATAACTGCATATACAGTGGGGAGAACAAGTATTTGATACTATTTGGCTGGAGTAATGGAGAGGACAGTGTTTCGCTACTTACAGGTGGTAATCTATCACAGGTGGTAATCTATCACATATCACAGGTGGTAATCTATCACAGGTGGTAATCTATCACAGGTGGTAATCTATCACAGGTGGTCATCTATCACAGGTGGTAATCTTTCAACTTCACCGCATCAAAGGGACGATGGACGGGGCCATGTACCGTCAAATCTTGGGTGAGAACCTCCTTCCCTCAGCCAGGGCATTGAAAATGGGTCGTGGATGGGTATTCCAGCATGACAATGACCCAAAACACACAGCCAAGGCAACAAAGGAGTGGCTCAAGAAGAAGCACATTAAGGTCCTGGAGTGGCCTAGCCAGTCTCCAGACCTTAATCCCATAGAAAATCTGTGGTGGGAGCTGAAGGTTCGAGTTGCCAAACGTCAGCCTCGAAACCTTTAATGACTTGGAGAAGATCTGCAAAGAGGAGTGGGACAAAATCCCTCCTGAGATGTGTGCAAACCTGGTGGCCAACTACAAGAAACGTCTGACCTCTGTGATTGCCAACAAGGGTTTTGCCACCAAGTACTAAGTAATGTTTTGCAAAGGGGTCAAATACTTATTTCCCTCATTAAAAATGCAAATCAATTTACAACATTTTTCTCATTTTTCATCTCTGGATAAGAGCGTCTGCTAAATAACAATATATATGTCTCAATATAATAGTATTATATAATTATATACATTTAAAATAAACTTTGAAAATAAAATATTTTCCTCAACTGCGATACCCACTCCAGTCGGCAGATGGCGATGTGGGTCTTTCAGGCGATGCTGAAAGCGTGACGTATAATCTAGTGGACGGGAGGCAACAGTCAACCACCTCCGTAGCTGGTTAGACAACAGCCGAAAGATTCAAGCTCTAGACGCTTTCGGTGTATATTAGCTACTGTGTTTTACACACACTTCGGACGTATCTACTTGTTAACCTATTTAATTTAATATTAAGTTGTTTTTATTAGTCAGCTACAGTAGCTGGCTGGTTAAGTTAGCACTAGCCTAGCTAGCTAACATCCCCGACCATGAGCTCACTAAGCTACTCTCCTCCTGCTAAAGAAGAGGAGGTCTGCTGGACGGAGAAAGAAGCTCTAGTGAAAGAGGAGGAGGAAGAGGAGGATGTTACAATACAAAAACAAGTAGAGGGTGAGGCTGTTACCGTGAAAGAAGAAGAGAAAGACGTTACAGTGAAAGAAGAGGAAGACGCGTTCAGAGTGAAAGAGGATGAGGATGTTACAGTGAAAGAAGAGGAAGACGCGTTCAGAGTGAAAGGGGAGGAGGATGTTACAGTGAAAGAAGAGGAGGAAGAGATAGAGGAGGATGCCGTTTTTGGAGTGAAGAAGGAGGGAGAGATTACTGTCACGTTGGAAGATGAAGAGGAGGAGATAGGAGATCTGATTAACACCAGTAAGTACCGCCTTAAATGTGTTTTTCACTTTGGATATTTGGAGTTCGCTCGTCAATTCAATGGAGAGAGATGCTACTAGCATTATGTTATGAATTTCCAAAGCCATCTCCTATAGTGTTTTTTCTCTAAGTCATAGGAAGATATTGAGACCTAGGTGTCTTTTACACATGTATATACAGTGGGGAGAACAAGTATTTGCTACACTGCCGATTTTGCAGGTTTTCCTACTTACAAAGCATGTAGAGGTCTGTAATTTTTATCATATGTACACTTCAACTGTGAGAGACGGAATCTAAAACAAAAATCCAGAAAATCACATTGTATGATTTTTAAGTAATTCATTTGCATTTTATTGCATGACATAGGTATTTGATAGATCAGAAAAGCAGAACTTAATATTTGGTACAGAAACCTTTCTTTGCAATTACAGAGATCATACGTTTCCTGTAGGTCTTGACCAGGTTTGCACACACTGCAGCAGGGATTTTGGCCCATTCCTCCATACAGACCTTCTCCAGATCCTTCAGGTTTCGGGGTTGTCGCTGAGCAATACGGACTTTCAGCTCCCTCCAAAGATTTTCTATTGGGTTCAGGTCTGGAGACTGGCTAGGCCACTCCAGGACCTTGAGATGCTTCTTACGGAGCCACTCCTTAGTTGCCCTGGCTGTGTGTTTCGGGTCTTTCAACTGATCCATTGTGGAGGCCTGTCTGAGTGGACTGATCCATTGTGGAGGCCTGTCTGAGTGGACTGATCCATTGTGGAGGCCTGTCCGAGTGGACTGATCCATTGTGGAGGTCGTGGGGATGGCACAGTCCATCACTCTAAGACATTGTATATGGTTAGAACAATGGTGCAAAACTAATAAAAATTATATTATTTCATAACAAATGCGCTTTCTCCCTCGTTGGATAGCAGTCGCTGTCCACGGTTCTGAAACAGTCTTCAGTGCGACGTTGAACAGGCGCCTTTCCCTAGACCATGTTGCATGTGCATAATAGGGCATCCAATGGTGGAAAACCAACGTTTTGGAAATACATAACGCCATCTAACCAAAATATCATAGAACGTTATCTTTATGCAGTTATCTTAGCCAGCCAGCTAACGTTAGCTATTTAGCCAACTAGCTATGTTATCTATATGCAATTATCTTAGCCAGCCAGCTAACGTTAGCTATTTAGCCAACTAGCTATGTTATCTATATGCAGTTATCTTAGCCAGCCAGCTAACGTTAGCTATTTAGCCAACTAGCTATGTTATCTATATGCAGTTATCTTAGCCAGCCAGCTAACGTTAGCTATTTAGCCAACTAGCTATGGTCTGTATCAAATCATGTTATCTATATGCAGTTATCTTAGCCAGCCAGCTAACGTTAGCTATTTAGCCAACTAGCTATGGTCTACGAGCTGGATACCAACTTCCGGAGACCCAGTTAGAACCCAACTAACAAAACCCAACTGAAACATAACTGCAGATCAAAAGAGCAGAGACATACAGAATGATGGCAGGGGAAAATCCCCAACATCCAAAATAGATAGATTCCAGATGTCAGTCAGCTAGCGCGCTAGCAGTAAAGCCAAAAGTGGGAAAAAGTTACAAAAACTCCCGTAGTCTACTTCCCAGAGAACATGCTGAGAAGTAGTGATGAGGGGGAAACGAAGCTTCCTGTAGCATTGACGCTTTCCAGCCAAATGTGTCAAAAATAGGTTCATTACTCAAGGCTTTGAGCAACACAGAATTTAGAACAGCCACATTTTTATAGATGACATCCCACACGCCCTACTGACTGTGCAGCGTAGCCTTTATGTCTTCTACTAAACCACTGGCCGTGTTGGAGAGCATCAAATCCATGCTGCATTGTGGGTAAATGTTGACTGATTTATAAATAATATAATGAGTAGTTATTTATGATGCAAGGTGATTTGTAGATCAGTCAATCGGCAGTCGCCTGCATTTTTTCGGCTGCATTGTCGAACAAGCCTATTACTAAACCAATCAGGTGGTTGTTTGACGAAATGAAGCTTCAGACGTTATTGATCACCTGCTGCTGATAAAGTGATACAGGAATCGGCACACTGCTTTGAAGTATACTGCTTAGGGATTTCAACGCATTCCTTGTAGCTCCGGTATCAAACCTAAGATCCCTACTGAAAAGTTAACAAAACAAAAAGGAACAAGCAGGTCTGATTTTCTCTTTTCTTTTGAGCCCACCGCAAGAAGGTACCAGAGCCGAACCGTGTTAACGGGTTCCCACTAGATAACACAACCACACAGTGCATGAAAAACATGAGGCGTGGCTAACGTTAGCCAGCTTGAGCTAGCTTCCGAGCTAGCATACAAACTCGGTAGCACAGAGTAGATCCCCCATATGACGTTGAGAAATAGTGCATTGTGGGTAGTTTAGAAGATATCCCGAAATAAGTTAATAAATATGTAATAAAGCAAAAACATAACTGTTTGAACTTAATAGATAACCAGATCGTGACTACAACTAAGTTCCTAAGTCTTTAACCACACTGTGTTGTTACATTGGTGAGTAAAAACTCATGCTTCCTACCCTTTAACCTTTTGTCTGAAAATTAAATCTACATTTTACTCAACTTCGTTACCCACTCCAGTCAGCAGATGGCGATGTGGGACTTTAAGGCTATGCTGCTAGTGTGACGTATAATCTAGTGGACGGGACGCTTCTTTCAACAGCAGCAACAGTTAGTCAGACACCTCGGTAGCTTGCTAGACAAAATAGCCGAACCAATAAAGCTCTTTAGACGCTTTCGTGTATATTAGCCACTGTGTTTTAAACCCACTCCTGTCGTCTAGTTAGTTATCCCATTTAATTTCATATTTACGGTGTTGTTGTTATTGGTCAGCTAGTTGGCTGGTTAAGTTAGCACTAGCCTAGCTAGCTAACATCCCCGACCATGAGGTCACTAAGCTACTCTCCTCCTGCTAAAGAAGAGGAGGTCTGCTGGACGGAGAAAGAAGCTCTAGTGAAAGAGGAGGAGGATGTTACAATACAAAAACAAGTAGAGGGTGAAGCTGTTACCGTGAAAGAAGAAGAGAAAGACGTTACAGTGAAAGAAGAGGAAGACGCGTTCAGAGTGAAAGAAGAGGAGGATGTTACAGTGAAAGAAGAGGAAGACGCGTTCAGAGTGAAAGAGGAGGAGGATGTTACAGTGAAAGAAGAGGAGGCTCCCGTGTTTGGAGTGAAAGAGGAGAAGGAGGAGATGACTGTCACATCGAAAAAGGAGGAGGAAGAAGAGGAGGAAACTGGATATCTGGTTCCGGTTTCCCAAAGGCATCTTAAGGCATCCAATGATTCTAATGATGAACTTAGCAGTAAGATGCTTTTGAGAAACCGGGCCCTGATTAACACTAGTAAGTACTGTCTTAAAAACAGAGGCACAAACTCTGCAGTTGTTGAACTGATGTGTGGTGTTAAAGGGGAAATCTGCAGTTGCTACATCCATATTTGGACTTTTAAATTATTTATATATAGCCATTGATTCTTGAAGAATACAACACATGCCTCATGAGCTTAGTTCAACTGTCGTACCCCATCAGATCCCAAAATAAGCTTTTTCTACTCCAATGTTTAGAAACAATGTAAATGTAAACCAACACTGTATCGCCTCAACATGGTTAAAACTATAATATTGATGTCATGGATGGTCAGTCCTTGCATCCATAGGTCTGTCTATGATTTTGAGAGTAGTTACATTTCTCCAGTCCCATCCTCATCTTATTACCAAAACAGTGGTGGAATGACAGCTTTGTTATTGTTTGAACTGCAGATTGGTTGATTGATTGATGTGTGGCTTTTTTTTAAAGGGGCAACCTAGGTTTTAAACAGCAGCAAAATTGGGGGCTGGAGAAATGTAACCACTCTCAAATTCATAGAGAAAGTTATTGTAGCAACCTTAACCCAAAACCTAGCGACCTCATCAAGAAGTTCAGACATCTTGGTATAACAGTTATAAGGTGTTGGCTTGACAGTCTCTGGACCCAGGTTTGAGTCCAGCTCAGGGCTACCCCTGGAATTCACTACACTATGAATACAAGGACTGGCCATCCATGAGGTCAAAATCATAGTTTTAACCTGTTTTTGAAGATATACAGTGTTTGTTTACAACCAGTGGCATAGGGCGGCGGGTAGCTTAGTGGGTAAGAGCGATGTGCCAGTAACCGAAAGCCGACTAGGTGAAAAATCTGTCGATGTGCCCTTGAGCAAGGCACTTAACCCTAATTGCTCCTGTAAGTCGCTCTGGATAAGAGCGTCTGCTAAATGACCAAAAATAAATAATAAAATAATACAGTGGGGAAAAAGTATTTAGTCAGCCACCAATTGTGCACGTTCTCCCACTTAAAAAGATGAGAAAGGCCTGTAATTTTCATCATAGGTACACGTCAACTATGACAGACAAAATGAGAGAGAAAAAATCCAGAAAATCACATTGTAGGATTTTTTATGAATTTATTTGCAAATTATTGTTGGAAAATAAGTATTTGGTCAATAACAAAAGTTTCTCAATACTTTGTTATATACACTTTGTTGGCAATGACACAGATCAAACGTTTTCTGTAAGTCTTCACAAGGTTTTCACACACTGTTGCTGGTATTTTGGCCCATTCCTCCATGCAGATCTCCTCTAGAGCAGTGATGTTTTGGGGCTGTCGCTGGGCAACACAGACTTTCAACTCCCTCCAAAGATTTTCTATGGGATTGAGATCTGGAGACTGGCTAGGCCACTCCAGGACCTTGAAATGCTTCTTACGAAGCCACTCCTTCGTTGCCCGGGCGGTGTGTTTGGGATCATTGTCATGCTGAAAGACCCAGCCACGTTTCATCTTCAATGCCCTTGCTGATGGAAGGAGGTTTTCACTCAAAATCTCACGATACATGGCCCCATTCATTCTTTCCTTTACACGGATCAGTCGTCCTGGTCCCTTTGCAGACAAACAGCCCCAAAGCATGATGTTTCCACCCCCATGCTTCACAGTAGGTATGGTGTTCTTTGGATGCAACTCAGCATTCTTTGTCCTCCAAAAACGACGAGTTGAGTTTTTACCAAAAAGTTATATTTTGGTTTCATCTGACCATATGACATTCTCCCAATCCTCTTCTGGATCATCCAAATGCACTCTAGCAAACTTCAGATGGGCCTGGACATGTACTGGCTTAAGCAGGGGGACACATCTTGCACTGCAGGATTTGAGTCCCTGGCGGCGTAGTGTGTTACTGATGGTAGGCTTTGTTACTTTGGTCCCAGCTCTCTGCAGGTTATTCACTAGGTCCCCCCGTGTGGTTCTGGGATTTTTGCTCACCATTCTTGTGATCATTTTGACCCCACGGGGTGAGATCTTGCGTGGAGCCCCAGATCGAGGGAGATTATCAGTGGTCTTGTATGTCTTCCATTTCCTAATAATTGCTCCCACAGTTGATTTCTTCAAACCAAGCTGCTTACCTATTGCAGATTCAGTCTTCCCAGCCTGGTGCAGGTCTACAATTTTGTTTCTGGTGTCCTTTGACAGCTCTTTGGGCTTGGCCATAGTGGAGTTTGGAGTGTGACTGTTTGAGGTTGTGGACAGGTGTCTTTTATACTGATAACAAGTTCAAACAGGTGCCATTAATACAGGTAACGAGTGGAGGACAGAGGAGCCTCTTAAAGAATAAGTTACAGGTCTGTGAGAGCCAGAAATCTTGCTTGTTTGTAGGTGACCAAATACTTATTTTCCACCATAATTTGCAAATAAATTCATAAAAAATCCTACAATGTGATTTTCTGGAATTTTTTTCCTCAATTAGTCTGTCATAGTTGACGTGTACCTATGATGAAAAGTACAGGCCTTTCTCATCTTTTTAAGTGGGAGAACTTGCACACTGTACAAGCTTATGTTTTGGTTTTTGATGGGGAAATACATTTGAGGCATTTATAAGTTATATTCTTCAAGAATCAATGGCTATACAGTATATGGGTCTTTCTATAACTGCCAGTGAGGATTTCCTTGCATTTATGGCAGTGTAGTTCCCTTAAGGGTCAGTCAACTTTGGTACAACATACTATGGGGAGTCACACTCTCGCGACTTCGAGGCTATATACAGGGGGTACCGGTACCGAGGTAATGTGCCGGGGTACAGGTTAGTCCAGGTAATAATGAGGCTATATACAGGGGGTACCGGTACCAAGGTAATGGGCTGGGGGCTATATACAGGGGGTACCGGTACCGAGGTAATGGGCTGGGGTACAGGTTAGTTCAGGTAATTTGTACATGTCGGTAGGGGTAAAGTGACTGTGCTTAGATGATAAACAGCGAGTAGCAGCAGTGTAAAAACAAAGGAGGGAGGGGATTAATTGTTCAGCAGTCTTATGGCTTGGGGGTAGAAGCTGTTAAGGAGCCTTTTGGTCCTAGACTTGGCGCTCCGGTACCGCTTGCTGTGCGGTAGCAGAGAGAACAGTCTATGACTTGGGTGACTGGAGTCTTTGACGATTTTCCTCTGACATGCCTAGTATCTAGGTCCTGGATGGCAGGAAGCTTGACCCCAGTGATGTAAAAAAACAAACAAAATATAACTATTGTAAAATAGATTGTGTCCATAAAATGTTGGAAATAGAAGCCTAAGTGTTGTTGTTCATTAGTTTGCTGCAATTAGGGGAGAGGTGGTAGGGTTAGTGGAAAATAATACATTTACATTTAAGTCATTTAGCAGACGCTCTTATCCAGAGCGACTTACATGAGCAATTAGGGTTAAGTGCCTTGCTCAAGGGCACATTGACAGATTTTTCACGTAGTCGGCTCGGGGATTAGAACCAGCGACCTTTCGGTTACTGGCACACCGCTCTTAACCACTAAGTTACCTGCCGCCATAATAAAGGAAAATATATTTTTAAAAGATATATATATATATATATATATATATATATATATTTACATTTGAGTCATTTAGCAGACGCTCTTATCCAGAGCGACTTACAGGAGCAATTAGGGTTAAGTGCCTTGCTTAAGGGCACATCGACAGATTTTTCACGTAGTCGGCTCGGGGATTAGAACCAGCGACCTTTCGGTTACTGGCACACCGCTCTTAACCACTATATGTCTGTGTATATTTACATTTGAGTCATTTAGCAGACGCGCTTATCCAGAGTGACTTACAGTTAGTGTACACTATGTACACTACCAGTCAAAAGTTTGGAAACACCTACTCATTCAAGGGTTTTTCTTTATTTTTTTACTATTTTCTACATTGTAGAATAATAGTGAAGACATCAAAACTATGAAATAACACATATGGAATCATGTAGTAACAAAAAAAGTGTTAAACAAAGAGATTATGTAAAGTAGCCACCCTTTGCCTTGATGGCAGCTTTGCACTCTTGGCATTCTCTCAACCAGCTTCATGAGGTAGTCACCTGGAATGCATTTCAATTAACAGGTGTGCCTTAAGTTAATTTGTGGAATTTATTTCCTTCTTAATGCATTTGAGCCAATCAGTTGTGTTGCTAAATGACGTTAATGTGCCCTTGAGCAAGGCACT
The DNA here is from genome assembly GCF_964263955.1 of Coregonus lavaretus. Taxonomy (NCBI): domain Eukaryota; kingdom Metazoa; phylum Chordata; class Actinopteri; order Salmoniformes; family Salmonidae; genus Coregonus; species Coregonus lavaretus. Next base: position 743,604 of record NW_028164744.1, read on the forward strand.
TAACCCCAATTGCTCCTGTAAGTCGCTCTGGATAAGAGCGTCTGCTAAATGACTAAAATGTAATGTAAATGTTGTGACAAGGTAGGGTTGGTATACAGAAGATAGCCCTATTTGGTGAAAGACCAAGTCCATATTATGGCAAGAACAGCTCAAATAAGCAAAGAGAAACGACAGTCCATCATAACTTTAAGACATGAAGGTCAGTCAATCCGGAAAATTTCAAGAACTTTGAAAGTTTCTTTAAGTGCAGTCACAAAAACCATCAAGCGCTATGATGAAACTGGCTCTCATGAGGACCGCCACAGGAATGGAAGACCCAGAGCTACCTCTGCTGCAGAGGATAAGTTCATTAGAGTTACCAGCCTCAGAAATTGCAGCCCAAATAAAGACTTCACAAATTTCAAGTCACAGACGTATCTCAACATCAACTGTTCAGAGGGGACTGGGTAAATCAGGCCTTCATGGTTGAATTGCTACAAAGAAACCACTACTGAAGGACACCAATAAGAAGAAGAGATCTGCTAGGGCCAAGAAACACGAGCAATGGACATTAGACCGGTGGAAATTGAGATTTTTGGTTCCAACCGCCGTGTCTTTGTGCGACGCGATGTGGGTGAACGGATGATCTCCGCGTGTGTAGTTCCCACCGTGAAGCATGGAGGAGGAGGTGTGGTGATGTGGGGGTGCTTTGATGGTGACACTGTCTGTGATTTATTTAGAATTCAAGGCACACTTAACCAGCATGGCTACCACAGCATTCTGCAGTGATACGCCATCCCATCTGGTTTGGGCTTAGTGGGACTATCATTTTGCTTTTCAACAGGACAATGACCCAACACTCCTCCAGGCTGTGTAAGGGCTATTTTACCAAGAAGGAGAGTGATGGAGTGCTGCATCAGATGACCTGGCCTCCACAATCCCTCGACCTCACCCCAATTGAGATGGTTTGGGATGAGTTGAACCGCAGAGTGAAGGAAAAGCAGCCAACAAGTGCTCAGCATATGTGGGAACTCCTTCAAGACTGTTGGAAAAGCATTCCAGATGAAGCTGCTTGAGAGAATGCCAAGAGTGTGCAAAGTTGTCTTCAAGGCAAACGGTGGCTACTTTGAAGAATCTAAAATCTAAAATATTTTGATTAGTTTAACACTATTTTGGTTACTACATGATTCCATATGTGTTATTTCATAGTTTTGATGTCTTCACTATTGTTCTACAATGTAGAAAATAGTAAAAATAAAGAACAACCCTTGAATGAGTAGTTGTGTCCAAACTTTTGACTGGTACTGTATGTTATTGTTAGATGAAGTTATGGGCCAATTTGGCATACACTTAGTGTGTAAAGGTAGCCAAAGAGCATTTTGGTGAATTAGTGAATAGCGACACAGATCTTAATGTGAGTTTCCTTGAGTAACACTCCCGATCTTGCTCTGATAATATGTGGTAATGTTCAGAATACATTGTGAAATCTTCGCTCACCATTATTCCTCCATGCAGATATACTACATCCATAACTAGAGGTTATTAGCATGGAGGAGTTCAGATATACTACATCCATAACTAGAGGTTATTAGCATGGAGGAGTTCAGATATACTACATCCATAACTAGCGGTTATTAGCATGGAGGAGTTCAGATATACTACATCCATAACTAGCGGTTATTAGCATGGAGGAGTTCAGATATACTACATCCATAACTAGAGGTTATTAGCATGGAGGAGTTCAGATATACTACATCCATAACTAGAGGTTATTAGCATGGAGGAGTTCAGATATACTACATCCATAACTAGAGGTTATTAGCATGGAGGAGTTCAGATATACTACATCCATAACTAGAGGTTATTAGCATGGAGGAGTTCAGATATACTACATCCATAACTAGAGGTTATTAGCATGGAGGAGTTCAGATATACTACATCCATATCTAGCGGTTATTAGCATGGAGGAGTTCAGATATACTACATCCATAACTAGAGGTTATTAGCATGGAGGAGTTCAGATATACTACATCCATAACTAGAGGTTATTAGCATGGAGGAGTTCAGATATACTACATCCATAACTAGAGGTTATTAGCATGGAGGAGTTTCTGCAGCCAAATTGTGTTGCATAGCAACAAACAGCAAACACAGAAAGGGTCCTATATTGGAGAGTAAAAGTCGTCTGGCACTCTGCTTAGGATTTCAACAACTTTAAACTTTAACTTATTTCTAGCCTACAGTCATCGATGTTACTACTAATGTGAAAACAAGACAAAATATGACTATTGTTGCTCACTTGACTATAAAAGACAATTGTCAAATAATTTAAGGCATCAATTGTTGTAAAATTTAATGGGTACGCTCTGGGTATCACCTTTTACCTCAAATAAACAGTGTATTTCTGCTGTTGTGGTTCTTTAACCATCTGTCTGACTGTCGTTCACACAGGAGAGAGACATGGCTATCGTGGATCCTCTGGGGAGCCTCAACAACATGATGCTGACGAGGCAGAAAGGTCTCTCTCCAGATCAGAACACCTTAAGAAAAACCATCTGATACCCACTGGGAAGAAATCTCACTGCTGCTCTGACTGTGGGAAACGTTGCAAGTTTTCATCAGAACTTAAAATACACCAGCGAGTACACACAGGAGAGAAACCTTATAGCTGTGATCAATGTGGGAAGAGTTTTACTCGGTCAAGCTACCTGATAGTACATCTGAGAAGACACACAGGAGAGAAACCTTACGACTGCTCTGACTGCGGAAAGACTTTTGTTAATTTAATAGATTTAAAATCACACCAGAGAACACACACAGGAGAGAAATCACCATATAGTTGTACTCAATGTGGGAAGAGTTTTACTCGGTCAAGCTACCTGATAGTACATCTGAGAAGACACACAGGAGAGAAACCTTACGACTGCTCTGACTGCGGAAAGACTTTTGTTAATTTAATAGATTTAAAATCACACCAGAGAACACACACAGGAGAGAAATCACCATATAGTTGTACTCAATGTGGGAAGAGTTTTACTCGGCCAAACGCCCTGATAGTGCACCAGAGAACACACACAGGAGAGAAATCTTATAGCTGTACTCAATGTGGGAGGAGTTTTACTCGGTCAAGCTCCCTGATATTGCACCAGAGAACACACACAGGAGAGAAACCTTACAACTGCTCTGACTGCGGAAAGACTTTTGTTAGTTTAAGAGATTTAAAATCACACCAGAGAACACACACAGGAGAGAAATCACCATATAGCTGTACTCAATGTGGGAAGAGTTTTACTCGGTCAAGCTCCCTGATAGTGCACCAGAGAACACACACAGGAGAGAAACTTTATAGCTGTGATCAATGTGGGAAGAGTTTTACTCAGTCAAGCTCCCTGATAGTGCACCAGAGAACACACACAGGAGAAAAACCTTATAGCGGTACTCAATGTGGGAAGAGTTTTGTTGCATCTTGCGATCTGACGATACACCAGAGAACACACACAGGAGAAAAACTTTATTGCTGTGATCAATGTGGGAAGATTTTTACTCGGTCAAGCACCCTGATAGTGCACCAGAGAACACACACAGGAGAAAAACCTTATAGCTGTACTCAATGTGGGAAGAGTTTTGTTGCATCTTGCTATCTGATGATACACCAGAGAACACACACAGGAGAGAAACCTTATAGCTGTGATCAATGTGGGAAGAGTTTTACTCAGTCAAACTCCCTGATAGTGCACCAGAGAACACACACAGGAGAGAAACCTTATAGCTGTACTCAATGTGGGAAGAGTTTTGTTAGATCTAGCCATCTGAGGAGACACCAGAGAACACACACAGGAGAGAAACTCTATAGCAGGAGATAAATAATAAAGCTGTGATCATGTGACAAGAGATACTTTGATAAAAGATCTCTGATCAAACATCAGAAAATACATACATGAGTTGTTTCATGATATCAATGAAATAATGTCACAATGTAGAATGTTTTAACATTGTAGGAGTACTTTAATTAATAATGTCACAATGTAGAACCCTAAACATTTCCCCCTGTTCAATTTATTTCAGCGTGATATGGATATTAGCCTCTGGGAAAAATCCAGGCTCTGAATTGAAAGAGTATTTATGTGATTTAACAAAAAGTAAAAAAAATAAAAAAAATAAGTTGTGTTACACCTTAATCAAAATGTATCTAGCTGTTTTCTACCAATTGTCCTCTGACCAGTGATGTACACATTATTCCCAGATTCCATGTGGTGTTTGAGCTATTCGTTTTAACAGGACGTGCAACCTCATCTCCCCCCTTCTTGCGCAATTGATTTCAACATGATATCGATGAAATAAGTGTTGCGTTCCTTTGTTTAGCGACCCATGTAAATACATCACTCCAAAATGTAGCTGACTGTCTTCTGCAGGTTGTCCTCTAACCAGTGAGGTAAAAGATATCTCCCATTTCCATGTGTTTTTTTAGTTGTGTTAGTTTCAACAGCAGGTACAACCTGATCTCCCCCATAATCGATATCAGTGACTTATTGTTGGTGCTTGTGCAGTTTATAAGGTGCTTGTTTTAATATGATTATTGTGGCACATTTGTGTAGATAGTACAGTTTCGGTTTCGGTTTTCAATATATCACAAACTGTTTTTGCATATTGGTTATTGATTTGGACATGTTAAAACTGTGTTTTGACATTGAGGTTTCCCACGTAGCAAAATGTCATTGAAAAGTCATTGAAAAGAAGACTATGCCTGATGTCCAATATAAACTCAGCAAAAAAAGAAACATCCATTTTTCAGGACCCTGTCTTTCAAAGATAATTTGTAAAAATCCAAAATCAATAACCCATGCCATCAAGTTTCCCATGCTTGTTCAATGAACCATAAATAATTAATGAACATGCACCTGTGGAACGGTCGTTAAGACTTACAGATGGTAGGCAATTAAGGTCACAGTTATGAAAACTTAGGACACAAAAGAGGCCTTTCTATTGACTCTGGAAAACACCAAAAGAAATATGCCCAGGATCCCTGCTCATCTGCGTGAACGTGCCTTATTCATGCTGCAAGGAGGCATCCTCCCTCATGTGGTACCCTTCCTGCAGGCTCATCCTGACATGACAATGCCACCAGCCATACTGCTCATTCTGTGCGTGATTTCCTGCAAGACAGGAATGTCAGTGTTCTGTCATGGCCAGTGAAGAACCCGGATCTCAATCCCATTGAGCACGTCTGGGACCTGTTGGATCGGAGGGTGAGGGCTAGGGCAATTCCCCCCAGAAATGTCCGGGAACTTGTATGTGCCTTGGTGGAAGAGTGGGGTAACATCTCACAGCAAGAACTGGCAAATCTGGTGCAGTCCATGAGGAGGAGATGCACTGCAGTACTTAATGCAGCTGGTGGCCACACCAGATACTGACTGTTACTTTTGATTTTGACCCCTCTTGTTCAGTTTATGTCTCAGTTGTTGAATCTTGTTATGTTCATACAAATATTTACACATGTTAAGTTTGCTGAAAATAAACGCAGTTGACAGTGAGAGGACTTTTTTTGTTGCTGAGTTTACATTCGGTTTTAGTTGAAAATATGTATTTTCAGGTCGTTTTTTCAACGACTTGACAACAACTTAATTTCAACGTACTTGCAGCTTACACATGGACGCAGTATAATAAATTGGTCTATAATCAGTTTTATTAACAATCTTACATCACTCCAGTATTTCTTTACAACGTTCAAGTGCTACTTGTCTTTATTCCACTACTGAAGAAGCATGACTCAAATCACCTACTCATATTTCAAACATCCAGCCTGACAAAATATACATTTTTAATTATTCAATGCCTCACCTTTAAGTGAATTATTGCCAATACATATTAACAAAGGGGTGATCATTTGGTTTTGATATTTTATATTTACAATTCATGCAACATTTAGTAATCATAATTTATGCAACGAACTGACCATTTTGGGGTACAATTATATTGACATTGTTGCCTTGCTTGTAGAATATCAGGGTTCATTCTCAGATGTGCCAACCCAAATGTACTAGAGCATGACATTGGGGACTCGGCCCCGATCCAACAACATGCCTATCGAGTGAACCCTGAAAAGAGAGAGAAGCTCTGCAGTGAGGTGTAAAGTTACTGAGGATATTGCAGGAGTTTCCTCTTGAAATCAGACATGTCCGTGGTATGGACAACTTGGTTGCTGATTGTCTCAAGGGTGGACAGTCAAAAGGATTTGTGTTTTGCATTTAGCCAGTGAATTGTCATGGATCACAATTTATTTTGACTGCACGTTTTTCTGTATTGGAGATGAGTTTTGTTTGGGCTCGTTCCACGGAGACGAGAGTTCTAGAAGCTAATGAGTTTTAGGACGACCAGAGTTCTAGAAGCTAATGAGTTTTAGGAAGACCAGAGTTCTAGAAGCCAGTGAGTTTTAGGAAGACCAGAGTTCTAGAAGCTAATGAGTTTTAGGAAGACCAGAGTTCTAGAAGCTAGTGAGTTTTAGGAAGACCAGAGTTCTAGAAGCTAGTGAGTTTTAGGAAGACCAGAGTTCTAGAAGCTAGTGAGTTTTAGGAAGACCAGAGTTCTAGAAGCTAATGAGTTTTAGGAAGACCAGAGTTCTAGAAGCTAGTGAGTTTTAGGAAGACCAGAGTTCTAGAAGCTAGTGAGTTTTAGGAAGACCAGAGTTCTAGAAGCTAGTGAGTTTTAGGAAGACCAGAGTTCTAGAAGCTAGTGAGTTTTAGGAAGACCAGAGTTCTAGAAGCTAGTGAGTTTTAGGAAGACCAGAGTTCTAGAAGCTAGTGAGTTTTAGGAAGACCAGAGTTCTAGAAGCTAGTGAGTTTTAGGAAGACCAGAGTTCTAGAAGCTAGTGAGTTTTAGGAAGACCAGAGTTCTAGAAGCTAGTGAGTTTTAGGAAGACCAGAGTTCTAGAAGCTAGTGAGTTTTAGGAAGACCAGAGTTCTAGAAGCTAGTGAGTTTTAGGAAGACCAGAGTTCTAGAAGCTAGTGAGTTTTAGGAAGACCAGAGTTCTAGAAGCTAGTGAGTTTTAGCAAGACGAGAGTTATAGAAACTAGTGAGTTTTAGGTCAGTAACTTATAACCACGGAACCACCCCAGACCTTTCATGCATGACTTAAAGCACCTAAGTATTAGATTTACAGCCAGGGTCTAAAATGTCACTGCCAGGTCTGATTTTCTCTTTGGTTTTGAGCCCACGGCAAGAAGGCACCAGAGCCTATTGTGTTAACAGGTTCACACTAGATAACACAACCACACAGTGCATGAAAAACATGAGGTGTGGCTAACGTTTGCAAGCTTGAGCTAGCTACCGAACTAGCATACAAACTCGGTAGCACAGAGTAGATCCTCCATATGACGTTGAGAAATAGTGCATTGTGGGTAGTTTAGAAGATATCCGGAAATAAGTTAATAAATATGAAATAACGCAAAAACATAACTGTTTGAATTTAAAAGGTAACCAGATCGTGACTACAGCTAAGTTCCTAAGTCTTTAACCACACTATGTTGTTACATTGGTGAGTAAAAACACATGCTTCCTACCCTTTAACTTTTTGTCTAAAAATAAAATCTACATTTTACTCAACTTCGTTACCCACTCCAGTCAGCAGATGGCGATGTGGGACTTTAAGGCTATGCTGCTAGTGTGACGTATAATCTAGTGGACGGGACGCTTCTTTCAACAGCAGCAACAGTTAGTCAGACACCTCGGTAGCTTGCTAGACAAAATAGCCCAACCAATAAAGCTCTTTAGACGCTTTCGTGTATATTAGCCACTGTGTTTTCAAACCACTTCTGTCGTCTAGTTAGTTATCCCATTTAATTTCATATTTACGGTGTTGTTGTTATTGGTCAGCTAGCTGGCTGGTTAAGTTAGCACTAGCCTAGCTAGCTAACACCCCCGACCATGAGGTCACTAAGCTACTCTCCTCCTGCTAAAGAAGAGGAGGTCTGTTGGATGGAGAAAGAAGCTCTAGTGAAAGAGGAGGAGGAAGAGGAGGATGTTACAATACAAAAACAAGTAGAGGGTGAAGCTGTTACCGTGAAAGAAGAAGAGAAAGACGTGTTCAGAGTGAAAGAGGACGAGGATGTTACAGTGAAAGAAGAGGAGGCTCCCGTTTTTGGAGTGAAAGAGGAGGAGGAGGAGGAGATGACTGTCACATCGAAAAAGGAGGAGGAAGAAGAGGAGGAAACTGGATATCTGGTTCCGGTTTCCCAAAGGCACCTTAAGGCATCCAATGGTTCTAATGATGAACTTAGCAGTAAGATGCTTTTGAGAAACCAGGCCCTGATTAACACTAGTAAGTACTGTCTTAAAAACAGAGGCACAAACTCTGCAGTTGTTGAACTGATGTGTGGTGTTAAAGGTGAAATCTGTAGTTGCTACATCCATATTTGGACTTTTATATTATTTATATATATCCATTGATTCTTGAAGAATATAACACATGCCTCATGAGCTTAGTTCAACTGTCTTACCCCATCAGATCCCAAAATAAGCTTTTTTTACTCCAATGTTTAGAAACAATGTAAATGTAAACCAACACTGTATAGCCTCAACATGGTTAAAACTATAATGTTGATATCATGGATGGTCAGTCCTTGGATCCATAGGTCTGTCTATGATTTTGAGAGTAGTTACATTTCTCCAGTCCCATCCTCATCTTATTACCAAAACAGTGGTGGAATGACAGCTTTGTAATTGTTTGAACTGCAGATTGGTTGATTGATTGATGTGGCTTTTTAAAGGAACAACCTAGGATTTAAACAGCAACAAAATGGCTGCCCTTAGACTTGGTTTGGTAAACAGCTGAGGGATGGGGGCTGGAGAAATGTAACCACTCTCAAATTCATAGAGAAAGCTATTGTAGCAACCTTAACCCAAAACCTAGCGATCTCATCAAGAAGTTCAGACATCTTGGTATAACAGTTCTATATCGTGGAGCTCCGCCCCATAGGGGAGCTCTGCTCCTAGTGGTTTACCCTCTGCCCTAAGGCAGCAGCAGCCTGAGACAAAATTATGCACACACCTACAGCCAATAGGAGTACAGGTGTCCCTATAAGAGGGGATGCCTCCCCTCAATCAGCCTCCCTTTTTCTTCAGCGACTGGACTAGACGGAAGAAGCCAAGAAGAGACGAAGAGAAGACTCAGGACGAAGAAAACGCCGTCGATTTTCCAGATCATCGACGTCGTCCTACAATGAGCACACCAAGCTTATCCATAGGGTAAGTATTTAACAAAAGCTATTTTCAGGGCTCAATGTCGCTGTTCCCCTTGGCGGCTGTCGACCCCCCCGACATATGTTTCGTGGGTTGAGGGACACAGCACGCCAGGGACAGCTTCATTAATCCCCCACTATGCGCCAGCTGCGCCCTCCTTTTTGAAGGAGTGGAAGCAGCGTTGGGCATTTTTAGGGAGGATATTCCTCTTGAGGACGTGCTATCAGTGTTAGTCTCAGCTTCTGAGGCATCATCTGAAGGCGCTGACTCAGGAAATGACAGGGCTATTGGGGAAGAAATGAATATTCTATTGGAACAATTCATTACACTGACCCAGATGTTTAACACCCCTTTTCCTTCGGGAAATTGTGAGGTCATTACATCCCTGGATGATGACGCCACAGCCTCTCTGTGCCTGAATTCTCAGGTCTCATTGAGTGGGCTGCTAAACAGCGGGAGATTAAGCTGCCCCCCATTCCCTCCAACCCGGAAGTGGATATGAGGAAGGGCGGCCGTTACTCTCGCTACAGCTTGGCGTCAGACGGCGGCCTCCAGCAGCAAGGGAGCGGGCCTCGCCCCCCCCCTGCAGCGCCAGAGGTGCCGGCGAGAGAGGTCATTAAAGCGTCATCCTGGCATCACCCGAAGGGCGGCCAGAAGAGACGCCGTTTATGACAGGCGAGGGGGAGAGAACGGAAGACGGCACAGCGCCTGCTGTGACCGAGCCCACTGTCCCCCCCCCCACTCTACCGTTGAGTGTATGGAGGAGAATGTTTTTTGTTGATGTGTGTAATAAAGAGTTGGCTCTACTTGACACTGTCAAAAAAGAGCCCCTTTTCCATAATACATCCGAGAGCGTTCGACCTTCCTCACTCTCGCTGTCTCTCTTACCACTATGAGTGCAGCTCAGCCCACCATGGTGCGTTGCTGAATGCACACATAAGGCAGGTATATAAAAGGTATTAAGTGTACCTTATAAAGACCTCACTTTACAGACTCCTAGGAGTGCTGTAGTGAGTGTCTCACATAGCAGGCTGCAGTCTCAGCTAGATAATGGCATGATGACGCGACCGCTATTCGGGGCGGCGCTCTGTCTCAGGCTAACGCCTCAGTCAGTGCAGTTCAGACCCGTGCTGCGTTCACGGAGGGCCTGATTACTACGGTTACGGGCGTAACCAACGTATCGGCGCCCCCGTTTCTCTCAGAACGTGCTGATAATAACCACATTGGGGATGGCGCACTATCACAGACTAAGGTCTCTGTTAGTACGACCCAGACCCGTGCTGCGTTCAAGAAGGGCCCGATTACCACGGTCACGAAGGTGCCCAGTGTATTGGCGCCCCCACCTTTTTCTGAACGCGCCCAGTCTCACCACACTCGCTTGCTGGGGATGGCGCCCTGCTAGCCCTAAGGAAGTGTCGTCCGAATCACACGGTGACGGCGCTGTCGATCATGTCACTTTTGGGTCTCATGTCGTCAGCCCACTCTGTGGTTCCGCTGGGACTCCTGCACATGTGCAGGACGCAGCGATGGATCGCCCAACTAAGACTAGACCCATTGCGTCAATGTCATCGGTTGGTGGTGGTTCCCCTCTCGCTCAGTGCAGACCTAAACTATTGGAGAAACTCGCGCGTTCTCACGAACGGAGTCCCGATGGGAAAGGTGTCCTCTCACATCCCATTATTCACCATTATTCATTCCCTGACGGGATGGAGAGGGACATGTCAGACACAAGCGATAGGAGGTGTGTGGCCTCAATCAGGTCGTCACATCAACCTCCTGGAGTTGGAAACGGTTCGACTGGTTCTGACCCACTTCGCGTCTACCCTTCGGGGTCGCGATGTGCTGGTCTGGTCAGACAACCGGACCACAGTAGCCCACATAAATCGCCAGGAAGGAGTCAGGTCTCCTGCTCTCCATCGGGCGGCAGAGGAATTGTGGCTATGGGCTCACGAGCACCTTCGCTCATTGAGAGCAGCACACATTCCGGGCTACTTGAACGTAGGAGCAGACCTCATGTCAAGAGGGGGTCCTCGAGACGACGAGTGGTGTCTGCATCCAGACATTGTTCTCCAGATTTGGGAACAATTCGGGAGAGCCGAGGTGGGCCTATTCGCGTCACGCGTGAACGCGCAATGTCCTCTGTGGTTCTCTCTGAGGGAACAGGACGAACCGCCACTGGGAAGGGACGCCTTTGCGCACCAACCGTGGCCGAGAGTTCTCCTGTATGCATTCCCTCCGCTGTCCTGCATTCTCCCACTGCTAGCCAGGGTGAGGTCAGGGGGGCTGTCAGTGATACTGATAGCGCCCGATCGCCCGGGGGCTCCGTGGTTTGCGGAGATGAGTCAGATGTTGACGGCGCCACCTTGGCCAATTCCACATCTACGGGACGCGTTGTCTCAGGCAGCTGGCACGATAGGGAAATTGCCCATAATCGGCCAACCACTGAAGGCCTGGCTGCTGAGAGGGACAGGCTAGAGCGCCGTGGGTTATCTGATGCAGTGATCAGGACCATACAGGTTTCACGTGCCAGTTCCACTTCTAAGATGTATGCCAGTAGATGGAACGTGTTTTCACGATGGTGTGTCACACAAGGTGTGGACCCCATGAGCTGTCAGGTGGAGAGTATTCTCTCTTTTCTACAGCTCATGTTTGATAAGCAAAAATCGCCTGCCACGATTAGAGTGTTTGCAGCAGCGATTTCAGCTTGTCATGAGGGGTTTGGCAGAGACAATGTCTTTAGCCACCCTCTAGTGAAACGCTTCCTATTAGGAACGCGGCGACTTAGGCCAACACCTAGAGTCACGCTTCCTCAGTGGGATTTGGCTTTGGTACTCGAAGCGCTATGTAAGTCGCCGTTCGAGCCATTGAATCAAATACCCCTCAAGATGCTGTCTATAAAGACAGCACTGTTGCTCGCTTTGACTACAGCTAAGCGGGTCAGTGATTTGTGTGCTCTTTCAACGGGACCTGACTGCTTGGCCATCAATGGTGACCTGAGCAGAGCAGTGTTACGTCCTAACCCGGTATTTATGCCGAAGGTTATTAAGAGTTCATATAGGTCACAGACTGTGGAGCTGTGGGATTTTTCTCCTCCTCCTCATAGAGAGAGGAGTGAGGAAAAGCTCCATCGCCTGTGCCCGGTACGCGCTTTGGCGTGTTACGTCGAGCGCACAGCAGCGATTAGGTCATCGCCTCAGTTGTTTGTGTGTCACGGTGCGGCTGCACTAGGTAGACCACTTTCAAAACAGAGGTTGTCTCACTGGCTTTGTGAAGGCATTGAGACAGCTTATGAGGTAGCAGGGCGGCAATTGCCTCAGGGTATCAGAGGTCACTCCACTCGTGGAGTAGCGGCTTCTACTGCCCTTTTCAGAGGAACAGGAGTAGAGGATATCTGTAGAGCAGCATCCTGGTCGACGCCGTCTCCATTTATCAGTTTCTATCTCTTAGATATGTCTTCTAATTCTCTGGCTCGATCTGTAAGCGTGGCTGAAGGGAGATTTTGAGCAAGAAAGAGAGGAGAAGCAGGACTGTGGACACAGGTTTCCATCAGGTCCGCTTTGGTTAGGAAGACGTGTTTTTGACAGATGTGTTTTCTAACTCTTTGGCTCGGTCTGTACTCAGCATAGCTGAAGGGAGATCTTGAGCTAGGAAGAGAGGGAAAAGCAGGACTATGGACAGGGTTTCCATCAGGTCCGCTTTGGATAAGAAAACATATTTTGTGGCATGAATCCTGACTGACAGGGTCAGTACAGTAGAGGCATGCGTTGATTACAGAATGTGAGGTCATCTATCTGCTTGTTCAGTTAGTATGACTCATGTTTTTGTTCCTGCCCACTAATCTCTGGGATTCCATTGAGTGAGTGGGGCGGTCTACCGTGTTCACAATGTAGAGTGACACTTGATGTCATTCCATTAGTGGTCGGTAGTGTTTTCACAGGATATTGAGGCACATCTATCTGCTAGTACAGATTAGTATGGCTTCTATTCTGGTGATCTGCCCACTAGTTATTGGCATTGCCATTGGACTAGGTGGGGCGGGTCTTTTAACCGATGACGCGGTATATTGTGACGCCTGTAGGTTTTTTTTAGTTGCAGTACTGCGGGACTCGGTTGCAGCCATTGCTGGGCCTGACATTCTCGTTTCGATGGGAAGTGTTAGGCTCGGCAGGGAGTACATTTTGGAGCGCTACGCTCCGCCTTAAACCACTAGGAGCAGAGCTCCCCTATGGGGCGGAGCTCCACGATATAGAACGATTAGTTACCGGAGTGTAACTCCAGTTCTATGAGTGGAGCGGAGCCCCATAGGACTTAAGGCTCTGCCGACCCTCTCTAGTCTCGCTGAAGAAAAATATATCGGGAGGCTGATTGAGGGGAGGCATCCCCTCTTATAGGGACACCTGTACTCCTATTGGCTGTAGGTGTGTGCATAATTTTGTCTCAGGCTGCTGCTGCCTTAGGGCAGAGGGTAAACCACTAGGAGCAGAGCTCCCCTATGGGGCTCCGCTCCACTCATAGAACTGGAGTTACACTCCGGTAACTAATCGTTATAAGGTGTTGGCTTGACAGTCTCTGGACCCAGGTTTGAGTCCAGCTCAGGGCTACCCCTGGAATTCACTACACTATGAATACAAGGACTGGCCATCCATAAGGTCAAAATCACAGTTTTAACCAAATTGAGACTAAACAGTGTTTGTTTACAAACAGTGGCGTTTTATGAGCTTATGTTTTGGTTTCTGATGGGGTAAGACAGTTGAAACATTTGAGGCATTTAAAAGTTATATTCTTCAGGAATCAATGGCTATCCAGTTTATGGGTCTTTCTATATCTGCCAGTGAGGCTTTCCTGTGGGGGTCAAATTGTTGGAGCTGTTGATAAGTCATTGTATAATATTCTGCAAATGTATTTTCATTATTATTAGGGCTGACCCTAGTCGACTGGTCGATTGTTTGGTCGATAGGCTGTTTTGTCGACAGAGATGCTAGGAGCAACAACGGCTGAAGCGCGAAGTGGTAGGCCACACAAGCTCACAGAACGGGCCCGCCGAGTGCTGAAGCGCGTTCCAAACTGCCTCTGGAAGCAACGTCAGCAGAATAACTGTTAGTCAGCCGTCCCATATAGAAATAACAAAATAGTTGGGAAGAGATCTTTGACGCACCGATCCCATGGCACGTCAGTGCCCGACCTAACTAAAGCTCTTGTGGCTGAATGGAAGCAAGTCCCCGCAGCAATGTTCCAACATCTAGTGGAAAGCCTTCCTAGAAGAGTGGAGGCTGTTATAGCAGCAAAGGGGGGGACCAACTCCATATTAATGCCTCTGCTTGAAACATGTAGGTATTACAGACACGGTCAGGGAGACGTTTTAAAATGTCAGTGAAGACTCTTGCCAGCTGGTCAGTGCATGCTCTGAGTACGCGTCCTGGTAATCTGTCTGTGAAGATTAACCTGTTTAACCCCTTGGAGTCAATTGACGCAAATTTGCTTCAATCTAAGTAATTTAAGTAATCCATAGTACGACCATCTTAAAACAATTCCATATGTCCGTTTAGCCCCCCTCCCCCAACGGCTTAGATTTACAGGGGTTAAAGGTCTTACTCACATCGGCTAAGGAGAGAGTGATCATACAGTCGTCCGGAACAGCTGGTGCACAAGACTTTGTGGAGGCCACGGAGATGGCACAGTCCATCGCTCTAAGACATGTGATACATAAATTGTATATGGTTATATTATGTACAAAAAAATTATGCAACACTAATAAATCTAATATTATTTTATAACAAATGTACTTTCTCCCGCTTTGGATACTGTCGCTGTCCGCGGTTCTGAATGTAATTATATGCACAAGCACAAAACACCACATCTGTAATTTTAGTCCCGTCTGAATCTGCCATGGCAGTCATTTTTACATGGCAGGAGAGTAACAATTCAAGCCAGAATAACCTACTGTTTTTTGGCGAACTCCAAGGTCCTCTGGTAATACTAGTCCCGTGGGAATCGACATCCCTGTGTTTTGAGAGAAATTAGTTTGACAGGTGTTGCTCACGGTTTGATCAAGAAAACAATAACTGATTTTATCAATTTAACGGTGCTGCTCATAGCCTACATATGAAGGGCCTGCAAGTATCAACTTTCACAGTGGATGATTTTGTTCATATGTTTTGTGTGTATTTATATTTCTAGCCTACAATCATCGATGTTACTACTAATGTGAAAACAAGACAAGATATTACTATTATTGCTCCCTTGACTGTCTTAAGACAATTGTCAAATAATTTAACAGATGTCAATTGTTGTACAGCTTCATGGGTACGCTCTGGGCATAACCTTTTATCTCAAATAAACAGTATTTCTGCTGTTGTGGCCCTTTAACCATCTGTCTGACTTTGTCGTTCACACAGAAGAGAGACGTGACTATCGTGGATCCTCTGGGGAGCCTCAACAACATCATGAAGCTAAGGAGGCAGAGAAGAGTCCCTCCAGATCAGAACACCTCAAGAAACACCAGCGGAAACCCACAGGGAAGAAATCTCACTGCTGCTCTGACTGTGGGAGGAGATTCACCTCTTCAGCAGACCTTAAAAGACATCAGAGAATCCATACAGGAGAGAAACCTTATATCTGTAGTCAATGTGGGAAGAGTTTTACTCACTCAAGCTGCCTAAAAGAACATTTGAAAACGCACACAGGAGAGAAACCTTATAGCTGTGATCAATGTGGGAAGAGTTTTAGTGCATCAAGCAACCTGATGGTACATATGAGAACGCACACTGGAGAGAAACCTTATAGCTGTGATCAATGTGGGAAGAATTTTAGTGCATCAAGCAACCTGATGGTACATATGAGAACGCACACTGGAGAGAAACCTTATAGCTGTGATCAATGTGGGAAGAGTTTTAGTGAATCAAGCAGCCTGAGAGTACATTTGAGAACGCACACTGGAGAGAGACCTTATAGCTGTAATCAATGTTTAAAGAGTTTTTTAAACGCTAGCCATCTTAAAATACATCAGAGAAGACACACCGGAGAGAAACCTTTCCACTGCTCTGACTGTGGAAAGAGTTTTGTTTCATCAGGGTGTTTAAAATCACACCAGAGAACACACACAGGAGAGAAATCTCACTGCTGCTCTGACTGTGGGAAGAGATTCACCTCTTCAGCAGAACTTAAAAGACATCAGAGAATCCATACAGGAGAAAAACCTTATAGCTGTGATCAATGTGGGAAGAGATACGCTGATAAAAGAACTCTGATTAAACATCAGAAAGTACATACATGAAGGAGTTGTTTCATGATATAAATTAAATAATGTCACAATGTTTTAACATTGTTGTATGAGTATTTTAATGAATTTCACAATGTAGAACCATTTACATTTTACATTTTTAGTCATTTAGCAGACGCTCTTATCCAGAGGATGAAAGATAGATACAGCTAGCCAGTTGATAGTAAAATAGGATGAATGATGCAGCTAGCCAGTTGATAGTAAAGTAGGATGAATGATACAGCTGGCCAGTTGATATTAAAGTAGGATGAATGATGCAGCTGGCCAGTTGATAGTAAAGTAGGATGAATGATAGATACAGCTGGCCAGTTGATAGTAAAGTAGGATGAATGATGCAGCTGGCCAGTTGATAGTAAAGTAGGATGAATGATAGATACAGCTAGCCAGTTGATAGTAAAGTAGGATGAATGATAGATACAGCTTGCCAGTTGATAGTAAAGTAGGATGAATGATGCAGCTAGCCAGTTGATAGTAAAGTTGGATGAATGATGCAGCTGGCCAGTTGATCGTAAAGTAGCATGAATGATAGATGCAGCTAGCCGGTTGATAGTAAAGTAGGATGAATGATGCAGCTGGACAGTTGATAGTAAAGTAGAATGAAAGATAGATACAGCTTGCCAGTTGATAGTAAAGTAGTATGAATGATGCAGATAGCCAGTTGATAGTAAAGTAGGATGAATGATGCAGCTGGCCAGTTGATAGTAAAGTAGGATGAATGATATATACATGCTGGCCGGTTGATAGTAAAGTAGGATGAATGATGCAGCTAGCCAGTTGATAGTAAAGTAGGATGAATGATGCAGCTGGCCAGTTGATAGTAAAGTAGGATGAATGATGCAGCTGGCCAGTTGATAGCGAAGTAGGATGAATGATAGATGCATCTAGCCAGTTGATAGTAAAGTAGGATGAATGATAGATACAGCTAGCCAGTTGATAGTAAAGTAGAATGAATGATGCAGCTAGCCAGTTGATAGTAAAGTAGGATGAATGATGCAGCTGGCCAGTTGATAGTAAAGTAGGA
Source organism: Coregonus lavaretus (assembly GCF_964263955.1). Lineage (NCBI taxonomy): Eukaryota > Metazoa > Chordata > Actinopteri > Salmoniformes > Salmonidae > Coregonus > Coregonus lavaretus. The sequence goes on from NW_028164744.1 coordinate 761,117, forward strand.
TGAATGATACAGCTGGCCAGTTGATAGCGAAGTAGGATGAATGATAGATGCAGCTGGCCAGTTGATAGTGAAGTAGGATGAATGATAGATGCAGCTAGCCAGTTGATAGTAAAGTAGGATGAGTGATACAGCTGGCCAGTTGATAGTAAAGTAGAATGAATGATAGATACAGCTGGCCAGTTGATAGTAAAGTAGAATGAATGATACAGCTGGCCAGTTGATAGTAAAGTAGAATGAATGATAGATACAGCTGGCCAGTTGATAGTAAAGTAGAATGAATGATACAGCTGGCCAGTTGATAGTAAAGTAGGATCAATGATGCAGCTAGCCAGTTGATAGTAAAGTAGAATGAATGATGCAGCTGGCTAGTTGATAGTAAAGTATGATGAAATGCAGCTGGCCAGTTGATAGTAAAGTAGGATGAATGATACAGCTGGCCAGTTGATAGTAAAGTAGGATGAATGATAGATGCAGCTGGCCAGTTGATAGTAAAGTAGGATGAATGATGCAGCTAGCCAGTTGATAGTAAAGTATGATGAAATGCAGCTGGCCAGTTGATAGTAAAGTAGGATGAATGATACAGCTGGCCAGTTGATAGTAAAGTAGGATGAATGATGCAGCTGGCCAGTTGATAGTAAAGTAGGATGAATGATAGATACAGCTGGCCAGTTGATAGTAAAGTAGGATGAATGATGCAGCTAGCCAGTTGATAGTAAAGTATGATGAAATGCAGCTGGCCAGTTGATAGTAAAGTAGGATGAATGATACAGCTGGCCAGTTGATAGTAAAGTAGGATGAATGATGCAGCTGGCCAGTTGATAGTAAAGTAGGATGAATGATAGATGCAGCTGGCCAGTTGATAGTAAAGTAGGATGAATGATGCAGCTAGCCAGTTGATAGTAAAGTATGATGAAATGCAGCTGGCCAGTTGATAGTAAAGTAGGATGAATGATACAGCTGGCCAGTTGATAGTAAAGTAGGATGAATGATGCAGCTGGCCAGTTGATAGTAAAGTAGGATGAATGATAGATGCAGCTGGCCAGTTGATAGTGAAGTAGGATGAATGATACAGCTAGCTAGCGGCAATAGCTAGCCAGGAGTTCATCTGAACATGTAGACTGAAATATAGACTAACCGGTGAACAACAGTGTGCACTTCGTCCACTGCCAGTCCAATCAACCGCTCGCTGAAAAAGGTTGCTTGAATAACTTTTCTACATACATCGCTTCATATATACGGTCCAGAGGAGCCTATGAGTTCTGGGAGAGGTACGGTACAGAGGAGCCTATGGGTTCTGGGAGAGGTACGGTCCAGAGGAGCCTTTGGGTTCTGGGAGAGGTACGGTACAGAGGAGCCTATGGGTTCTGGGAGAGGTACGGTACAGAGGAGCCTATGGGTTCTGGGAGAGATATGGTCCAGAGGAGCCTATGGGTTCTGGGAGAGGTACGGTCCAGAGGAGCCTATGGGTTCTGGGAGAGGTATGGTCCAGAGGAGCCTATGGGTTCTGGGAGAGGTACGGTCCAGAGGAGCCTATGGGTTCTGGGAGAGGTACGGTCCAGAGGAGCCTATGGGTTCTGGGAGAGGTACGGTCCAGTGGAGCCTATGGGTTCTGGGAGAGGTACGGTCCAGAGGAGCCTATGGGTTCTGGGAGAGGTACGGTCCAGAGGAGCCTATGGGTTCTGGGAGAGGTACGGTCCAGAGGAGCCTATGGGTTCTGGGAGAGGTACGATCCAGAGGAGCCTATGGGCTCTGGGAGAGGTACGGTCCAGAGGAGCCTATGGGTTCTGGGAGAGGTACAGTCCAGAGGAGCCTATGGGGTTCTTGGCACACAAATGCTCCTAGAGAGAAGGGAGAATACTGAAGCATGTTGATGACAGTTCTACAATCTCCATCAGAGGCCCAGGCTTTTGGCAGAGAAGGTAAAGCTCTCTTTTCTGGACTGCAACATTGTAATATTGTGCCCTCCACGGCACTTCATATACAGTGCAGTCGGAAAGTAGTCAGACCCCTTCACTTTTCCACATTGTTACGTTACAGCCTTGTTCTAAAATGGATTAAATTGTTTTTATCCCTCATCAATAAACACACACACACACACACACACACACACACACAATACCCCATAACGACAAAGCAAATACTGGTTTTTAGAATTTTTGGCAAATGTATAAAAAATACAAACTGAAATATGAAATGTACATAAGCATTCAGACCCTTTACTCAGTACTTTGTTGAAGCACCTTTGGCAGCGATTACAGCCTCAATTCTTCTTGGGTATGACGCTACATGCTTGGCACACCTGTATTTGGGGAGTTTCTCCCATTCTTCTCTGCAGATCCTCTCAAGCTCTGTCAGGTTGGATGGGGAGCGTCACTGCACAGCTATTTACAGGTCTCTCCAGAGATGTTTGATCGGATTCAAGTCCGGACTCTGGCTGGGCTACTCAAGGACATTCAGAGACTTGTCCCAAAGCCGCTCCTGCGTTGTCTTGGCTGTGTGCTTAGGGTCGTTGTCCGGTTGGAAGGTGAACCTTCGCCCCAGTCTGAGGTCCTGAGCGCTCTAGAGAAGGTTTTCATCAAGGATCTCTCTGTACTTTGCTCAGTTCATCTTTCCTTCGATCCTGACTAGTCTCCCAGTCCCTGTTGCTGAAAAATATCCCCACAGCATGATGCTGCCACCACCATGCATCACTGTAGGGATGATGCCTGGTTTCCCCCAGACGTGACATTTCGCATTCAGGCCAAAGAGTTAAATCTTGGTTTCATCAGACCAGATAATCTTGTTTCTCATGATCTGAGAGTCCTTTAGGTACCATTTGGCAAACTCCAAGTGGGCTGTCATGTGCATTTTACTGAGGATTGGCTTCCGTCTGGCCACTCTACCATAAAGGCCTGATTGGTGGAGTACTGCAGAGATGGTTGTCCTTCTGGAAGGTTCTCCCATCTCCACAGAGGAACTCTGGAGCTCTGTCAGAGTGACCATTGTTTTCTTGGTCACCTCCCTGACCAAGGCCCTTCTCCCCCGACTTCGTTTAACACTTTTTTGGTTACTACATGATTCCATATGTGTTATTTCATAGTTTTGACATCTTCACTATTATTCTACAATGTAAATAAAATAGTAAAAATAAAGGAAAACCCTTGAATGAATAGGTGTCCAAACTTTAGACTGGTACTGTACATTATGGAAAACATGTCTCACACTCAGTCATAGTTAGTAGAATAATGAATGCATTGGCAAGATTTTGGCACCGTCAACTTTTAGAAGGTTAGCAGGAAAGTTAATAATTTAAACCACCTAAATATACTCACATTCACTGTATCACGTTTCAGGAGAAGACCCAGATGTTGACATTGTCGAAGTAACAAAAGGTTATTACAAAATCAGGGGGCAGGTAAACAACAGGTCAAGGGCAGGCAGAGATCAGTAATCCAGATCAGAGTCCAAAAAGTACAGAACGGCAGGCTGTCTCAGGGCAGGCAGAGATCAGTAATCCAGATCAGAGTCCAAAAAGTACAGAACGGCAGGCAGTGTTAGGGCAGGCAGAGGTCAATAATCCAGATCAGAGTCCAAAAAGTACAGAAGGGCAGGCAATTCGCCCTTTTTTTTTTTTTTTTTTACAGTGGCAAAGGGTAAAGTCTACAAAACCTAGACCACTGTGTTTATTATAGATTCAAGTTTTGGAAACATAAAAAACTGTATTGAGATTAAATGTTTAATCGAGGAGAAAATGTGCAGAATGTCTCACTCGATCTCCATCTTCTCCCGCCACTGGGCTTCCTCTCATCACCATATTTGGTAGTGAGTGGAAACGTCAACCGGATGCTTCACATTTATACATCAGGTGAAATATCTGGCTCATTGTTCTATCTGTGGTGTGGTTGTGTTATTAGGTGGTGGGCAGAAGCTGAAAAGAGTGAAGTTAATCGAGGAGGAGCAGATTTGTTTGTATTATTACAGCAAAATACTCTTATGATGACTATAACATTTGTTGGCACCTTCAATTCTTGCACATTTTCTCATAAAAAGTATACTGAACAAAAATGTAATGCAACATGCAACAATTTCAAAGATTTTACTGAGTTACAGTTAATATATATATAAGGAAATCAGTCAATGTAAATAAATGAATAAGGCCCTAATCTATGGATTTCACATGACTGGGGAGGGGTGCAGCTATGGGTGGGCCTGGGAGGGCATAGGTCCACCCACTGGGGAGGAGTGCAGCTATGGGTGGGCCTGGGAGGGCATAGGTCCACCCACTGGGGAGGGGTGCAGCTATGGGTGGGCCTGGGAGGGCATAGGTCCACCCACTGGGGAGGGGTGCAGCTATGGGTGGGCCTGGGAGGGCATAGGTCCACCCACTGGGGAGGGGTGCAGCTATGGGTGGGCCTGGGAGGGCATAGGTCCACCCACTGGGGAGGGGTGCAGCTATGGGTGGGCCTGGGAGGGCATAGGTCCACCCACTGGGGAGGGGTGCAGCTATGGGTGGGCCTGGGAGGGCATAGGTCCACCCACTGGGGAGGAGTGCAGCTATGGGTGGGCCTGGGAGGGCATAGGTCCACCCACTGGGGAGGAGTGCAGCTATGGGTGGGCCTGGGAGGGCATAGGTCCACCCACTGGGGAGGGGTGCAGCTATGGGTGGGCCTGGGAGGGCATAGGTCCACCCACTGGGGAGGGGTGCAGCTATGGGTGGGCCTGGGAGGGCATAGGTCCACCCACTGGGGAGGGGTGCAGCTATGGGTGGGCCTGGGAGGGCATAGGTCCACCCACTGGGGAGGGGTGCAGCTATGGGTGGGCCTGGGAGGGCATAGGTCCACCCACTGGGGAGGGGTGCAGCTATGGGTGGGCCTGGGAGGGCATAGGTCCACCCACTGGGGAGGGGTGCAGCCATGGGTGGGCCTGGGAGGGCATAGGTCCACCCACTGGGGAGGGGTGCAGCCATGGGTGGGCCTGGGAGGGCATAGGTCCACCCACTGGGGAGGGGTGCAGCTATGGGTGGGCCTGGGAGGGCATAGGTCCACCCACTGGGGAGGGGTGCAGCTATGGGTGGGCCTGGGAGGGCATAGGTCCACCCACTGGGGAGGGGTGCAGCTATGGGTGGGCCTGGGAGGGCATAGGTCCACCCACTGGGGAGGGGTGCAGCTATGGGTGGGCCTGGGAGGGCATAGGTCCACCCACTGGGGAGGGGTGCAGCTATGGGTGGGCCTGGGAGGGCATAGGTCCACCCACTGGGGAGGGGTGCAGCTATGGGTGGGCCTGGGAGGGCATAGGTCCACCCACTGGGGAGGGGTGCAGCTATGGGTGGGCCTGGGAGGGCATAGATCCACCCACTGGGGAGGGGTGCAGCTATGGGTGGGCCTGGGAGGGCATAGGTCCACCCACTGGGGAGGGGTGCAGCTATGGGTGGGCCTGGGAGGGCATAGGTCCACCCACTGGGGAGGGGTGCAGCTATGGGTGGGCCTGGGAGGGCATAGGTCCACCCACTGGGGAGGGGTGCAGCTATGGGTGGGCCTGGGAGGGCATAGATCCACCCACTGGGGAGGGGTGCAGCTATGGGTGGGCCTGGGAGGGCATAGGTCCACCCACTGGGGAGGGGTGCAGCTATGGGTGGGCCTGGGAGGGCATAGGTCCACCCACTGGGGAGGGGTGCAGCTATGGGTGGGCCTGGGAGGGCATAGGTCCACCCACTGGGGAGCCAGGTCCAGCCAATCAGAATAATTTTTTTCCACACAAAAGGACTTTATTACAGACAGAAATACTCCTCAGTTTCATCAGCTGTTCGGGCGGCTGATCTCAGACGATCCCTTAAGTGAACAAGCCGGATGTGGATGTCCTGGGCTGGTGTGGTTACACGTGGTCTGTGGGATCGGCTTATGGTAGAGAAATTGACATTAAATTCTCTGGCAACAGCTCTGGTGGACATTCCTGCAGTCAGCATGCCAATAGCACACTCCCTCAAGTAAGTACTGTTTCCTTCTCCTCTTCCAACATGACAGTTATCTCTCCCTCCCCCTTCACTCCAAGAACGGCATCCTCCTCTCTCTCTCTTCTTCTTCTTCTTTCACTGTAACTTCCTCATCTTCTTTCTTTACTGTGACATCCTCCTCTTCCTTCTCCTCTTTCACAACAATGTTCAGCCACAGACCCTCTTTCTCCATCCAGCAGACCTCCTCTTCTTTAGCAGGAGGGGAGTAGCTTAGTGAGCTCATGGTCGGGGATGTTAGCTAGCTGGTTAGCATTAGCCTAGTGTTACTTAGCCAGATAGGAGGATGTTAGCTAGCTAGTTAGCATTAGCCTAGTATTACTTAGCCAGATAGGAGGATGTTCGCTAGCTTGTTAGCATTAGCCTAGTGTTACTTAGCCATATAGGAGGATGTTAGCTAGCTAGTTAGCATTAGCCTAGTGTTACTTAGCCAGATAGGAGGATGTTAGCTAGCTTGTTAGCGTTAGCCTAGTGTTACTTAGCCAGATAGGAGGATGTTAGCTAGCTTGTTAGCATTAGCCTAGTGTTACTTAGCCAGATAGGAGGATGTTCGCTAGCTAGTTAGCATTAGCCTAGTGTTACTTAGCCAGATAGGAGGATGTTAGCTAGCTAGTTAGCATTAGCCTAGTGTTACTTAGCCAGATAGGAGGATGTTAGCTAGCTAGTTAGCATTAGCCTAGTGTTACTTAGCCAGATAGGAGGATGTTAGCATTAGCCTAGTGTTACTTAGCCAGATAGGAGGATGTTAGCTAGCTTGTTAGCATTAGCCTAGTGTTACTTAGCCAGATAGGAGGATGTTAGCTAGCTTGTTAGCATTAGCCTAGTGTTACTTAGCCAGATAGGAGGATGTTAGCTAGTTAAGATGAGATACTAGCCTAGTGTTAGGCTATTCTAGCTATTCAGCCAGCTGATTAGTAACTTACATATGAAATAAATGGGGTAACTATCTATACTACATATATTTTCTTAAACACAGTGACTAATATACACCGAAATAATCCCAAGAGCTATAATGTTTTGGCTATGTTGTCTAGCAAGCTACCAAAGTCAAAAACATAAATCAGAACACAGCCTCTCTATTCTCTCATGGGATTTCAGGTCCTCTGACTGGGAAAATGTCTTTCCACAATGAGAGCAGTGGTATGTCTTGTCCTCCTGTGTTTTAGTATGTTGGTAAGGCTTTTCTCCTGTGTGTGTTCTCTCATGCTTTTTCAGGTCCCATGATCTGGTAAAACTCTTTTCACACTGGGAACATTGGTAGGGCTTTTCTCCTGTGTGTATTCTTTCATGCATTTTCAGGCTCCCTCGATGGGTAAAACTCTTTTCACACTGGGAACATTGGTAGGGCTTTTCTCCTGTGTGTGTCCTCTCATGCTCCTTCAGGCTCCCATACCACATAAAACTCTTTCCACAGTGGGAAGAGTGGTAAGGCTTTTCTCCTGTATGTATTCTCTCGTGCATTTTCAGACTCCCTAAATGAGTAAAACTCTTTTCACAGTGGGAGCACTGATGTCGTCTCTCTGGTTTGGCCGTCTCTGGGTCTGGTTCCCCTGAAGGACTCTTCCCGCTGTCAGAGTGAGAGTCTGGTCTCGCTCCTGCCAAAGACAGACATATAATTTAGCTAAACAGCGACCTGAATGAAACCTCCACATGATAAAACCGTCTTCCTATGAGGTTTAATCCAGACTATATCCCACAATAGACTGAAGTCAATCTTCACAACACAATAAAAAATAAACTTGAGATGTAGAGCTTCAAATCTAATCTTGCTCTCATGGAATGTCATGTTTTAGGCTTATCAGAGCTCTATAATAATAGATAATGTCATGTTTTTAGGCTGAGCAGAGCTCTATAATAATATATCATGTTTTTAGGCTGATCAGAGCTCTATAATAATAGATAATGTCATGTTTATAGGCTGATCAGAGCTCTATAATAATAGATGATGTCATGTTTATAGGCTGATCAGAGCTCTATAATAATAGATCATGTCATGTTTTTAGGCTGATCAGAGCTCTATAATAATAGATAATGTCATGTTTATAGGCTGATCAGAGCTCTATAATAATAGATAATGTCATGTTTATAGGCTGAGCAGAGCTCTTTAATAATTGATAATGTCATGTTTATAGGCTGATCAGAGCTCTATAATAATAGATAATGTCTTGTTTATAGGCTGATCAGAGCTCTATAATAATAGATAATGTCATGTTTTAGGCTGAGCAGAGCTCTATAATAATAGATCATGTTTATAGGGTGAGCAGAGCTCTATTATAATAGATAATGTCATGTTTATAGGCTGAGCAGAGCTCTATAATAATAGATAGTGTCATGTTTATAGGCTGATCAGAGCTCTATAATAATAGATCATGTTTATAGGCTGATCAGAGCTCTATAATAATAGATAATGTCATGTTTTTAGGCTGATAATAATACAGTGCATTCGGAAAGTATTCAGACCCCTTGACTTTTTCCACATTTTGTTACAGCCTTATTTTTAAATGCATTTTTTGATTTGTTTATTCTGATAAATCTAAACACAATATCCCATAATGACAAAGCAAAAACAGGTTGTTAGAAGGTTTTGCAAACTTATAAAAAAACAAACAAAAACAGAGATACCTTATTTACATAAGTATTCAGACCCTTTCTATGAGACTCGAAATTGAGCTCAGGTGCATCCTGCTTCCATTGATCATCCTTGAGATGTTTCTACAACTTGAAGGAATTGTCCGTAGAGCTCCGAGACAGGATAATGTCAAGGCACAGATCTGGGGAAGGTTACCAAAAAATGTCTGCAGCATTGAAGGTCCCCAAGAACAGAGTGGCCTCCATCATTCTTAAATGGAAGAAGTTTGGAACCACCAAGATTCTTCCTAGAGCTGGCCGCCTGGCCAAACTGAGCAATCGGGGAAGAAGGGCCTTGGTCAGGGAGGTGACCAAGAACCCGATGGTCACTCTGACTGAGCTCCTCTGTGGAGATGGAAGAACCTTCCAGAAGGACAACCATCTCTGCAGCATTCCACCAATCAGGCCTTTGCGGTAGAGTGGCCAGACAGAAGCCACTCCTCAGTCAAAGGCACATGACAGCCCGCTTGGAGTTTGCCAAAAGGCACCTTAAGGACTCTCAGACCATGAGAAACAAGATTGAACTCTTTGGCCTGAATGCCAAGCGTCATGTCTGGAGGAAACCTGGCACCATTCCTACGGCGAAACTTGGTGGTGGCAGTATCATGCTGTGGGGATGTTTTTCAGCGGCAGGGACTGGGAGACTAGTCAGGATCGAGGGAAAGATGAACAGAACAAAGTACAGAGAGATCCTTGATGAAAACCTTCTCTAGAGCGCTCAGGACCTCAGACTGGGGCAAAGGTTCACCTTCCAGCAGGACAACGACCCTAAGCACACAGCCAAGACAACGCAGGAGTGGCTTTGGGGCAAGTCTCTGAATGTCCTTGAGTGGCCCAGCCAGAGCCCGGACTTGAACCCGATCTAATATCTCTGGAGAGACCTGAAAATAGCTGTGCAGCGACACTCCCCATCCAACCTGACAGAGCTTGAGAGGATCTGCAGAGAAGAATGGAGAAACTCCCCAAATACAGGTGTGCCAAGCTTGTAGCATCATACCCAAGAAGACTCGAGGCTGTAATCGCTGCCAAAGGTGCTTCAACAAAGTACTGAGTAAAGTGTCCACCAGGCTTTCACCTCATCAGCCTGGAAGCAGAGGCTACATACAGGGAAGATCTCAATTGGATCCTCCTGGGTGCAGAAGAGGTGGATTTGGGGCTCCTAAACAACACTTCTTTCCAGACAAAGTATTTAAGGTATTATTTTGGTTGCTTGTAACTTTTTATTTAAACCTTTTTTGGGAGTACATACCGGTGGGACAGCAGTGCTGATCATAGTTGCTCAGCGAAACTCAATTCTTTGCTTAGTCCAGAACGTATTTTGACATTATTAAGCTTGAAAAGGAGGATCTCCATATTGAACGTCTCCTGTAAGCCCAGATTCTGGTTCAAACGGCTCCTTCAGTCCATTATTAGGCTACTTAATATCGTTTTTACAATTTCTACATTAAAAAAGAACATAATCACATGTATCACTTCAGTTGAATGCCGTTTTAAAACCACGTCTCAGTTCAACAACAGTTAGTGATACTATTTTTAAGACAGCACTTACTGGTGTTAATTAGACCTTCAGTCTCTTCCTCCTCCTCCTTCAATGTGACAGTTATCTCTCCCTCCCTCTTCGCTCCAAAAACGGCATCCTCTTCTTTCACGGTAACATCCTCCTCCTCTTTCACTCTGAACGCGTCTTCCTCTTCTTTCACTGTAACGTCTTTCCCTTCCTCTTCTTTCACGGTAACAGCTTCACCCTCTACTTGTTTTTGTATTGTAACATCCTCCTCTTCCTCCTCCTCTTTCACTAGAGCTTCTTTCTCCGTCCAGCAGACCTCCTCTTCTTTAGCAGGAGGAGAGTAGCTTAGTGAGCTCATGGTCGGAGATGTTAGCATTAGCTAGCTATAGCAACATAAATATTACATTCAAGGGGTAACTAGCTAGCTATACGACATAAGGTGACAGGAGTGCTTTTAAAACACACTGGATAATATACACGAAAGCGTCTAAGAGCTTGAAGCTAACAAGCTACCGAGTTGGCTAACTAGCTGTTGTTGAAGAAGCGTTCCGTCCACTAGATTATACGTCACACTCTGACAGCATCGCCTGAAAGACGCACATCGCCATCTGCTGACAGGAGTGGGTAACGCAGTTGAGTTTATTTATTATTGTTTATGTCCAATACTTATAAATATATTATTCTCTCCTTTTGGAACCAATGGAATGGTACCTTTAAAAGGGGCAATCAGCAGCAAAAACAAGTTCCCCGCCACTGTTTCGGTGAAAAGCTCAGGGACAACCCTGGAGAAATGTAACCACTCAAATTCATAGACAGATGCAAGGATTGACCGTCCATGATATCACAATGATTGGTTTTAACCATGTTTTAAGGTTTTACAGTGTTTGTTTACATTTACTTTGTTTACAAACATTGGTATAAAACAAACTTATATTTTGGGTGCTGACGGGGTACGACAGTTGGACTAAGCTCATGAGGCATTTATAAATTATATTCTTCAAGAATCAAATGGGTATTATATCATTCATTTATAAGTCCACACATGGATGTAGCAACTGCAGATTGCCTCTTTTGGTATGAAGCTCACCTCAGATATTTGTAAGTATTGTATATTTTCCATAATGTGTGAGACCCAGGTGTGAACTGTAGAGTCTCCTGTGTTTTCTATGTCTGGGATGCAGGTTTTATGTGTATATGAAGCAATTGGGGCAATACATCATTCAGGCACTTGTGAGTGCCAGTTGGTGTGTGTGTGTGTGTGTGTGTGTGTGTGTGTGTGTGTGTGTGTGTGTGTGTGTGTGTGTGTGTGTGTGTGTGTGTGTGTGTGTGTGTGTGTGTGTGTGTGTGTGAGTGATGTTGGGCTGAAGCTACTGACCCGGAAGTTGATGGAAAAGTTATTAATTTCCAGTGCAGCGTTGTAAGGCACTGCATCGCAGTGCTTGAGGCGTCACTACAGACCCGGGTTCGATCCCGGGGCTGTGTCGCAGCCGTCCGCGACCGGGAGACCCATGACGCGGCGCACAATTGGCCCAGCGTCGTCCGGATTAGGCCGGCCGGGATGTCGTTGTCCCATCGCGCTCTAGCGACTCCTGTGGCGGGCCGGGCGCATGCATGCTGACATGGTCGCCAGTTGTATGGCGTTTCCTCTGAAACATTGGTGCGGCTGGCTTCCGGGTTAAGCGAGCAGTGTGTCAAGAAGCAGTGTCGGCTTGGCGGGGGTCGTGTTTCAGAGGACGCATGGCTCTCGACCTTCGCCTCTCCCGAGTCCGTATGGGAGTTGCAGCGATGGGACAATACTGTTTTGTTTTTTTCTCCATTTAACTAAGTAGCTAACAATATTATATTGAGATGTATAAAGAGAAGCATGTGTTGATAAATGAACATTTTTAATGAGTGAGAATTTAAAACAAACTTAACATCTACTACACATCTGTATTTAGGCAATTTCTGATTCATTCAGTCAAACAGACAGATAATAAGCATTTAGGTCTAACACGTACAGTGCCTTGTAAAATTATTCATCCCGTTGGCGTTTTTCCTATTTTGTTGAATTACAACCTGTAATTTAAATGGATTTTTATTTGGATTTCATGTAATGGACATACACAAAATAGTCCAAATTGGTAAAGTGGAATGAAAAATATAACTTGTTTCAAATAATTCTAACAAATAAATAACGGAAAAGTGGTGCGTGCATATGTATTCACCCCCTTTGCTATGAAGCCCCTAAATAAGATCTGGTGCAACCAATTACCTTCATAAGTCACATCATTAGTTAAATAAAGTCCACCTGTGTGCAATCTAAGTGTAACATGATCTGTCACATGATCTCAGTATATATACACCTGTTCTGAAAGGCCCCAGAGTCTGCAACACCACTAAGCAAGGGGCACCACCTAGCAAGCGGCACCATGAAGACCAAGGAGCTCTCCAAACAGGTCAGGGACAAAGTTGTGGAGAAGTACAGATCAGGGTAAAGAATATGGCACCACAACAAACCTGCCAAGAGAGGGCCGCCCACCAAAACTCACGGACCAGGCAAGGAGGGCATTAATCAGAGAGGCAACAAAGAGACCAAAGATAACCCTGAAGGAGCTGCAAAGCTCCACAGTGGAGATTGAAGTATTTGTCCATAGGACCTCTTTAAGCCGTACACTCCAAGAGCTGGGCTTTACGGAAGAGTGGCCAGAAAAAAAACATTGCTTAAAGAAAAAAATAAGCAAACACGTTTGGTATTCGCCAAAAGACATGTGGGAGACTCCCCAAACATATGGAAGAAGGTACTCTGGTCAGATGACTAAAATGACTAAAATTGAGGTTTTTGTCCATCAAGGAAAACGCTATGTCTGGCGCAAACCCAACACCTCTCATCACCCCGAGAACACCATCCATTCATGTTTTTCATTGGCAGGGACTGGGAAACTGGTCAGAATTGAAGGAATGATGAATGGCGCTAAATACAGGGACATTCTTGAGGGAAACCTGTTTCAGTCTTCTAGAGATTTGAGACTGGGACGGAGGTTCAACTTCCAGCAGGACAATGACCCTAAGCATACTGCTAAAGCAACACTCGAGTGGTTTAAGGGGAAACATTTAAATGTCTTGGAATGGCCTAGTCAAAGCCCAGACCTCAATCCAATCGAGAATCTTTTGTCTTATTTCTTGTTTGTTTCACCCCAAAACTTATTTTGCATCTTCAAAGTGGTAGGCATGTTGTGCAAGTCAAATGATACAACCCCCCAAAAAATCAATTTGTATTCCAGGTTGTAAGGCAAAAAAAATAGGAAAAATGCCAAGGGGGGGTGAATACTTTCGCAAGCCACTGTAACAATAGATAGATGTATATAATATATATATATAATATATATATATATATATATATATATATATATATATAATGAACATTCACTAATGGCGTTCCACATGCTATTTATTTTCAGATTTATATTAAAAAATAAGTTGCATTAATAAAATGCTTTATACAATCAGCACCTCTTACATGTTGGAATAATACTTTTGGGAACATTCATGAGGTAGTGAGTGTTCTTCATGTCAAAAAATTGTCAACGTTATCAGAACAACGTAATCAAATTTTCATACACCTTTAGCTTGAAGAGAAGAACTACACAAATTAACTCAATGAAACACAACAACTACATTCATGAGATTAAGGTTAAAATCAAGAAATACACATTCCACTAATCTATTTTATTATTTAAATTTTTAAATATCAAAATCATCTAATGACCATCTGACGGTTCATACAGTACTTGTATTCTATCAATCCAAATTATTAATAAAAATAGTAAATTGATTTTAGACATTCTTGAGAGGAAACTAAAACAAAAGTAGGCCTATTTTTCATATAAACATGATTTCATTAATAAAAATAAACATAAAAAACATAAGTCAGAACAGTAGTTTTCATACATCTTTAGCTTGAAAACTAGTACACAAATGAAGTCAATGAAACAAAATAAATAATTAAAGAGGTTTCAAGGTTAAAATCAAGAAATACACATTGTATTCATCAATTTAATCATTTACATGTTTTAAATATCCAAATCATATAATGAACATCTGAGGGTTCATACAGTACTTGTATTCCATCAATCCAAATTAAACTTTTTAAAATTGTAATTTGATTTTAGACATGATCATGTCTCGAGAGGAAAAAACTCAAACAAAAGTAAAGTCTATTTCTGAGTAAGATTTCATATTTTTTACATTTTAGTCATTTTAGCAGATGCTTTTATCCAGAGCCTTACAGTTAGTGAGTCAATACATTTTCATACTGGCCCCCCGTGGGAAAAGAACCCACAACCCTGGCGTTGCAAGCGCCATGCTCTACCAACTGAGCTACAGGGGACAATATCATAAACAATATGGTTTCATTTAAAAATAAATAAATAAGTCAGAACACAGCCTCTCTATTCTGTCATGTGATTTAAGGTCCTCTGTCCAGGAAAGTATGTTAAGATTTCTCTCCAGAGTGTATTTTCTTCTTATGTTTGTTCAGGCTTCCTAACTGGGTAAAACTCTTTTCACAATGGGAGCAGTGGTGCGGTTTCTCCCCTGTGTGCGTCCTCTCATGTGATTTTAGGTAATGTGATCGTGAAAATCTCTTTCCACACTGGGAACATTGGAAAGGCTTTTCTTCTGTGTGTATTATTTTATGGTTGTTCAGGCTCCCTAACTGGGTAAAACGCTTTCCACACTGGGCGCAGTGGTAAGGCTTTTCTCCAGAGTGTATTCTCTTATGTTTGTTCAGGCTCCCTAACTGGGTAAAACCCTTTCCACAATGGGAGCAGTGGTGTGGTTTATCCCCCGTGTGTGTCCTCTCATGTGATTTTAGTTCCTGTGATCGTGAAAATCTTTTTCCACACTGGGAACATTGGAAAGGCTTTTCGCCTGTGTGTTTCATCTCATGTTTTTTTAGGTTCCCTAACTGGGTAAAATCCTTTCCACACAGGGCACAATGGTGTGGTTTCTCCCCTGTGTGCGTCCTCTCATGTGATTTTAGGTGCTGTAAACCTGAAAATCTCTTTCCACACTGGGAACATTGGAAAGGCTTTTCTCCTGTGTGTATTCCTTTATGCTTTTTCAGGCTCCCTAACTGGGAAAATCTCTTTCCACACTGGGAGCAGTGGTGTGGTTTCTCCCCAGTGTGTGTCCTACCATGTGATTTTAGGTGGTCTGATCGTGAAAATCTCTTTCCACACTGGGAACATTGGAAAGGCTTTTCTACTGTGTGTATTCCTTTATGCTTTTTCAGGTTCCCTAACTGGGTAAAACGCTTTCCACACTGGGCGCAGTGGTAAGGCTTTTCTCCAGAGTGTATTCTCTTATGCTTTTTCAGGTTCCCTAACAGGGTAAATCTCTTTCCACACTGGGAGCAGGGGTGTGGTTTCTCCCGTGTGTGTGTCCCCTCATGCTGTATAAGCTTCCATAACCACTTAAAACTCAAACTACACTGGGAGCAGTGGTGTCGTCTCACTGGTTTGGCCGTCTCTGGGTCTGGTTCCCCCGAATAACTCTTCTTGCGTCTGTCAGAGTGAGAGTCTGGTCTCTCTCCTGCCAAAGACGGAGTATTTAGTTAAACAGAGAGATATCTAAATGAAATCTCCTGCTCTTCTTCCTATGAAGTTTAATCCAGACTAGATCCCTCATTATAAAACCGTAAATGTGAATCCTGGATGCTGATTGGTTGATAGTCATGATTCATGGGTAATCCCTGTAAAATGGGTCTAGAATGGTACATAAGGGGTTAAGTTAAGATGGGGCTAGAATGGTACATAAGGGGGTTAATTTAAGATGGGTCTAGAATGGTACATAAGGAGTTAAGTTAAGATGGGTCTAGAATGGTACATAAGGGGGTTAATTTAAGATGGGTCTAGAATGGTACATAAGGGGTTAGGTTAAGATGGGTCTAGAATGGTACATAAGGGGTTAAGTTAAGATGGGGCTAGAATGGTACATAAGGGGTTAAGTTAAGATGGGGCTAGAATGGTACATAAGGGGTTAAGTTAAGATGGGTCTTCAGTTGAACAGTGATTAGAACAGGTGATAGATCCAGTGATGTATTTGATCATGTGATCCAGCACCAGCCAAGCGAGCCTCCCTGTTTAGCGTGAATGAAGTGAGTTGGGAACAACAATGTAAATTGTCTTAGAAGTCAATTTCACATAAAAACGTTATTTACATTGTAGTCACTGGCCCCCCGTGGGAATCGAACCCACAACCCTGGCGTTGCAAACGCCATGCTCTACCAACTGAGCTATGTCTGAACTCAGAATAAAATATGCTTCACAAAAATAACATGCTCGCTGTGGTAGAGGTTTTATTTTGAAAATGCAATTTTCTGCATTTATCAGAATCAGCCATCAGTCCGTAAACAGGATTACTAGAAACATTTTATATAAATGCTTATTGTGTATAACGTTGGATGGAAACTGTTTATTTGTCTACGGAATGTCCCTTTATTTGTCATGACTGATTTCAAGATTTTTATAATTTTCATAATATTTGTACCTTTATACCATCAATATCAATGGCGGAGACGCATAGAGATGGCAGCCCTCTGCACTTACCACTAATTCCTTTTTTTGCTAAGTTGGCCGTATTGTACATTCCTCCACGTTACTCCTTTTTTAGTGTCGTCATTAACTATTTTAGCTTCAAGACGCCCCAAAAATAAAGAAGTAAAAAAAGATTATTGTGCTGATTTATTGGCACATTGAATTGTAGTTTACAAACTCAGTGGAAAAAAACAATGACGTCATATCTGAATTCTGCCATCTTTATGTTTGCCATTGGAATCTGTCAATGCTTACCTGGATACATGCTTGCTTTACCATTAAACAGTTAAGGAACTGTGTGACAAACCCTTGACATTTTTAGTATAATAAATTGAAATGTTTGTTTTTTTGGAGACTTCAGAAATAAGTTGAAACAGTCCACGTGTTGAATTTCATTTGATATAATTCCCCAGAATCTAAATAGTTCCAGAATCTGTATAGTTCCAGAATCTAAATAGTTCCAGAATCTGTATAGTTCCAGAATCTGAATAGTTCCAGAATCTGTATAGGTCCAGAATCTGTATAGTTCCAGAATCTGTATAGTTCCAGAATCTGAATAGTTCCAGAATCTGTATAGTTCCAGAATCTAAATAGTTCCAGAATCTGAATAGTTCCAGAATCTGAATAGTTCCAGAATCTGAATAGTTCCAGAATCTGAATAGTTCCAGAATCTGTATAGTTCCAGAATCTGTATAGTTCCAGAATCTGAATAGTTCCAGAATCTGTATAGGTCCAGAATCTGTATAGATCCAGAATCTGAATAGTTCCAGAATCTGTATAGTTCCAGAATCTAAATAGTTCCAGAATCTGAATAGTTCCAGAATCTGAATAGTTCCAGAATCTGTATAGTTCCAGAATCTGTATAGTTCCAGAATCTGAATAGGTCCAGAATCTGTATAGTTCCAGAATCTGTATAGTTCCAGAATCTGAATAGTTCCAGAATCTGTATAGTTCCAGAATCTAAATAGTTCCAGAATCTGAATAGTTCCAGAATCTGAATAGTTCCAGAATCTGAATAGTTCCAGAATCTGTATAGATCCAGAATCTGTATAGTTCCAGAATCTGTATAGTTCCAGAATCTGTATAGTTCCAGAATCTGAATAGTTCCAGAATCTGTATAGGTCCAGAATCTGAATAGTTCCAGAATCTGTATAGATCCAGAATCTGTATAGTTCCAGAATCTGTATAGTTCCAGAATCTGTATAGATCCAGAATCTGAATAGTTCCAGAATCTGTATAGTTCCAGAATCTAAATAGTTCCATAATCTGAATAGTTCCAGAATCTGAATAGTTCCAGAATCTGAATAGATCCAGAATCTGAATAGTTCCAGAATCTGTATAGTTCCAGAATCTGTATAGTTCCAGAATCTGTATAGTTCCAGAATCTAAATAGTTCCAGAATCTAAATAGTTCCAGAATCTAAATAGTTCCAGAATCTGTATAGTTCCAGAATCTGTATAGTTCCAGAATCTAAATAGTTCCAGAATCTAAATAGTTCCAGAATCTGTATAGTTCCAGAATCTAAATAGTTCCAGAATCTAAATAGTTCCAGAATCTAAATAGTTCCAGAATCTGTATAGTTCCAGAATCTGTATAGTTCCAGAATCTGTATAGTTCCAGAATCTGTATAGTTCCAGAATCTAAATAGTTCCAGAATCTGTATAGTTCCAGAATCTGTATAGTTCCAGAATCTGTATAGTTCCAGAATCTGTATAGTTCCAGAATCTAAATAGTTCCAGAATCTGTATAGTTCCAGAATCTAAATAGTTCCAGAATCTGTATAGTTCCAGAATCTGAATAGTTCCAGAATCTGTAGATTTCCAGAATCTAAATAGTTCCAGAATCTGTATAGTTCCAGAATCTGAATAGTTCCAGAATCTAAATAATTCCAGAATCTAAATAGTTCCAGAATCTGTATAGTTCCAGAATCTAAATAGTTCCAGAATCTAAATAGTTCCAGAATCTGAATAGTTCCATTCCTGATATTACTACCAGTGTTTTATAATGGTTTCCCACCATGATATTGTGATATGTATTCCTGTCAGTCATTAACTTTGTATCTGTTGATTTGTGAATGCTGTACATGCTAGCTAGTGGCTGTACTTTTCTCTGCACACGTCGTCATTGGGCTAGCATGGCTATTCATGTCCCCTTTTATTGTTCATTTGTACTTTACAGAGGAGTTGGTGCTAGAGGTCTGCATAGGTCTAACAGACCCGGAATTCCTAGATCCGACCCCGGATCCAGGTCCTAAATTCTGACTTTTGTCTTGGATCTGATATAATTGCCACGAGTCTGGGGTATGTGCAATTAAAATGTATTTACCGACTGGACCCCTCCTGATGACCGCGTGGAGCTTGTTATCTGTGTCAGACCATTGCAACACCATAAAACGTACAGCTTATGTCCAGCTGAAACTGGTTCCGGCTGCTCACGTCACGTGCGCCTGCTGCTGAGGAGAGAGAGGGAGCGAGTGAACGGAGCCTTGGCCTAGGTTACTGTTCATTGCGAAGATGGAGGCCTTTTTCATTTAACTAAACGACAGTTAGAGGAGGAGTGAAAAGAAGTCTACAAGGGGAATGTTTTATTTTTTGTATTATTATTTTTTTAGTCATTTAGTAGACACTCTTATCCAGAGCGACTTACAGGAGCAATTAGGGTTAAGTGCCTTGCTCAAGGGCACATCGACAGATTTTTCAATTCTTAGAAATGTTTTAGCTGATTATAGATGAGAAAACTTTGTTCAACTCGCTATTCAGGTTTGATGCAATTTCTCAAATTCGTATTATTTATTTTCGTATTTATGATTAGTTTTATTGTTATTGTAGGTCTATTTAAGAATCTAAACCAGTTCTTTATGTATGTTTTGTTTCATTTTGTAGAAATTATTTCGTCTTTTGGACCCGTGAATATCTCTCTATTTTAAAAAAATATATACTGTATGTTTTTGAAAGATTGTCTTTTTCTTACTACAACGACATACTTAGAGTGAACGGAGCCTTGGCCTAGGTTACTGTTCACGCTCTTATCCAGAGCGACTTACAGGAGCAATTAGGGTTAAGTGCCTTGCTCAAGGGCACATCGACAGATTTTTCAATTCTTAGAAAACGTCTTAGCTGATTATAGATGAGAAAACTTTGTTCAACTCGCTATTCAGATTTGATGCAATTTCTCAAATTCGTATGATTTATTTTCGTATTTATGATTCGTTTTATTATTATTATTGTTATTGTAGGTCTATTTAAGAATCTAAACCAGTTCTTTATGTATGTTTTGTTTCATTTTGTAGAAATTCTTTCGTTGGCTAAATTAATTTCGAACTGTCTTTTGGACCCGTGAATATCTCTCTATTTTTTAAAAAATATATACTGTTTGTTTTTGAAAGATTGTCTTTTTCTTACTACAACGACATACTTAGACAAAGACAATTGACAACTAAACATTTACTACAAACATTGACATCCCACCTGCTCAGACCCACATGTTCCCACCATATCCACCCATCCTGTTTGTCTCACAATCTGATTTTCTCTCCTTCCTCATCCTTTGAATATCTCCAGTGCTTGTAATATTTTATGCCATATGGCTTCAAATTGAACTATTCTTTTTCTCTCTGTAGCCCACATTTTGTTCAATATTTAGATAATAATGCATTTGATTCATCCACTGTCTTAACGATGGAGGGTAATTTGATTCATCCACTGTCTTAACGATGGAGGGTCATTTGATTCATCCACTGTCTTAACGATGGAGGGTCATTTGATTCATCCACTGTCTTAACGATGGA
The DNA here is from genome assembly GCF_964263955.1 of Coregonus lavaretus. Lineage (NCBI taxonomy): Eukaryota > Metazoa > Chordata > Actinopteri > Salmoniformes > Salmonidae > Coregonus > Coregonus lavaretus. The sequence continues at coordinate 781,603 of NW_028164744.1, forward strand.
GGGTCATTTGATTCATCCACTATCTTAACGATGGAGGGTCATTTGATTCATCTACTGTCTTAACGATGGAGGGTCATTTGATTCATCCACTGTCTTAACGATGGAGGCTCATTTGATTCATCCACTGTCTTAACGATGAGGGTCATTTGATTCATCCACTGTCTTAACGATGGAGGGTCATTTTGATTCATCCACTGTCTTAACGATGGAGGGTCATTTGATTCATCCACTGTCTTAACGATGGAGATATAAGAAAACTCAGGAAATATTTTTTCGACATATTTAACCCCTTACTTCCAACATAGGCAGATGTGGTGGATTAAGACTCAGTCCATGCTACGTCTCAATATCTCTAGCTTCAACTGACGGATTTTGATGGAGTTTATTTTTCATTATGTTACTTAGATTGACGCACGGGTGGGTCAATAAACTCTTAAGGATTTTAAATAACCTGTAGTAATAATTTTTTAAATAAATTTAATCCAGATCAAAATGACCCTTCTTTGTCTTGACACGAGTCACACACAAGTTGTTTTATGCTTTTATGTGATGTCAAGCACAGACACTGAGTAAAGCACTACAGAAAGAGATATTCAGATGTTTACAAAGGTAGTGAAATATATAATGTGAAGCATTTGATCCATTAACGTTTTGTTGGCCGCCCCCCACTCTTTGTAGATTTAACAATTCCTACAGAACAACATATTAAAGTTTAGACCTTTATTAGAATGGCCCATTAAAACCACACATCTGTTCAACAACTGCAGAGTTTGTGCTCCTGTTTTTAATATATTACTCACTGTTGTTAATCAGATCTCTAGTCTCTTCTTCTTCTTCCAATGTGACAGTAATCTCCCCCTCTTCCTTTATTCCAAAAATGTCTTCCTCTTCTTTCACTGCGACAGTCATCTCCTCCTCCTCCTCCTCCTCCTCCTCCTCTTTCACTCTGAACGCGTCTTCCTCTTCTTTCACTGTAACATCCTCCTCCTCTTTCACTCTAAAAGCTTCTTCATTTTCGGTCAATTTAACGTCTTTCTCTTCTTCTTTCACGGTAACAGCCTCAACCTCTACTTCTTTCTTTACTGTGACATCCTCCTCTTCCTCCTCCTCTTTCACGACAACGTTCAGCCACAGACCCTCTTTCTCCGTCCAGCAGACCTCCTCTTCTTTAGCAGGAGGAGAGTAGCTTAGTGAGCTCATGGTCGGTGATGTTAGCTAGATAGCCAGTTAGCATTAGTGACTAGGCTACTGCTAATTTACCCAGCCAGCTAGCTGACTAACAACAACGTAAATATTAAATAGGGTAACTAGCAAGTAGATACGACAAGTGTGTTTAAAACACAGTGGCTAATATACACCGAAAGAGTTTAAAGAGCTTCAATGTTTTTTTGCCTATGAAGCTACGGAGGTGATTGACGAGCTGTTGTTGTTGAAGAAGCGTCCCGTCCACTAGATTATACGTCACACTGGCAGCATCGCCTGGCACACTGCCATCTGCTGGGTGGGGAGGGTAACACAGTCAAGGGAAATGTTCATTTTATTTTGAGACAAAAAAGTTGATTTTTCATTTATTTCATTGAATAATATTATATTGAGACGTACAAAGAGAAGCATGTGTTGATTAGTGAATATCTTTAATGAGTGAGAATTTAAAACAACCTACCATACTACTGCACATCAGCATTTAGGAAATCAGTCAAACGAACAGATAATATCCCAATAAGGCAACTAGGTCCAAACTGCTCCTACATGGTGTAACAATACTGTGTAGGTCCAAACTGTTTAGGACAAGTCTCTGAATGTCTTTGAATGGCCCAGCCAGAGCCCAGAAATTAACCCGATCGAACATCTCTGGAGAGACCTGAAAATTGCTGTGCAGCGACGCTCCCCATCCAACCTGACAGAGCTTGAGAGGATTTGCAGAGAAGAATGTGAGAAACTCCCCAAATACAGGTGTGCCAAGCATGTAGCGTCATACCCAAGAAGACTTGAGGCTGTAATCGGTGCTTCAACAACCAAAGGTGCTTCAACAAAGATCTCTCCAGAGATGTTCGATCAGGTTCAAGTCCGGGCTCTGGCTGGGCCACTCAAGGACATTCTGCCAAGGACAGCTGCCAAGCTCAACACTGACCCAGACACTAACTAATTTGCATGAGTATCAATGAGAGTGATCCCGGACGAGCCCCCACTTTATGTTACGAACCCCGTGGCTTTAAACGTCTAGGGTGGATGGACATGAGACCCGTAACATAATTCATGCAAATTATAAGTGTGACATGGAACAGTGAGAAATAAAACTACACGACAACCATAAACTACCGTCAAACATAAAAGGTTTATTGTTGAACACACGGTAAAGGTTTGGGAAAAAGGGCTGAGCAGGACCCAAGAAATGAAACAATAGTGTAAAACACCCCTAAACTGATCTTGCCTGCCTCAAGAACCGCTAAGCTACTGCTAATCATACAAAAATACAGTGGGTGGTCCGCTCAGGTCTAACTAGTGTTTTTAGACAGTTTTCTTCCTACGGGTAATGTACGCCCAAGGGCAACTTGCCTAAATTCCCCTTTTCCCAGAAACACACAAAGTTACCAAACAGAGTAACCAGCAAATGAGTGAGTAAACAAAACACAGGACACCACAGTATCCATACTCACATACGGAAATAGTCTCTAACAAAAAAACAACTGACCGGCTTTTAAACAATGGGATGTGTGATGGAAAAACCAGCTACAGGTGGGGCAATGCAGAGGAATGTTCACTGATTGGTCCACCTTAGCAATCAGCAAACACCTCAACGACCACCAATCAGGAACATACAGGACACCTGTGATTAGGGCAGAAGGAGAGGAAAAACACAAAAAGACACAGGATACCTGTATCCGTAACAACTAACAAGGGAAAACACATGAACTAATAGTACAGGTAGATAGCAATAAAAACGATGCTACAGAGACACAGAATAGGTTAGAGGAAAAACCAAAAAAAACTGGAGGAACTTATTCCGGAACTATCTGATGTAATCTATTAGACAGAGATAAAGCAAACTGGACGGAATATGGAGAAAAATGCACCAAACTCTCCCTGAATCTCCAACACAGAAAAAACGCTACCAAAAAGAATGAGCAGAAACTCGTTACTAAAGAATCTACGATTCTCCGAATGATATTTTAAGAGGTAACTAAATATTTTATTTTAAATATCTTTTATATTTTAAGCAGATGTTTTATTTTCCGTCTCATCTTCTGAACGACGATTACAGTAAAGGAATTTCTTTCCAAATAATTAAAAAAGGAAGATTAACAAATGCATAAAATGATCAGTGCGAAGCCAAATGAGGAAGAATAACGTTTAAAGGCTATTAAATCCTATCAGTCTGGGAAAGCCCCAGGGCTTGATGGCACCAGGGCTTGATGGCACCAGGGCTTGATGGCACCAGGGCTAGATGGCACCAGGGCTTGATGGCACCAGGGCTTGATGGCACCAGGGCTTGATGGCACCAGGGCTAGATGGCACCAGGGCTTGATGGCACCAGGGCTTGATGGCACCAGGGCTTGATGGCATACCGGTAGAGGTATATCAAGCCTTTTTATATACTCAAAGCTCCTTTATTAGCTTGTTTTAACTACTCCTATAGAAATGGTAGTCTGACAGGTACTCAGCAGGAAGGTCTGATTTCACTATTAATAAAACAAGATCCAGATGGCAAAAAGTTATATTTTGGTTTCATCTGACCATATGACATTCTCCCAATCCTCTTCTGGATCATCCAAATGCACTCTAGCAAACTTCAGACGGGCCTGGACATGTACTGGCTTAAGCAGGGGGACACGTCTGGCACTGCAGGATTTGAGTCCCTGGCGGCGTAGTGTGTTACTGATGGTAGGCTTTGTTACTTTGGTCCCAGCTCTCTGCAGGTCATTCACTAGGTCCCCCCGTGTGGTACTGGGATTTTCGCTCACCGTTCTTGTGATCATTTTGACCCCACGGGGTGAGATCTTGCGTGGAGCCCCAGATCGAGGGAGATTATCAGTGGTCTTGTATGTCTTCCATTTCCTAATAATTGCTCCCACAGTTGATTTCTTCAAACCAAGCTGCTTACCTATTGCAAATTCAGTCTTCCCAGCCTGGTGCAGGTCTACAATTTTGTTTCTGGTGTCCTTTGACAGCTCTTTGGTCTTGGCCATAGTGGAGTTTGGAGTGTGACTGTTTGAGGTTGTGGACAGGTGTCTTTTATACTGATAACAAGTTCAAACAGGTGCCATTAATACAGGTAACGAGTGGAGGACAGAGGAGCCTCTTAAAGAAGAAGTTACAGGTCTGTGAGAGCCAGAAATCTTGCTTGTTTGTAGGTGAACAAATACTAATTTTCCACCATAATTTGCAAATAAATTCATTAAAAATCCTACAATGTGATTTTCAGGATTTTTTTTCTCAATTTGTGTACCTATGATGAAAATTACAGGCCTCTCTCATCTTTTTAAGTGGGAGAACTTGCACAATTGGTGGCTGACTAAATACTTGTTTTCCCCACTGTACATTACACCGGTTTTAAGGTCTCACTGGCTGCCTGTGAGTTTTAGAATTAATTTAAAGATTATTCTATTGGTTTTTAAATCAATCCACGATTGTGCACCCCAATACACATCAGAAATAATTTTGAGTTATAATACCCAGTAGGTCCCTCAGGTCCTCTGGCACTGGCCTTTTTAACTACCCCAAAGCCCAGGACCAAGAGGCATGGAGAGGCAGCCTTTAGTTACTATGCCTCCCAGCCTCTGGAATAGCCAGAGAACCTGAGGGGGAACGAAACTGTGGACATATTTAAAAGAGATTTTAAGACACACCATTTTAGCTTTGCTTTTCCTCAGGGAGCTTTTTAGTCCTTCATTTTCTTTTGTTATTCTTTAGTTTTTTATCTTATCTTTGTTGTGTAAATATTTCATTTAAAATTTTTTTGTTCATTTTTTTTCTTCTGTAAAGCACATTGATTGAAATGTGCTGTATAAATACATCTTGATTTGATGTGAATTTAGGTAATGTGATCCTGAAAATATATTTCCACAATGGCAACAGGTTCTCTAACTGGGTAAAATTATTTCCACACTGGGAGCAATTGTGTGGTTTTTCCCCTGTGTGTGTAATTGTGTGGTTTTTTCCTCATGTGTGGGTCCTTTTATGTGATTTTAGGTCATATGATCGTGCATATCTCTTTCCACACAGAGTGCAATGGTAACGTTTCTCCCCTGTGTGCGTCCTCTCATGCGCCTTCATGTTATCTAACAACCTAAAGAATTTTCCACAATGGGAACAGGGGTAAGGCTTCTCTCCAGAGTGTATTTTCTTATGTTTGTTAAGGTTCCCTAACTGCAAAAAACACTTTCCACACTGGGAGCAACTGTGTGGTTTTTCCCCTGTGTGTGTCCTCTCATGTGATTTTAGGTCATGTGATCGTAAAAAACTAATTCCACACTGTGAGCAATGGTAAGATTTCTCCCCTGTATGTGTCCGCTCATGCTTTATTAGGTCCGATGATGTTGAAAATCTCTTTCCACACTTGGAGCAGTGGTATGGCTTTTCTCCTGTGTGTTTCTTCTCATGATCTTTCAGGTTCCCTAACTTGGTAAAATCCTTTCCACACATGGAGCAATGGTAAGGTTTCTCCCCTGTGTGTGTCCTCTCGTGCGACTTCAGGTTATCTGACAACCTAAAATTCTTTCCACAATGGGAACAGGAGTAAGGCTTCTCTCCAGAGTGTATTCTCTTATGTTTGTTCAGGTTCCCTAAATGGGAAAAACATTTTCCACACTGGGAGCAACTGTGTGGTTTTTCCCCTGTGTGTGTCCTCTCATGTGATTTTAGGTCATGTGATCGGGAGAATCTCTTTCCACACTGGGAGCAGTGGAAGGGCTTTTCTCCTGTGTGTTTCCTTTCATGCTCTTTTAGCTTCCATAACCACTTAAAACCCATATTACACTGGGAGCAGTGGTGTGGCATCGCTGGATTAGGCGTCTCTGGGTCTGGTTCCCCTGAAGGACTCTTTCTGCTGTCAGAGTGAGAGTCTGGTCTCTCTCCTGCCAAAGACAAAACAGAGTATTTAGTTAAACAGAGTATTTAGTTAAACATAGTATTTAGTTAAACAGAGTATTTAGTTAAACAGAGAGACCTGAATGAAACCTCCATGATAAAACTGTTTTCCTATGAGGTTGAATCCAGACTAGATCCCTCATTATTTAACAAAATGTGGATCCTGGATGCTGATTGGTTGATAGCTGTTAGTTATTCACGTTAATCCCGGGTAATGCCTGTTAACAGTTCCATTTGAATTATTCCTACACATCCACTGTCCCACAGCCCTGCCAGGCAATTAATAAACGAATCTCTACTAGAAAGAATCATCAAGACATTATCACCCCATGCTTCCAGCCTAGCATTTGGTTTGTTTGTAAAATAAAATATGTATAGAACTTATTTTGGTGATTTACTACTGAATATAAATATATGGAACATGTTTATATATTTATATGGAATCACTTTAATTACTATAATGACACCTAGTGGCCAATTTTTGGTTTGCTACTAGAATGGGACATAAGGGGTTAAGATAAGATGGTGCTAGAATGGTACATAAGGGGTTAAGTTAAGATGGGGCAAGAATGGTACATAAGGGGTTAAGTTAAGATGGGGCTAGAATGGTACATAAGGGGTTAAGATGGGGCTAGAATGGTACATAAGGGGTTAAGTTAAGATGGGGCTAGAATGGTACATAAGGGGTTAAGATGGGGCTAGAATGGTACATAAGGGGTTAAGTTAAGATGGGGCTAGAATGGTACATAAGGGGTTAAGTTAAGATGGGGCTAGAATGGTACATAAGGGGTTAAGTTAAGATGGGGCTAGAATGATTTATACCTTTTCACTTCATGATTTATACCTTTGGATTTACCGTTTATTTCACCCTGATCATTTTAGTGCCCTTTTTGAGTTAGTTTTACCATCAATATCAACTGGGACCTGTTTTACCATCATTATCAATTGATCAACCAGTGTGTTTGGCTAGAAACTATACCAACAGAATGAACAACCAGTGTGCTTGGTTAGAAACTAAACCAACAGAATGAACAACCAGTGTGCTTGGTTAGAAACTAAACCAATAGCGACTTACAGGAGCAATTAGGGTTAAGTGCCTTGCTCAAGGGCACGTCGGCAGATTTTTCACCGGCTCGGCTCAGGGATTAGAACCAGCGACTACAATGTGCGAACCCCCCGCCCAATCACCCATCATGTTTTTTTGTTTGTATTGTGCATGAAGAAATATGGAATGTAAATCGTTCACCAAGAAACAAGCATTAGACGAGACTTTGGGGCGGCTCTGTCGTAGCCGGCCGCGACCGGGAGACCCATGGGGGCGGCGCACAATTGGCCCAGCGTCGTCCAGGGTAGGGGAGGGAATGACCGGCAGGGATGTAGCTCAGTTGGTAGAGCATGGCGTTTGCAACGCCAGGGTTGTGGATTCGATTCCCATGGGGGGCCAGTATAAATAAAAATAAAATGATGTATGCACTCACTAACTGTAAGTCGCTCTGGATAAGAGCGTCTGCTAAATGACTAAAATGTAAAATGTAAATGTAGTGGTTAAGAGCGTTGTGCCAGTAACCGAAAGGTTAGAAGGTTATGACACATAATCACTCATATACTGTAAATGTCTCCAAAGTGTGTTGTGACATTCTACTGCTTTTAGCTGAGTGTCCTGAACCCATAACCATACATTTTACATTTACATTTTAGTCATTTAGCAGACGCTCTTATCCTGAGCGACTTACAGGAGCAATTAGGGTTAAGTGCCTTGCTCAAGGGCACATTTACGTCATTTAGCAGACGCTCTTATCCAGAGCGACTCACCAATTGGTGCGTTCACCCTATAGCCAGTGGGATAACCACTTTACAATTTTTTTTTTGGGGGGGGGGGGGGGTAGAAGGATTACTTTATCCTATCCCAGGTATTCCTTAAAGAGGTGGGGTTTCAAATGTCTCCGGAAGGTGGTGAGTGACTCTGCTGTCCTGGCGTCGTGAGGGAGCTTGTTCCACCATTGGGGTGCCAGAGCAGCGAACAGTTTTGACTGGGCTGAGCGGGAACTATGCTTCCGTAGAGGAAGGGGAGCCAGCAGGCCAGAGGTGGATGAACGCAATGCCCTCGTTTGGGTGTAGGGACTGATCAGAGCCCGAAGGTACAGAGGTGCCGTTCCCCTCACTGCTCCATAGGCAAGCACCATGGTCTTGTAGCGGATACGAGCTTCAACTGGAAGCCAGTGGAGTGTGCGGAGGAGGGGGGTGACGTGAGAGAACTTGGGAAGGTTGAACACCAGACGGGCTGCAGCATTCTGGATGAGTTGTAGGGGTTTAATGGCACAGGCAGGGAGGCCAGCCAACAGCGAGTTGCAGTAGTCCAGACGGGAGATGACAAGTGCCTGGATTAGGACCTGTGCCGCTTCCTGTGTAAGGCAGGGTCGTACTCTCCGAATGTTGTAGAGCATGAACCTGCAGGAGCGGGTCACCGCCTTGATGTTGGCGGAGAACGACAGGGTGTTGTCCAGGGTCACGCCTAGGCTCTTCGCACTCTGGGAGGAGGACACAGCGGAGTTGTCAACCGTGATGGCGAGATCATGGAACGGGCAGTCCTTCCCCGGGAGGAAGAGCAGCTCCGTCTTGCCAGGGTTCAGCTTGAGGTGGTGATCCGTCATCCATACTGATATGTCTGCCAGACATGCAGAGATGCGATTCGCCACCTGGTTATCAGAAGGGGGAAAGGAGAAGATTAGTTGTGTATCGTCAGCGTAGCAATGATAGGAGAGGCCATGTGAGGATATGACAGAGCCAAGTGACTTGGTGTATAGGGAGAAAAGGAGAGGGCCTAGAACTGAGCCCTGGGGGACACCAGTGGTGAGAGCACGTGGTGCGGAGACAGCTTCTCGCCACGCCACTTGGTAGGAGCGACCGGTCAGGTAGGACGCAATCCAGGAGTGAGCCGCGCCGGAGATGCCCAGCTCGGAGAGGGTGGAGAGGAGGATCTGATGGTTCACAGTATCAAAGGCAGCAGACAGGTCTAGAAGGACAAGAGCAGAGGAGAGAGAGTTAGCTTTAGCAGTGCGGAGAGCCTCCGTGACACAGAGAAGAGCAGTCTCAGTTGAATGACCAGTCCTGAAACCTGACTGGTTTGGATCAAGAAGGTCATTCTGAGAGAGATAGCAAGAGAGTTGGCTAAAGACGGCACGCTCAATAGTTTTGGAAAGAAAAGAAAGAAGGGATACTGGTCTGTAGTTGTTGACATCAGTGGGATCGAGTGTTGGTTTTTTGAGAAGGGGAGCAACTCTCGCTCTCTTGAAGACGGAAGGGACATGGCCAGCGGTCAAGGATGAGTTGATCAGCGAGGTGAGGTAGGGGAGAAGGTCACCGGAGATGGTCTGGAGAAGAGAGGAGGGGATGGGGTCAAGCGGGCAGGTTGTTGGGCGGCCTGCAGTCACAAGTCGCAGGATTTTATCTGGAGAGAGAGGGGAGAAAGAAGTCAAAGCATAGGGTAGGGCAGTGTGAGTAGGACCAGCAGTGTCATTAGACTTAACAAACGAGGATCGTATGTCGTCAACCTTCTTTTCAAAGTGGTTGACGAAGTCATCCACAGAGAGAGAGGAGGGGGGGGCGGGGGGGGGGAGGATTCAGGAGGGAGGAAAATGTGGCAAAGAGCTTCCTAGGGTTAGAGGCGGATGCTTGGAATTTAGAGTGGTAGAAAGTGGCCTTAGCAGCAGAAACAGATGAAGAAAATGTAGAGAGGAGGGAGTGAAAAGATGCCAGGTCGGCAGGGAGTTTAGTTTTCTTCCATTTCCGCTCCGCTGCCCGGAGCTCTGTTCTGTGAGCTCGCAATGAGTCATCAAGCCACGGAGCTGGAGGGGAGGACCGAGCCGGCCGGGAGGATAGGGGACACAGAGAGTCAAAGGATGCAGAAAGGGAGGAGAGGAGGGTTGAGGAGGCAGAATCAGGAGATTGGAGGGAGAAGGATTGAGCAGAGGGAAGAGATGATAGGATGGAAGAGGAGAGAGTAGTGGGAGGGAGAGAGAGAGCGAAGGTTGCGGCGGCGCATTACCATCTGTGTAGGGGCAGAGTGAGTAGTGTGGGAGGAGAGCGAGAGAGAAAAGGAAACAAAGTAGTGGTCGGAGACATGGAGGGGAGTTGCAGTGAGATTAGTAGAAGAGCAGCATCTAGTAAAGATGAGGTCAAGCGTATTGCCTGCCTTGTGAGTAGGGGGGGACGGTGAGAGGGTGAGGTCAAAAGAGGAGAGAAGTGTAAAGAAGGAGGCAGAGAGAAATGAGTCAAATGTGGACATAGGGAGGTTGAAATCCCCCAAAACTGTGAGGGGTGAGCCATCCTCAGGAAAGGAACTTATCAAGGCGTCAAGCTCATTGATGAACTCTCCAAGGGAACCTGGAGGGCGATAGATGACAAGGATATTAAGCTTAAATGGGCTAGTGACTGTGACAGCATGGAATTCAAATGAGGAGATAGACAGATGGGTTAGGGGAAAAATTGAGAATGTCCACTTGGGAGAGATGAGGATTCCTGTGCCACCACCCCTCTGACCAGATGCTCTCGGGGTATGCGAGAACACATGGTCAGACGAGGAGAGAGCAGTAGGAGTAGCAGTGTTTTCAGTGGTAATCCATGTTTCCGTCAGCGCCAGGAAGTCGAGGGACTGGAGATTAGCATAGGCTGGGATGAAGTCAGCTTTGTTGGCAGCAGAACGGCAGTTCCAGAGGCTGCCTGAGACCTGGAACTCCAGGTGTGGGGTGCGTGCAGGGACCACCAGGTTAGAGAGGCAGCAGCCACGCGGTGTGGGGCGTTTGTGTAGCCTGTGCAGAGAGGAGAGAACAGGGATAGGCAGAGGCATAGTTGACAGGCTGTAGCAAATGGCTACAATAATGCAGAGGAGATCGGAATGAGATGAACTAAACATCTGGGACAGTAGAGAGCAGGGCCTCCCTCACCAAAAACTTCTAACAACTATAATTGTTTCACTGAACCACCCGAACAAAAACTCTACCAACTTCCACCTTTAGAAATCAGAATTGTTGTGAACCACAGCGGTTCAATGTTTAAAGGAATAGACTCAACCCACTTTATTCAGCTAGCTAACTATAAAACCATAGCTAACTAGCATGGTAGCATCCAAAAACACACAGTTTAGCACCAACACTTGCATCCAAAAACACACAGTTTAGCGCCAACACTTGGTCACAACAAACCACCAATAGTGTGTTAACACACTAAGCAGATAATTCGTGTCCGTGTCTGTTTGCTAGCTAGCAATGGCCACTGTGTTGACCTTGTTTGAAGAACGGCTAGCTAGCTAGCTAGCTTCGTGCTACCGCCGGCACCGCCGAACAACAATGCCAACCAACAGTAACTAACCACAACAGCCCACGATGCCTAGCTATGACGCCATAGCTAACTAGCATGCTAGCATCCAATAACACACAGTTTAGCACCAACACTTGCATCCAAAAACACACAGTTTAGCGCCAACACTTGGTCACAACAAACCACCAATAGTGTGTTAACACACTAAACAGATAATTCATGTCCGTGTCTAGTTTCTTTCGTAACGCAGCAAAAAATTAAGCGTTGGTTAGCTAGCACATTAACATTGGAAACAACACTCCACCGTTGCACTAAACAGATAATTACCAATAAACGTTACCAGTGTCTACCCGCTAGCTAGCTAGCATACCAAGAGTGTGTTAACCCACAAAACAGATCATTCATGTTCGTGTCAAGTTCCTTTCATAACGCAGCAAAAAAATTAAACGTTGGCTAGCTAGCTAGCACATTAGCTAGCACATTAACATTGGAAACCACTCTCCACCATTGCACTAAACAGATAATAACCAATAAACGTTACCAGTAGCTACCCGCTAGCTAGCTAGCCTCGTGCTCCGCCGTAACAATACTTAAACAATACGTAAACAATACTACCTACAATAATTGCCTACGGAAACCTACAATAACTACCTAAATAAACTACTTACCTACGATCTAAATACATGGTTTAAGCTTTACTCAACACCATATGAGAAGCCAAGCTTACCTCCTGCTAGAGAAAACACAATGCACTGGATTATCCTATACAGCTGAACCCATAACCATAAAGCACTGGATTATCCTATACAGCTGAACCCATAACCATAAAGCACTGGATTATCCTATACAGCTGAACCCATAACCATAAAGCACTGGATTATCCTATACAGCTGAACCCATAACCATAAAGCACTGGATTATCCTATACAGCTGGCCAGGTCGCAGTTGTAAATGAGAACCTGTTCTCAACTGGCTTACCTGGTTAAATAAAGGTGAAAAAAAAAAAGAAAAAAAAAAAAAACAAACAGCTGAACCCATAACCATAACGGAGGACCGCTGTAGAAGACAAAATGTCAAGGTAGTGAAAAAACGGCCCAGAATGCCTTAGCCTCTAGCCACACCCACCAACTGGAGCAAACCAAAACGTACCTCATAGTCTGTTCAAGAACCTACAGTAATTTTTTGGGGGGGACAATAGTGTTGTTCAGCACAAACTCTTCCGCAACGTAACAAACGTTCAATCAAATTGAACACACCACCACTTTTCAAGACCCAGAAACACCCTTCATTTTACGGACAAGCGCTCCCCTGATTGGTCGCCACACACCCCCATCAAACCTAAATCAACAGCAATAACCCTCACCTGTGAAGAGGCAGGTCTAAGTCCATAAAATGGACTGCTCTCAACAGCTTCTTTCCACATGCTACCAACCCAACAGATGTGTGAACCAGTGGAGGCTCCTCAGATGAGGAAGGGGAGGACCATCCTCCTCAGTGTATTTCAGAAAAAAAGTGGATAAATCATTTTTTTCAGCCTTTTTAGATAAAACAATACTAAATATATTCCACCTGTCACCAAATAATTGATCAAAACACACTGTTTTGCAAAGAAGGTCTACAGTAGCCTCAACAGCCCTCTGTAGGGTAGCACCATGGTGTAGCCGGAGGACAGCTAGCTTCCGTCCTCCTCTGGGTACATTGACTTCAATACAAAACCTAGGGGGCTCGTGGTTCTCACCCCCCTTCCATAGACTTACACTGTAATTATGACAATTTAGCTAGCAAATACACCTAGCTCAAACAGACAGGGATGCTATGTTAGCTAGCTGGCTATGGCTATCCAACACTGGAACTCTTCCAAGTCAAGGTAAGCGTTTGGTTTTACTAATGCATTGCCACCGGGGCCCGCCGGTGTAACTGCTAAACTGCTTACTGACGATACACTGTAATGTTACTGCATGATTGTAGTGGGTTTACTAATGCCTTAGTTCTATTAGCTATGTTGACTATAACATTACTTTAGCTAATATGGTGACAACAATGTAGGCTGTGTGTAGCGGTTAGCGGTTATGATATGGTTTGGCTTGGAAAGGTTTTTCCGCCTGGTCACATACAAGCTGATGTGTTGTGCATTGAAGTCCACAAGGTAAGGGAAGAGGTGAGAGGAGGAGAGTGCATAGATGTGAGAAGGAATTATACCATGAGCAAAGTGATCATGCTGTTTGTATGTGGCTGCTATGAAAGGGAACTGTGTGTGCGGGTGATCAGGGGTGTGTTCATTCCGATGATTCTGTTGAAAGATTCTCATTTGCAACTGATGGACTAATGATTACACCCTAGACCAGCTAGATATAGACAAGTGTGTGCAAGGCGGTATTGAATAGTGTCACTGTCACCTTAAATTAAAATTAGCAAAACTTCTAAAAACATGTACAAATAATTTAATTTATTTTGAATACAGGTTGTAACAACCAAATTGTGGAATAAGTCAAGGGGTATGAATACCATCTGAAGGCACTATCCACTCACCCAATCAGAAGACCTCTCCTGATGTTCTGACTGACACGTTATATTATCAACCTTCCAGCCATCCACTCACCCAATCAGAAGAGCTCATTTCTGTAAGTCCATAGATGTATATAATGAATGCCCACTAGTGGCTAACACGGTTTTAAAAAATACTCATTTTATTTTTATTCAGATAAAAATTTTGCATTAAATCAAATGTGTTTTACAAATCAGCACCGGTGTTGTCTCCGACATGGTGGAATAATACTGATGGGAACATTCATGAGGTAGTGAATGTTTTTCATGTTAACAACTTATCATCACATGTGCATTACACCTTTAGCTTGGAGACTAGTACACAAATTAACTCAATGAAACCAAACAAACTACATTTCATGAGGTTTCAAGGTTAGAATCAAGAAATACACACAATATTCATCCAATTAACAATTTACATTTTAAAATATCCAAATCATATAATAAAACATCTAAAAAAGGTTCATACTTGTATCCAATATATCAAAATGTAGAATCAAAACAAAATACATATTTTAAAATTGTAATCTGATTTTAGACATACTATGTCTCCAGAGGAAATAACTAAAATAGCCTATTCTTGAGTAAGATTTCATCTAAACAATATGATTTAATGTGGCATAAAACAACAGTCAAACATCAGTCAGAACACAGCCTCTCTATTCTGTCATGTGACTTCAAGTCCTCTGTCCGGGAAAATGTCTTTCCACAATTAGGTTCCCCGACTAAAACTCTTTCCAAACTGTGAGCTTTATCCTCCCCTGTGTGTGTGTATGTCCACGTGCCTTTTCAGGTTTCCTAACTGGGTTTAAACTCTTTCCACACTGGGAGCGATTGCATGATTTGGCCCCTGTGTGTCCTCGCATGATCTTATATGTTCCCTAAATTGGTCAACTCCTTTACCACGGGGACCGTGGTAAGATGTGTGTGTCCTCTCATGCTCCTTGAGGTTATTTAACAACCTGAAATTCATTAGGCAATGGGAACATGGGTAAGGCTTTTCTCCAGAGTGTATTCTATTCTTATGTTTGTTCAGGCTCCCTAACTGCGTAAAACTCTTTCCACACTGGGAGCAGTGGTGAAGTTTCTCCCCTGTGTGTGTCCTCTCGTGTGACTTTAGTTCCTGTGATTGTGAAAATCTCTTTCCACATTGGGAACATTTGAAAAGCTTTTCTGCAGTGTGTTTCTTTTCATGCTCTTTTAGGTTAGCTAACTGGGTAAATCTCTTTCCACAAAGGGAGCAATGATAAGGTTTCTCCCCTGTGTGTGTCCTCTCGTGTTCCTTCAGCTTATCTAACAACCTAAAATTCTTTCCACAGTGGGAACAGTGGTAAGGCTTTTCTCCTGTGTGTATTCTATTATGTTTGTTCAGGCTCCATAACTGGGTAAAACACTTTCCACACTGGGAGCAGAGAAAAGGTTTCTCCCCTGTATGTGTCCTCTGATGTATTTTTAGGTTCTGTGATCTCGAAAATGTCTTTCCACACTGGGAGCAGGGGTAAGGCTTTTCTCCTGTGTGTTTCCTCTCATGCTCTTTTAGATTCCATGACCACTTAAAACTCATATTACACTGGGAGCAGTGGTGGCGTCTCACTGGTTTGGGAGTCTCTGGGTCTGGTTCCCCTGAAGGACTCTTCCTGCTGTCAGAGTGAGAGTCTGGTCTCTCTCCTGCCAAAGACAGATTATTTAGTTAAACAGAGAGACCTGAATGAAACCTCCACATGATAAAACTGTCTTCCTATGAGGTTTAATCTAGACTAGATCCCTCATAAAACCGTACAGTTGGATCCTGGATGGCGATTGGTTAATAGCTGTTAGTTATTGACAATACTACCTGGGTAATGGCTGTTAACAGTTCCATTTGAATTATCCCACAGCCCTGCCAGGCAAGTCATCAACTAACCTCCACTGGAAAAAAGCATCTCAAAATTATTACCCCACGCTTCTAGTCTAGCATTTGATTTGTATAGAACTTATTCCGGTGATTTATTATTCAATAGAAATATATAGAAAATGTATTTATTCATTAGTAATCTCCCTTTAAATAGCTATAATGACAGCTAGTGGCCAATTGTTGGTTTGTTCCTAGAATGGTACATAAGGGGATAATTATTAGGACATGGAAACACCTTATTCTGCATTCCAGCTGTGTAATTGAGCTGCCAGCACCAGCCGAGCCTCCCTCTTCAGGGCGAGTGAAGTGAGTTAGGAACAACTAAATGTTTGCGTCTTAAAAGTTATTTTCACATAACGTTATATCTGACACAAAAATAACATGGTCGCTGTGGCAGAAGTTTTATTTTGAAAAGGCTATTTTCTGCATTTATCAGTGCCATCAGGTAGACTGACTTCTGATGTGAACAGGATTATTAGAGCCATTTAGATACCAACTAACCGACCCTCATTAAGCGGTCAACAAACGGTTACATATATTTTCCAAACAGTACAATGCCATGACCAACAGAAAATACTATCAGAGATCTGTATATTATGACAAGATGCTCAAGTCTCCGCCCTAACAATGGGAGTCGTCCCAATTGCGGGAAGGCAGGCGACAAGCTCAGGTCCAAAATAAGCCTATAAAAAAAACGCATTGGTCATATTTTGAGGAGAGTGAAACCTCTCACTACACTTCTTCCTCTCTGATACAATTGTGATGGAAAATGTTCTGTTTGTGCTTTTCTAATAACCAATTTCTGTGTTCATGCAAGTGACTGATTGAACAAATCCTCACTATCAGTATCTGCAATTTGGAATGAGTAGGTGTCCAAACTTTTGACTGGTACTGTATTCACTAACGGTCAAAAGTTTTAGAACACCTACTCATTCATGGGTTTTTCTTTATTTTTACTATTTTCTACATTGTAGAATAATAGTGAAGACATCAAAACTATGAAATAACACATGGAATCATGTAGCAACCAAAAAAGTGTTAAACAAATCAAAATATATTTTATATTTCAGATTCTTCAAATAGCCACCCTTTGCCTTGATGACAGCTTTCCACACTCTTGGTATTCTCTCAACCAGCTTCACCTGGAATGCTTCTCCATCAGTCTAGACGGAGCTCCCACATATGCTGAGCACTTGTTGTCTGCTTTTCCTTCACTCTGCCGTCCGACTCATCCCAAACCATCTCAATTGGGTTGTCGGGGGATTGTGGAGGCCAGGTCATCTGATGCAGCACTCCATCACTCTCACAAAGACACGGCGGTTGGAACCAAAAACCTCCAATTTGGACTCCAGACCAAAGGACAATTTTCCACCGGTCTAATGTCCATTGCTCGTGTTTCTTTGCCCAAGCAAGTCTCTTCTTCTTATTGGTGTCCTTTAATAGTGGTTTCTTTGCAGCAATTCGACCATGAAGACCTGATCATGAAGGCCTGATTCACACAGTCTCCTCTGAACAGTTGATGTTGAGATGTGTCTGTTACTTGAACTCTGTGAAGCATTTATTTGGGCTGCAATTTCTGAGGCTGGTAACTCTAATGAACTTATCCTCTGCAGCAGAGGTAACTCTGGGTCTTCCATTCCTGTGGCGGTCCTCATGAGAGCCAGTTTCATCATAGCGCTTGATGGTTTTTGCGACTGCACTTGAAGAAACTTTCAAAGTTCTTTGTGTGCAAAGCTGTCATCAAGGCAAAGGGTGGCTATTTGAAGAATCTCAAATGTATTTTGATTTGTTTAACACTTTTTTGGTTACTACATGATTCCATGTGTGTTATTTCATAGTTTTGATGTCTTCACTATTATTCTACAATTGTTATGATGAGTTTCTCGGGTATCAAGTAATTAAGGATACAAGAATATACTTAACACTTAGCTGGGGAGTTCATTCAAATATTTAATAGGTACCATGGTTCGTTCTAACAAAAGGCACGTGCTTCGCCTCTAGCTATTCCCAACTACTGAACAAAGAAAATATCTCAGTTTATATACCCTCTGTTACACGTTTCTTCAACAACATCTGGCAACCATCAATGGGCACTCCCTTCTTTGATGTTATTACCTTGTACCCCAAGTCAGTATATCATGTCCATCCATCATTCTAAAGATCAACCTCAGTAATCTCCCTCGACTATAATGGAATCCTTGGTATTCAGACTGTGCGGCACCCAGATTCCCTTATCTACTAACTTTAACCTGGTTCACACAACACTATAAAATGACATAACAACAATGCAGAAAATAGTAAAAAATAAAAACCCTTGAATGAGCAGGTGTTCTAAACCTTTTGACTAGGACTGTATATGAAGCTATATATATATATATATATATATATATATATATATATATATATATATATATATATATATGTAATTACACACAGTGCATTCTGAAAGTATTCAGACCCCTTGACTTGACATTTATATTTGAGTCATTTAGCAGATGCTCTTATCCAGAGAGACTTACAGTAGTGAGTCATTTAGCAGACGCTCTTATCCTAAGAGACTTACAGTAGTGAGTCATTTAGCAGACGCTCTTATCCAGAGAGACTTACAGTAGTGAGTCATTTAGCAGACACTCTTATCCAGAGCCACTAACAGTAGTGAGTCATTTAGCAGACACTCTCATCCAGAGAGACTTAGAGTAGTGAGTCATTTAGCAGACGCTCTTATCCAGAGAGACTTACAGTTAGTGAGTCATTTAGCAGACGCTCTCATCCAGAGCCATTAACAGTAGTGAGTCATTTAGCAGACGCTCTTATCCAGAGCCACTAACAGTAGTGAGTCATTTAGCAGACACTCTCATCCAGAGAGACTTAGAGTAGTGAGTCATTTAGCAGACGCTCTCATCCAGAGCCATTAACAGTAGTGAGTCATTTAGCAGACGCTCTTATCCAGAGCCATTAACAGTAGTGAGTCATTTAGCAGACGCTCTCATCCAGAGAGACTTAGAGTAGTGAGTCATTTAGCAGACGCTCTTATCCAGAGAGACTTACAGTAGTGAGTCATTTAGCAGACGCTCTTATCCTGAGAGACTTACAGTAGTGAGTCATTTAGCAGACTCTTATCCTGAGAGACTTACAGTAGTGAGTCATTTACCAGATGCTCTTATCCTGAAAGACTTACAGTAGTGAGTCATTTAGCAGACGCTCTTATCCAGAGAGACTTACAGTAGTGACAACCACAGATCACAGGCAGGAAGTACATTCTTCTTCTTCCTTAAAGTAGCTATCAGTAGAGTCAGAGCTAGAAAGGGTGGGGGTCAGGAGGAGGAAGATTATTTAAGATACTGTTTGAAGGGTTTCAGATGTTTAGGGAAGATGGGCAGGGACTCTGCTGTCCTAGCTTCAGGGGGAAGCTGGTTCCACCATTGGGGTGCCAGGACAGAGAAGAGCTTTGTCTGGGCTGAGCAGGAGCTGCACTCCCGTAGGGGTGGGAGGGCAAAGAGACCTGAG
Organism: Coregonus lavaretus; assembly: GCF_964263955.1. Classification (NCBI taxonomy): domain Eukaryota; kingdom Metazoa; phylum Chordata; class Actinopteri; order Salmoniformes; family Salmonidae; genus Coregonus; species Coregonus lavaretus. Next base: position 800,951 of record NW_028164744.1, read on the forward strand.
GTGGCAGAACGGAGTGCTTGTGTTGGGGTGTAGGGTTTGAGCGTAGCCTGACGGTAGGGAGGGGCAGTTCATCTTGCTGCTCCGTAGGTAAGCACCAGGGTCTTGTAGTGGATGCGAGCTTCAACTGGAAGCCAGTGGAGTGTGAGGAGGAGCGGGGTGACATGGGAGAACTTGGGAAGGTTGAAAAACCAGGCGGGCTGCTGCATTCTGGATAAGTGGCTTTAGCAGCAGATACAGAGGAAGAGAAGGTAGAGAGGGAGTGAAAGGATGATAGGTACTACGGAAGTTCAGTTTTCCTCCCTTTTCACTCAGCTGCCGCAGCCCTGTTCTGTAAGCTCGCAATGAGTCACTCAGACACGGAGCAGGAGGGGAGGGCCGAGCCCGCCGGGAGGAAAGGGGACAGTGCGAGTCATTAGATGAAAGGGAGGAAAGTAGGGTTGAAGAGGCAGAATCAGGAGACAGGAGGGAGAAGGATTTAGCAGAAGGGAGAGATGATAGGATAGAAGAGGAGAGTGTAGTGTCTCCCGAGTGGCGCAGTGGTCTAAGGCACTGCATCGCAGTGCTAGCTGTGCCACTAGAGATCCTGGTTCGAATCCAGGCTCTGTCGTAGCCGGCCGCGACCGGGAGACCCATGGGGCGGCGCGCAATTGTCCCAGCGTCGTCCAGGGTAGGGGAGGGAATGGCCGGCAGGGATGTAGCTCAGTTGATAGAGCATGGCGTTTGCAACGCCAGGGTTGTGGGTTTGATTCCCACAGGGGGTATGAAAAAATAAATTATGTATGCACTAACTGTAAGTCGCTCTGGATAAGAGCGTCTGCTAAATGACTAAAATGTAAATGTAGTGGGAGAGAGAGAGTGAAGATTGTGATGGCACATGACCATCTGGGTAGGGGCTGAGTGGTTAGGGTTGGAGGAAAGGGAGACAGAAAAGTGATCAGAGACCTGGAGGGGGGTTGCAGTGAGATTAGTAGGAGAACAGCCTCTATTAAAGATGAGGTCAAGGATATTGCCTGCCTTGTGAGTTGGAGGGGACTGGGAAAAGGACAGTTGGAAAAAAAAGAATCGAAGACGTCGGGAGGTTGAAGTCGCCAAGTACGAGGAGCGGTGAGCCATCTTCAGGAAATGAGCTTATCAAGGTGTCAAGCTCATTGAGGAACTCTCCAAGGGCACCTTATATAATATGCCATTTAGCAGACGCTTTTATCCAAAGCGACTTACAGTCATGCGTGCATAAATTATTTTATTTTTGTGTATGGGTGGTCCCGGGGATCGAACCCACTACCTTAGCGTTACAAGCGCCGTGCTCTACCAGCTGAGCTACAGAGGATCACCTTGTGGGTGATAGATGACATCAACGTTAAGCTTGAGTGGACAAGTGACAGCGACAGCATGGAATTCAAATGAGGAGACGGACAGGTGAGACAGGGAGAAAATAGAAAGTCTCCAGTTAGGAGAAATGAGTAGACCTGTGCCACCACCACCACGACCAGATAATCTCAGACGAGAAAACGTAGTCAGATGAAGAATGAGCAGCTGGAGTAAGTGTTCTCTGGGGGGATCCCTGTCCATGTCTCTGTCAAGGCCAAAAAGTAAAGGGACTGAAGGGCAGCATAGGCTGAGATGAACACTCCCAGAGAATTGAATGTTCATTTCTCTACCATAAGCCGCCTCCAACGTCGTTTTAGAGAATTTGGCAGTCCACTCAACTGGCCTCACAACCACATGTAACCACGCCAGCCCAGGACCTCCACATCCGGCTTCTTCACCTGCGGGATCGTCTGAGACCAACCAGCCGGACAGCTGATGAAACTGATGAGTAAGCCCTTTTGTGGGGAAAACTGATTCTGTTTGGCAGTTCCTGGCTCCCAAGTGCCCTCCCAGGTCCATCCATGATTAGGGCCAAATGAATTTATTTGAATTGATTGATTTCCTTATATGAACTGTAACTCAGTAAATTCATTGAAATTGTTGCATTTTGCATTTATACTTTTGTTCAGTATATGCCAACAGTGGGCAACAATGCCTCATTTATCATAACCATTACAGATAACAAGTCCTAACTGTTAAATTGCCTCATATTCAGTCAAATGCCATTTAAGGATTAATTTATTGAAACTGTAATATCAACTGGTTATACTGCACCCATACATGAGCCCACCCAACTACCTCATCCCCATATTGTTATTTATTTTGCTCATTTGCACCCCAGTATCTCTATTTGCACATAATCTCTTGCACATCTATCATTCCAGTGTTAACACTAATTGTAATTATTTTGCACTATGGCCTATTTATTGCCTTACATCCATAATTTACTACATTCGAACACTGTAAATATATTTTCTGTTGTATTTTTGACTTTATGTTTTGTTTTACCCCATATGTAACTCTGTGTTGTTGTTTTTAAATCACACTGCTTTGCTTTATCTTGGCCAGGTCGCAGTTGTAAATGAGAACTTGTTCTCAACTGGCTTACCTGGTTAAATAAAGGTGAAATAAAAAAAATATTGTGGAACACAATCTTCAGAAAGGTAGTAGCCTCAGCAGTGTGGTGCTTGGCCTGTAGAAGCCTGTGGCTGTGCAACGGCATAGCCTTGTTTTGTTCATTTAGCAGACAAGAGGCCCCTTATCACAGAGGCCCTTATCACAGAGGCCCTCATCACAGAGGCCCTCATCACAGAGGGCCTCATCACAGAGGGCCTCATCACAGAGGCCCTCATCACAGTCAAGACACCTATTTTATAGTAAAACAAACATGTAACATAACAGAATAAAATAGAACAGTTATTCTTAAAGATAATTTGAAATGGGGCTCAATTTGGCGAGTTGAAAGACACATTTTGAAGGGTTACAAACCAAAATCTGTCTTCTTTTTTGATATACAGACGTTCGATTGACTTTTTATATGCCTGTTCCTTGGAATTTTCTAAATGGAGTAACAATTCTACATTGAACACCGCATGGGGATGAATTAAGGTCACGACCTCTGTTTGGTGAGTAGGCCTAGGCTTCATGATTCTGATGAAAATACGCTCTCTGTCTTTAAATAAACTAATGGTTTTGCATATTTTCAGTGTGGAACCTGTCTATATGGGAGGGGGGAGGGGGGGGGGGGGAGGGGGGTTATAGCCATGGCCTGACCAATTCTAAATCCACTAGCAGTTTGCAAAGTAGGGTCGTCACTAACGTTAGTTACCACAGCCACAAAGTCATGAACCCTGCCTGTTCCTACAATTTCGCTTCTTAATATCTAATTTGAAACCTAACCCTTAACCACACTGTTAACCTTATGACTAACCTTAAATTAAACAACAAAAAACAATGTTTTTTTAATTATTCCTAAACTGCAGCTCATTGTTGGAACACATATAGTCCTACTTCAGTCAACCGGTCCATCTTTCCCCTCCCATCAGTTAGATATGTTATTATAGCCATTTATTTCTACAGGCGTACAGAGCATGCCTGTGTAGAGGGAGGAGCTGAGGGAGACATGGAGGGGAAAGGGAATTCTGGGAGCAGAACTGTGTGATGCAGAACTGTGTGACAACAGTTGGAGGACTCATGCCAATCCCTAGTGACTATTTACGGGGGGGTGGGGGGGGGGCTGTGGGAGAGACATGTTGGCTGGGTGGGGTTGGGGGAACGGGATAGGAGGTTGGGGAGGAGACATGTTGGCTGGGCGGGGTTGGGGGAATGGGATGGGAGGTTGGGGGAGGAGACATGTTGGCTGGGCGGGGTTGGGGGAATGGGAATGGGAGGTAGGGGCAGGAGACATGTTGGCTGGGCGGGGTTGGGGGAATGGGATGGGAGGTTGGGGGAGGAGACATGTTGGTTGGGCGGGGTTGGGGGAATGTGATGGGAGGTTGGGGGAGGAGACATGTTGGCTGGGCGGGGTTGGGGGAATGGGATGGGAGGTTGGGGGAGGAGACATGTTGGCTGGGCGGGGTTGGGGGAATGGGATGGGAGGTTGGGGGAGGAGACATGTTGGCTGGGCGGGGTTGGGGGAATGGGATGGGAGGTTGGGGGAGGAGACATGTTAGTTGGGCGGGGTTGGGGGAATGGGGTGGGAGGTTGGGGGAGGAGACATGTTGGCTGGGCGGGGTTGGGGGAATGGGATGGGAGGTTGGGGGAGGAGTGCCACCAGTATATATTGAATGTATTCATGTATTATAAATTGAATGTATTATCACTTAAACATGAAATGATGATCAAGATGATCTTTGTAGTTATGAACCTTTTGGAATGTTTCTTAATTTATGTTCATTATTATTTTCCTTCTGATTGGCTCAAATCTACAATGTGTAAAATTATTTATATGAATTTAAATATTGTACCTGTGACCTAATGGTTTCTTTATCAGATAATACATCTACACCAGTCAAATGTTGGTTTTTTATCTGATAATCATAGAAGGATGAAATAAAATGAATTTATTCATTAAAAATAACGTGTTTAATATGTAACCATTTTATGAAAGAAATAAAGCAGTCAAATCCATGTTATTGTGAATAACACACTCTTTTAGGGCTGTTTCCCGGAGCTCTGCTTGGCGTCATGCGTAAAAACAACCCATATTTGTGTTAATTGACAATAATCCACTGGTTCTCATCAGTGCTTGACTTGGGCAGGAGCCAGAACTGAGGACCGGCACCTGAAATGTTCTACTGCTTGAGTTCCTGCACCTCTTAGAAAATATTAGTTCAAAAGTATCGAATAGTTCCTAAATATAAAAACAGGACAGGCACTCAAAAATGAGTACTGGCACCTATTTCAGTCCAAATCAAGCACTGGTTCTCATGCCTTATTGCTTACATTCAATGACCTGTGGAGAGTTTTATTTTTCAAAATAATTCTGTCCTCTTCATAATTTGAAATCAGACATGAGTTGGTTGTAATATGATCTGGTGGCATTATTTGGTGGACCCCTCTCTGTAGCTTTAACAATTCCTACAGAACAACATATAATCAAGTGTAAAATACCCTTTTAAACCACACATATAGTTCAACAATTGCCGAGTTTGGGCCCCTGTTTTTAAGAAGGTACTTACTGGTGTTAATCAGATCTCCCGTCTCTCCTTCTTCTTCCTCCAATGTGACAGTCATCTCCTCCTCCTCCTCCTTCACTCCAAAAACGGCATTCTCCTCTTCCTCTTCTTTCACTGTAACATCCTCCTCCTCTTTCACTCTGAACGCGTCTTCCTCTTCTTTCACTGTAACATCCTCCTCCTCTTTCACTCTGAACGCGTCTTCCTCTTCTTTCACTGTAACGTCTTTCTCTTCTTCTTTCACGGTAACAGCCTCACCCTCTACTTGTTTTTGTATTGTAACATCCTCCTCTTCCTCCTCCTCTTTCACTAGAGCTTCTTTCTCCGTCCAGCATACCTCCTCTTCTTTAGCAGGAGGAGAGTAGCTTAGTGACCTCATGGTCGGGGATGTTAGCTAGCTAGGCTAGTGCTAACTTAACAAGCCAGCTAGCTGACCAATAACAACAACACCGTAAATATGAAATTAAATGGGATAACTAACTAGACGACAGAAGTGGGTTGAAAACACAGTGGCTAATATACACGAAAGCGTCTAAAGAGCTTTATTGGTTCGGCTATTTTGTCTAGCAAGCTACCGAGGTGTCTGACTAACTGTTGCTGCTGTTGAAAGAAGCGTCCCGTCCACTAGATTATACGTCACACTAGCAGCATAGCCTTAAAGTCACACATCGCCATCTGCTGACTGGAGTGGGTAACGAAGTTGAGTAAAATGTAGATTTTATTTTCAGACAAAAAGTTAAAGGGTAGGAAGCATGAGTTTTTACTCACCAATGTAACAACACAGTGTGGTTAAAGACTTAGGAACTTAGTTGTAGTCATGATCTGGTTACCTATTAAGTTTAAACAGTTATGTTTTTGCGTTATTTCATATTTATTAACTTATTTCCGGATATCTTCTAAACTACCCACAATGCACTATTTCTCAACGTCATATGGAGAATCTACTCTGTGCTACCGAGTTTGTATGCTAGCTCGGTAGCTAGCTCAAGCTTGCAAACGTTAGCCACACCTCATGTTTTTCATGCACTGTGTGGTTGTGTTATCTAGTGTGAACCTGTTACCACAATAGGCTCTGGTGCCTTCTTGCCGTGGGCTCAAAACCAAAGAGAAAATCAAACCTGGCAGTGACATTTTAGACCCTGGCTGTAAATCTAATACTTAGGTGCTTTAAGTCATGCATGAAAGGTCTGGGTTGGTTCCGTGGTTTATGAGTTACTGACCTAAAACTCACTAGTTTCTAGAACTCTGGTCTTCCTAAAACTCACTAGCTTCTAGAACTCTGGTCTTCCTAAAACTCACTAGCTTCTAGAACTCTGGTCTTCCTAAAACTCACTAGCTTCTAGAACTCTGGTCGTCCTAAAACTCATTAGCTTCCAAAACTCACTGGCTTCTAGAACTCTTGTCTTCCTAAAACTCATTAGCTTCTAGAACTCTCGTCTTCCTAAAACTCATTAGCTTCTAGAACTCTCGTCCCCTTGGAACGAGCCCAAACAAAACTCATCTCCAATACAGAAAAACGTGCAGTCAAAATAAATTGTGATCCATGACAACGCACTGGCTAAATGCAAAACACAAATCCTTTTGACTGCCCACCCTTGAGACAATCAGCAACCAAGTTATCCTTACCACGGACATGTCTGATTTCAAGAGGAAACTCCTGCAATATCCGTAGTAACTTTCCACCTCACTGCGGAGCTTCTCTCTCTTTTCAGGGTTCAGCCCACCCTTGAGACAATCAGCAACCAAGTTCTCCTTACCACGGACATGTCTGATTTCAAGAGGAAACTCCTGCAATATCCGTAGTAACTTTCCACCTCACTGCGGACCTTCTCTCTCTTTTCAGGGTTCACTCGATAGGCATGTTGTTGGATCGGGGCCGAGTCCCCAATGTCATACTCTAGTACATTTGGGTTGGCACATCTGAGAATGAACCCTGATATTCTACAAGCAGTGCAACAATGTCAATATAATTGTACCCCAAAATGGTCAGTTCGTTGCATAATTTATGATTACTAAATGTTGCATGAATTGTAAATATAAAATATAAAAACCAAATGATCACCCCTTTGTTAATATGTTTTGGCAATAATTAACTTAATGGTGAGGCATTGAATAATTAAAAATGTATATTTTGTCAGGCTGGATGTTTGAAATATGAGTAGGTTATTTGAGTCATGCTTCTTCAGTAGTGGAATAAAGACAAGTAGCACTTGAATGTTGTAAAGAAATACTGGAGTGATGTAAGATTGTTAATAAAACTGATTATAGACCAATTTATTATACTGCGTCCATGTTTATAGGCTGCAAGTACGTTGAAATTAAGTTGTTGTCAAGTCGTTGAAAAAACGACCTGAAAATACATATTTTCAACTAAAACCGAATGTAAACTCAGCAACAAAAAAAGTCCTCTCACTGTCAACTGCGTTTATTTTCAGCAAACTTAACATGTGTAAATATTTGTATGAACATAACAAGATTCAACAACTGAGACATAAACTGAACAAGTTCCACACACAAATAATGTGTCCCTGGGGGGGGGGGTCAAAATCAAAAGTAACAGTCAGTATCTGGTGTGGCCACCAGCTGCATTAAGTACTGCAGTGCATCTCCTCCTCATGGACTGCACCAGATTTGCCAGTTCTTGCTGTGAGATGTTACCCCACTCTTCCACCAAGGCACATACAAGTTCACGGACATTTCTGGGGGGAATTGCCCTAGCCCTCACCCTCCGATCCAACAGGTCCCAGACGTGCTCAATGGGATTGAGATCCGGGTTCTTCACTGGCCATGACAGAACACTGACATTCCTGTCTTGCAGGAAATCACGCACAGAATGAGCAGTATGGCTGGTGGCATTGTCATGTCAGGATGAGCCTGCAGGAAGGGTACCACATGAGGGAGGATGCCTCCTTGCAGCATGCATAAGGCACGTTCACGCAGATGAGCAGGGACCCTGGGCATATTTCTTTTGGTGTTTTCCAGAGTCAATAGAAAGGCCTCTTTTGTGTCCTAAGTTTTCATAACTGTGACCTTAATTGCCTACCATCTGTAAGTCTTAACGACCGTTCCACAGGTGCATGTTCATTAATTATTTATGGTTCATTGAACAAGCATGGGAAACAGTGTTTAAACCCTTTACAATGAAGATCTGTGAAGTTATTTGGATTTTTACAAATTATCTTTGAAAGACAGGGTCCTGAAAAGGGGACGTTTCTTTTTTTGCTGAGTTTATATTGGACATCAGGCATAGTCTTCTTTCAATGTCTTTTCAATGACATTTTGCTACGTGGGAAACCTCAATGTCAAAACACAGTTTTAACATGTCCAAATCAATAACCAATATGCAAATACAGTTTGTGATATATTGAAAACCTAAACTGTACTATCTACACAAATGTGCCACAATAATCATATTAAAACAAGCACCTTATAAACTGCACAAGCACCAACAATAAGTCACTGATATCGATTATGGGGGAGATCAGGTTGTACCTGCTGTTGAAACTAACACAACTAAAAAAACACATGGAAATGGGAGATAACTTTTACCTCACTGGTTAGAGGACAACCTGCAGAAGACAGTCAGCTACATTTTGGAGTGATGTATTTCCATTTATGGGTCGCTAAACAAAGGAACGCAACACTTATTTCATCGATATCATGTTGAAATCAATTGCGCAAGAGGGGGGAGATGAGGTTGCACGTCCTGTTAAAACTAACAGCTCAAACACCACATGGAATCTGTGAATAATGTGTACATCACTGGTTGAAGGACAATTTGTAGAAAACAGCTAGCTACTTTTTGAAGTGTTGCATTTTGATTCAAGTGGGTTGCCAACAAGGTAAGTGTAACACAACTTTTTTTTTCTTTCACTTTTTGTTAAATCACATGAATACTCTTTCAATTCAGAGCCTGGATTTTTCCCAGAGGCTAATATCCATATCATGCTGAAATAAATTGAACAGGGGGAAACGTTTAGGGTTCTACATTGTGATATTAATTAAAATACGCCTACTACAATGTTTAAATATTCTACACTGTGACATTATTTCATTGATATCATGAAACAACTCCTTCATGTATGTATTTTCTGATGTTTGATCAGAGATATTTTATCAGAGTATCTCTTGTCACATGATCACAGCTATACGTCTTCTCTCCTGTGTGAGTTCTCAGATGTACTATAAGGCCACTTGACTGCATAAAACTCTTCCCACATTGAGTACAGCTATATCATTTATCTCCTGCTATATAGTTTCTCTCCTGTGTTGTGTGTGTACTCTGGTGTGATTTTAAAGCTCTTAAACTAACAAAAGTCTTTCCACAGTCAGAGCAGTCGTAAGGTTTCTCTCCTGTGTGTGTTCTCTGGTGTATCATTAGATTGCAAGATACAACAAAACACTTCCCACATTGAGTACAGCTATAAGGTTTCTCTCCTGTGTGTGTTCTCTGGTGTGATTTTAAATCTATTAAATTAACAAAAGTCTTTCTGCAGTCAGAGCAGTCGTAAGATTTCTCTCCTGTGTGTGTTCTCAGATGTACTATCAGGGAGCTAGACCGAATAAAACTCCTCCCACATTGATCACAGCTATAAGGTTTCTCTCCTGTGTGTGTTCTCAGATGTACTATCAGGGAGCTTGACTGAGTAAAACTCCTCCCACATTGTTCACAGCTATAAGGTTTCTCTCCTGTGTGTATTCTCAGATGTACTATCAGGGAGCTTGACCGAATAAAACTCTTCCCACATTGATCACAGCTATAAGGTTTCTCTCCTGTGTGTACTCGCTGGTGTATTTTAAGTTCTGATGAAGACTTGCAACGTTTCCCACAGTCAGAGCAGCAGTGAGATTTCTTCCCAGTGGGTCTCAGATGGTTTTTCTTAAGGTGTTCTGATCTGGAGAGAGACCTTTCTGCCTCGTCAGCATCATGTTGTTGAGGCTCCCCAGAGGATCCACGATAGCCACGTCTCTCTCCTGTGTGAACGACAAAGTCAGACAGATGGTTAAAGAACCACAACAGCAGAAATACACTGTTTATTTGAGATAAAAGGTGATACCCAGAGCATACCCATGAAATTGTACAACAACTGACATCTTTAATTATTTGACAATTGTCTTAAGACAGTCAAGTGAGCAACAATAGTCATATTTTGTCTTGTTTTCAGATTAGTAGTAACATCGATGATTCTAGGCTCGAAATAAGTTATTAAAGTTGTTGAAATCCTAAGCAGAGTGCCAGAAGACTTTTACTCTCCAATATAGGACCCTTTCTGTGTTTGCTGTTTGTTGCTATGCAAGACAATTTGGCTGCAGAAACTCCTCCATGCTAATGCAGAAATCGCTAGTTATGGATGTAGTATATCTGCATGGAGCAAAAATGGTGAGCAAAGATTTTAGTTTTTCACAATGTATTCTGAATATTACCACACATTATCAGAGCAAGATCGGGAGTGCTACTCAAGGAAACTCACATTAAGCTCTGTGTCGTAAAATGCTCTTTGGCTACCTTTGCACACTAAGTGTATGCCAAATTGGCCCATAACTTCACCTAACAATAACATACAGTACCAGTCAAAAGTTTGGACACAACTACTCATTCAAGGGTTGTTCTTTATTTTTACTATTTTCTACATTGTAGAACAATAGCGAAGACATGAAAACTATGAAATAACACATATGGAATCATGTAGTAACCAAAATAGTGTTAAACTAATCAAAATATATTTTATATTTGAGATTCTTCAAATAGCCACCCTTTGCCTTGATGACAGCTTTGCACACTCTTGGCATTCTCTCAAGCAGCTTCATCTGGAATGCTTTTCCAACAGTCTTGAAGGAGTTCCCACATATGCTGAGCACTTGTTGGCTGCTTTTCCTTCACTCTGCGGTTCAACTCATCCCAAACCATCTCAATTGGGTTGAGGTCGGGGGATTGTGGAGGCCAGGTCATCTGATGCAGCACTCCATCACTTTCCTTGGTAAAATAGCCCTTACACAGCCTGGAGGTGTGTTGGGTCATTGTCCTGTTGAAAAACAAATGATAGTCCCACTAAGCCCAAACCAGATGGGATGGCGTATCACTGCAGAATGCTGTGGTAGCCATGCTGGTTAAGTGTGCCTTGAATTCTAAATAAATCACAGACAGTGTCACCATCAAAGCACCCCCACATCACCACACCTCCTCCTCCATGCTTCACGGTGGGAACTACACACGCGGAGATCATCCGTTCACCCACATCGCGTCGCACAAAGACACGGCGGTTGGAACCAAAAATCTCAATTTCCACCGGTCCAATGTCCATTGCTAGTGTTTCTTGGCCCAAGCAAGTCTCTTCTTCTTATTGGTGTCCTTTAGTAGTTGTTTTTTTGCAGCAATTCAACCATGAAGGCCTGATTTACCCAGTCCCCTCTGAACAGTTGATGTTGAGATACGTCTGTGACTTGAAATCTGTGAAGTCTTTATTTGGGCTGCAATTTCTGAGGCTGGTAACTCTAATGAACTTATCCTCTGCAGCAGAGGTAGCTCTGGGTCTTCCATTCCTGTGGCGGTCCTCATGAGAGCCAGTTTCATCATAGCGCTTGATGGTTTTTGTGACTGCACTTAAAGAAACTTTCAAAGTTCTTGAAATTTTCCGGATTGACTGACCTTCATGTCTTAAAGTTATGATGGACTGTCGTTTCTCTTTGCTTATTTGAGCTGTTCTTGCCATAACATGGACTTGGTCTTTTACCAAATAGGGCTATCTTCTGTATACCAACCCTACCATGTCACAACACAACTGATTGGCTCAAACGCATTAAGAAGGAAAAAAATGCCACATATTAACTTAAGAAGGCACACCTGTTAATTGAAAATGCATTCCAGGTGACTACCTCATGAAGCTGGTTGAGAGAATGCCAAGAGTGTGCAAAGCTGTCATCAAGGCAAAGGGTGGCTACTTTGAAGAATCTCAAATATAAAATACAGTGGTGTGAAAAAAGTGTTTGCCCTCTTCCTGATTTCTTATTTGTTTGCATGTTTGTCACACTTAAATGTTTAAGATCAAACGAATTTAAATATTAGTCAAAGATAACACAAGTAAAACACAAAATGCAGTTTTGAAATGAAGGTTGTTATTATTAAGGGAAAACAAAATCCAAACCCACATGGCCCTGTGGGAAAAAGGGTTTGCCCCCTACAACCTAATAACTGGTTGGGCCACCCTTATCAGCAACAACTGCAATCAAGCGTTTGCGATAACTTGCAATGAGTCTTTTACAGCGCTGTGGAGGAATTTTGGCTCACTCATCTTTGCAGAATTGTTGTAATTCAGCCACATTGGAGGGTTTTCGAGCATGAACTGCCTTCTTAAAGGTCATGCCACAGCATCTCAATAGGATTCAGGTCAGGACTTTGACTAGGCCACTCCAAAGTCTTCATTTTGTTTTTCTTCAGCCATTCAGAGGTGGACTTGTTGGTGTGTTTTGGATCATTGTCCTGCTGCAGAACCCAAGTTCGCTTCAGCTTGAGGTCACGAACACATGGACGGACATTCTCCTTCAGGATTTTTTGGTAGACAGCAGAATTCACGGTTCCATTTATCACAGCAAGTCTTCCAGGTCCTGAAGCAGCAAAACAGGCCCGGACCATCACACTACCACCACCATATTTTATTGTTGGTATGATGTTATTTTTCTGAAATAAAGTGGGGGGGGGGGGGGTTTTGGGGGGGGGGGGAATCAGCTTAATATTGCAGATAGATTGTATCTTCTATCAATGTAATTGTCTGCATCACTTCCAATCCCCCATGTGTATTTTTTTATTTTTATATATATATACTCCCCTTTATTACTTTTCAACCCCACCATCCTTTCCCTACTTGGGGTAAATTAGTGAACAACAATGCCCAGGCCTCTACTTCCAGCCTATACTTACTATCTACCCCTTATGGACACAGTCAATTTTACAATAATTCTATTATATATATTATATATTTTTTTGTTTTTGCTCCTGAACTTCTTCTACTCTCAACCTCTCCGATCATTTTCATGATGTCCATCCGGTTTGCTTCTATATTGCCATATCTGAAATGCAGTGTTACTTTTACGCCAGATGTAATAGGACACACACCTTCCAAAAAGTTCAACTTTTGTCTCGTCAGTCCACAGAGTATTTTCCCAAAGGTCTTGGGGGATCATCAAGATGTTCTCTGGCAAAAATGAGACGATCCTTAATGTTATTTTTGCTCAGCAGTGGTTTTCGTCTTGGAACTCTGCCATGCAGGCCATTTTTGCCCAGTCTCTTTCTTATGGTGGAGTCATGAACACTGACCTTAACTGAGGCAAGTGAGGCCTGCAGCTCTTTGGATGTTGTTGTGAGGTCTTTTGTGACCTCTTGGATGAGTCGTCGCTGCGCTCTTGGGGTAATTTTGGTTGGCCGGCTACTCCTGGGAAGGTTCACCACTGTTCCATGTTTTCGCCATTTGTGGATAATGGCTCTCACTGTGGTTCGCTGGAGTCCCAAAGCTTTAGAAATGGCTTTATAACCTTTTCCAGACTGATGGATCTTTTGGTCTACTTCACGTTGTCAGGCAGGTCCTATTTAAGTGATTCCTTGATTGAGAACAGGTGTGGCAGTAATCAGGCCTGGGTGTGGCTAGAGGAATTGAACTCAGGTGTGATAAACCACAGTTGAGTTGTGTTATAACGGGGGGGGGGGGGGGGGGCAAACACTTTTTCACACAGGGCCATGTAGGTTTGGATTGAGTTTTCCCTTAATAATAACAACCTTCATTTCAAAACTGCATTTTGTGTTTACTTGTGTTATCTTTGACTAATATTTACATTTGTTTGATGATCTGAAACATTTAAGTGTGACAAACATGCAAACAAATAAGAAATCAGGAAGGGGGCAAACACTTTTTCACACCACTGTATATTTTGATTTGTTTAACACTTTTTTGGTTACTACATGACTCCATATGTGTTATTTCATAGTTTTGATGTCTTCACTATTATTCTACAATGTAGAAAATAGTAAAAAATTAAGAAAAACCCTGGAATGAGTAGGAGTGTCCAAACTTTTGACTGGTACTGTACATGTACAAATTACCTCAACTAACCTGTATCCCAGCCCATTACCTCGGTACCGGTACCCCCTGTATATAGCCTCATTATTACCTGGACTAACCTGTACCCCAGCCAATTACCTCGGTACCGGTACCCCCTGTATATAGCCTCATTATAACCTGGACTAACCTGTATCCCAGCCCATTACCTCGGTACCGGTACCCCCTGTATATAGCCTCATTATTACCTGGACTAACCTGTACCCCAGCCCATTGACTCGGTACCGGTACCCCCTGTATATAGCCTCATTATTACCTGGACTAACCTGTACCCCGGCACATTACCTCTGTACCGGTACCCCCTGTATATAGCCTCATTATTACCTGGACTAACCTGTACCCCAGCCCATTACCTCGGTACCGGTACCCCCTGTATATAGCCTCATTATTACCTGGACTAACCTGTACCCCAGCCCATTACTTCGGTACCGGTACCCCCTGTATATAGCCTCATTATTACCTGGACTAACCTGTACCCCAGCCCATTACATCGGTACCGGTACCCCCTGTATATAGCCTCATTATTACCTGGACTAACCTGTACCCCAGCCCATTGACTCGGTACCGGTACCCCCTGTATATAGCCTCATTATTACCTGGACCAACCTGTACCCCGGCACATTACCTCGGTACCGGTACCCCCTGTATATAGCCTCATTATTACCTGGACTAACCTGTACCCCGGCACATTACCTCGGTACCGGTACCCCCTGTATATAGCCTCGTTATTGTTATTTTATTGTGTTACTTTTTACTTTAGTTTATTTAGTAAATATTTTATTGACTTTATTTAACTGCACTGTTGGTTAAGGGCTTGTAAGTAAGAATTTCACGGTAAGGTCTATTTGGCGCACGTGACAAATACAATTAGATTTGAATTTGTATGCTGTAGCATTAAGATTTCCCTTCACTGGAACTAAGGAGCATGAACCATGAAAACAGCCCCAGACCATTATTCCTCCTCCACCAGACTTTACAGTTGGCACTATGTATTCCGGCAGGTAGCTTGTAAGTAAGGTCTACACCTGTAGCATGAATCGTTCCTGTTCACAACGAGGTAAAGAGCGGAATAATTGAAGGAATGAATCCGAGCCTAACGCTCATCACCTGTGGAAGGTGGGGCTTCCAGCGAGGCGCGGATTTCATTGGCCTTTTCAGGTGTCAGTTTAGATCCTTCAACCTAAGTCACGACTCCCCATAGTATGTTTTACCAAAGTTGACTGACCCTTAAGGGAACTACACTGCCATAAATGCAAGGAAATCCTCACTGGCAGTTATAGAAAAACCCATATACTATATAGCCATTGATTCTTGAAGAATATAACTTATAAATGCTACCCGCCGCCCTATGCCAGCCCTATGCCACTGGTTGTAAACAAACACTGTATATCTTCAAAAACAGGTTAAAACTATGATTTTGACCTCATGGATGGCCAGTCCTTGTATCCATAGTGTAGTTAATTCCAGGGGGTAGCCCTGAGCTGGACTCAAACCTGGGTCCAGAGACTGTCAAGCCAACACCTTATAACTGTTATACCAAGATGTCTGAACTTCTTGATGAGGTCGCTAGGTTTTGGGTTAAGGTTGCTACAATAGCTTTCTCTATGAATTTGAGAGTGGTTACATTTCTCCAGCCCCCAATTTTGCTGCTGTTTAAAACCTAGGTTGCCCCTTTAAAAAAAGCCACACATCAATCAATCAACCAATCTGCAGTTCAAACAATAACAAAAGCTGTCATTCCACCACTGTTTTGGTAATAAGATGGTGGATGGGACTGGAGAAATGTAACTACTCTCAAAATCATAGACAGACCTATGGATGCAAGGTCGGACCATCCATGACATCAATATTATAGTTTTAACCATGTTGAGGCTATACAGTGTTGGTTTACATTTACACTGTTTCTAAACATTGGAGTAGAAAAAGCTTATTTTGGGATCTGATAGGGTACGACAGTTGAACTAAGCTCATGAGGCATGTGTTATATTCTTCAAGAATCAATGGATATATATAAATAATATAAAAGTCCAAATATGGATGTAGCAACTGCAGATTCCCCCTTTAACACCACACATCAGTTCAACAACTGCAGAGTTTGTGCCTCTGTTTTTAAGACAGTACTTACTAGTGTTAATCAGGGCCCGGTTTCTCAAAAGCATCTTACTGCTAAGTTCATCATTAGAACCATTGGATGCCTTAAGATGCCTTTGGGAAACCGGAACCAGATATCCAGTTTCCTCCTCTTCTTCCTCCTCCTTTTCCGATGTGACAGTCATCTCCTCCTCCTCCTCTTTCACTCCAAAGACTGCTTCCTCCTCTTCCTTCACTGTAACATCCTCCTCCTCTTTCACTCTGAACGCGTCTTCCTCTTCTTTTACTGTAACATCCTCCTCCTCTTTCACTCTGAACGCGTCTTCCTCTTCTTTCACTGTAACGTCTTTCTCTTCTTCTTTCACGGTAACAGCTTCACCCTCTACTTGTTTTTGCATTGTAACATCCTCCTCTTCCTCCTCCTCTTTCACTAGAGCTTCTTTCTCCGTCCAGCAGACCTCCTCTTCTTTAGCAGGAGGAGAGTAGCTTAGTGAGCTCATGGTCGGGGATGTTAGCTAGCTAGGCTAGTGCTAACTTAACCAGCCAGCTAGCTGACCAATAACAACAACACCGTAAATATGAAATTAAATGGGATAACTAACTAGACGACAGAAGTGGGTTGAAAACACAGTGGCTAATATACACGAAAGCGTCTAAAGAGCTTTATTGGTTGGGCTATTTTGTCTAGCAAGCTACCGAGGTGTCTGACTAACTGTTGCTGCTGTTGAAAGAAGCGTCCCGTCCACTAGATTATACGTCACACTAGCAGCATAGCCTTAAAGTCCCACATCGCCATCTGCTGACTGGAGTGGGTAACGAAGTTGAGTTTATTTATTATTGTTTATGTCCAATACTTATAAATATATTCTTCTCTCCTTTTGGAACCAATGGAATGGTACCTTAAAAGGAGCAATCAGCCTAATCCGGACGACGCTGGGCCAATTGTGTGCCGCGTCATGGGTCTCCCGGTCACGGCCGGCTGCGACACAGCCCGGGATCGAACCCGGGTCTGTAGTGACGCCTCAAGCACTGCGATGCAGTGCCTTACAACGCTGCACCGGAAATTAATAACTTTTCCATCAACTTCCGGGTCAGTAGCTTCAGCCCAACATCACTCACACACACACACACACACACACACACACACACACACACACCAACTGGCACTCACAAGTGCCTGAATGATTTATTGCCACAATTGCGTCATATACACATAAAATCTGCATCACAGACATAGAAAACACAGGAGACTCTTTACAGTTCACACCTGGGTCTCACACATTATGGAAAATATAAAATACTTACAAATATCTGAGGTGAGCTTGATACCAAAAGAGGCAATCTGCAGTTGCTACATCCATTTGTGGACTTATAAATGAATGATATATACCCATTTCATTCTTGAAGAATAACATTTATAAATGCCTCATGAGCTTAGTCCAACTGTCGTACCCCGTCAGCACCCAAAATATAAGCTTGTTTTATACCAATGTTTGTAAACAAAGTAAATGTAAACAAACACTGTAAAACCTTAAAACATGGTTAAAACCAATCATTGTGATATCATGGATGGTCAATCCTTGCATCTGTCTATGAATTTGAGTGGTTACATTTCACCAGGGTTGTCCCTGAGCTTTTCACCGAAACAGTGGCGGGGAACTTGTTTTTGCTGCTGATTGCCCCTTTTAAAGGTACCATTCCATTGGTTCCAAAAGGAGTGTATGTATGTAGCCTCTGCTTCCAGGCTGATGAGGTGAAAGCCTGGTGGACCCTTTACTCAGTACTTTGTTGAAGCACCTTTGGCAGCGATTACAGCCTCGAGTCTTCTTGGGTATGACGCTACAAGCTTGGCACACCTGTATTTGGGGAGTTTCTCCATTCTTCTCTGCAGATCCTCTCAAGCTCTGTCAGGTTGGATGGGGAGTGTCGCTGCACAGCTATTTTCAGGTCTCTCCAGAGATATTAGATCGGGTTCAAGTCCGGGCTCTGGCTGGGCCACTCAAGGACATTCAGAGACTTGTCCTGAAGCCACTCCTGCGTTGTCTTGGCTGTGTGCTTAGGGTCGTTGTCCTGCTGGAAGGTGAACCTTTGCCCCAGTCTGAGGTCCTGAGCGCTCTAGAGAAGGTTTTGATCAAGGATCTCTCTGTACTTTGCTCTGTTCATCTTTCCCTCGATCCTGATAGTCTCCCAGTCCCTGCCACTGAAAAACATCCCCACAGCATGATACTGCCACCACCAAGTTTCGCCGTAGGAATGGTGCCAGGTTTCCTCCAGACATGACACTTGGCATTCAGGCCAAAGAGTTCAATCTTCTTTCTCATGGTCTGAGAGTCCTTAAGGTGCCTTTTAGCAAACTCCAAGCAGGCTATCATGTGCCTTTTACTGAGGAGTGGCTTCTGTCTGGCCACTCTCCTGCAAAGGCCTGATTGGTGGAATGCTGCAGAGATGGTTGTCCTTCTGGAAGGATCTCCCATCTCCACAGAGGAGCTCAGTCAGAGTGACCATTGGGTTCTTGGTCACCTCCCTGACCAAGGCCCTTCCTCCCCGATTGCTCAGTTTGGCCTGGCGGCCAGCTCTAGGAAGAGTCTTGGTGGTTCCAAAACTTCTTCCATTTAAGAATGATGGAGGCCACTCTGTTTCTTGGGGACCTTCAATGCTGCAGAATTTTTTTTGGTAACCTTCACTGAGCAGAATGGCAACACCGTCTCTCAGTAGCTCCTGTTGCTAATAATAGCCACATAATAATGGCTCTGCGGGGCTCTGTTGGCTCTCAGTCCAGGAGTGGATAAGGGTGTTTTAAGAGCCTGGTGGGTTTTAGGATTTTTTTTTCCCTCCGGGTTTTACAAATTGGTCAGTAGGTTGTTTTTATGAATGGATATTTGAGGCTCTTGACTAATTGACACCTGGGACTGACCTCGACATACTTGCTTGAGGCTTTTCATTATAAAGTTACATCTATTGTGACAAATGTACTTCTACCAGAGATAGAACTGATGCAGAAACTACTGTAAAAAATAAATAATAATCCCTTCGCTATTCAGTGGTACGACCAAACTGCTTGTTCCCATAGCAACTCTGCATGTCAAACTGTCCCTGTGCAGAACTGTCACAGCAGTTGCCACAATCAAAAGTACAGGAACAAAATTGACCACCAACTGAACGTAATCTGTCAGTGCCTATTTCTCTGCTTCAATCTGTGAACGTGATGGACAACATCATCTAGGCCTAATGCCTCTATATTGGCCAGATTCTGGGAGAATCTCAGTGGAGAAATAATCCAAAAAGGACAAAATGGTGGCAAGTATGATGTGAAAATATACTTTACTGGACAATTGTAATAGAAACAAAAAAAGTAGGATCAGATTAGGCTTGGTTACACTTTTACTTCCCATTGTAAAAGCATTTCAAATATCTGTTCCTCTTGTTGGTTAGTATGAAAAATGTATGCACTCACTAACTGTAAGTCGCTCTGGTTAAGAGCGTCTGCTAAATGACTAAACTGTAAATGTAAATCTGTGCCTCGACACCATCCTGTCTCGGAGCTCTACGGACAATTCCTTCGACCTCATAGCTTGGTTTTTTGCTCTGACATGCACTGTCAACTGTGGGATCTTATATAGACAGGATGTGTGCCTTTCCAAATCATGTCAAATCAATGGAATTTACCACAGGTGGACTCCAATCAAGTTGTATAAACATCTCAAGGATGATCAATGGAAGCAGGATGCACCTGAGCTCAATTTCGAGTCTCATAGAAAAGGTCTGAATACTTATGTAAATAAGGTATCTCTGTTTAGAATAAGGCTGTAACAAAATGTGGAATAAGTCAAGGGGTCTGAATACTTTCCGAATGCACTGTATTATTGTCAGCCTATAACATGACATTATCTATTATTATAGAGCTCTGATCAGCCTATAAACATGATCTATTATTATAGAGCTCTGATCAGCCTATAAACATGACATGATCTATTATTATAGAGCTCTGATCAGCCTATAAACATGACATTATCTATTATTATAGAGCTCTGATCAGCCTATAACATGACATTATCTATTATTATAGAGCTCTGATCAGCCTATAAACATGACATTATCTATTATTATAGAGCTCTGATCAGCCTATAAACATGACATTATCTATTATTATAGAGCTCTGATCAGCCTAAAACATGACATTATCTATTATTATAGAGCTCTGATCAGCCTATAAACATGACATTATCTATTATTATAGAGCTCTGATCAGCCTATAAACATGACATTATCTATTATTATAGAGCTCTGATCAGCCTATAAACATGACATTATCTATTATTATAGAGCTCTGATCAGCCTATAAACATGACATTATCTATTATTATAGAGCTCTGATCAGCCTATAAACATGACATTATCTATTATTATAGAGCTCTGATCAGCCTATAAACATGACATTATCTATTATTATAGAGCTCTGATCAGCCTATAAACATGACATTATCTATTATTATAGAGCTCTGATCAGCCTATAAACATGACATTCCATTAGAGCAAGATTAGATTTGAATCTCTACATCATCTCAAGTTTATTTTTTATTGTGTTGTGAAGACTGACCTCAGGCTATTGTGGGATATAGTCTGGATTAAACCTCATAGGAAGACTGTTTTATCATGTGGAGGTTTCATTCAGGTCGCTGTTTAGCTAAATTATATGTCTGTCTTTGGCAGGAGAGAGACCAGACTCTCACTCTGACAGCGGGAAGAGTCCTTCAGGGGAACCAGACCCAGAGACTCCCAAACCAGAGAGACGACATCCGTGCTCCCACTGTGCAAAGAGTTTTACTAATTTAGGGAGTCTGAAAATGCACGAGAGAATACATACAGGAGAAAAGCCTTACCACTGCTTCAACTGTGGAAAAAGGTTTGCTCAGTTAGGGGCCCTGGTTGGGCATGAGAGAACACACACAGGAGAGAAGCCTTATCACTGTTCCCACTGTGGAAAGAGTTTTAGGTGGTATGGGAGCCTGAAGGAGCATGAGAGGACACACACAGGAGAAAAGCCCTATCAATGTTCCCAGTGTGAAAAGTGTTTTACCCATCAAGGGAGCCTGAAAGTGCATGAAAGAATACACACAGGAGAAAAGCCCTACCAATGTTCCCAGTGTGAAAAGAGTTTTAGGTGGTATGGGAGCCTGAAAAAGCATGAGAGAACACACACAGGAGAAAAGCCCTACCAACATACTAAAACACAGGAGGAGAAGACATACCACTGCTCTCATTGTGGAAAGACATTTTCCCAGTCAGAGGACCTGAAATCCCATGAGAGAATAGAGAGGCTGTGTTCTGACTTATGTTTTTGATAAAAAATTGCTAGCTAGTTTCGTCAACAACAACAACAGCTAGTCAGCCACTTTGGTAGCTTGCTAGACAACATAGCCGAAACATTATAGCTCTTGAGATTATTTCGGTGTATATTAGTCACTGTGTTTAAGAAAATATATGTTGTATAGATAGTTACCCCATTTATTTCATATGTAAGTTACTAATCAGCTGGCTGAATAGCTAGAATAGCCTACCACTAGGCTAGTAGCTCATCTTAACTAGCTAACATCCTCCTATCTGGCTAAGTAACACTAGGCTAATGCTAACAAGCTAGCTAACATCCTCCTATCTGGCTAAGTAACACTAGGCTAATGCTAACTAGCTAGCGAACATCCTCCTATCTGGCTAAGTAACACTAGGCTAATGCTAACTAGCTAGCTAACATCCTCCTATCTGGCTAAGTAACACTAGGCTAATGCTAACTAGCTAGCTAACATCCTCCTATCTGGCTAAGTAACACTAGGCTAATGCTAACAAGCTAGCTAACATCCTCCTATCTGGCTAAGTAACACTAGGCTAATGCTAACAAGCTAGCTAACATCCTCCTATCTGGCTAAGTAACACTAGGCTAATGCTAACAAGCTAGCTAACATCCTCCTATCTGGCTAAGTAACACTAGGCTAATGCTAACAAGCTAGCTAACATCCTCCTATCTGGCTAAGTAACACTAGGCTAATGCTAACATCCTCCTATCTGGCTAAGTAACACTAGGCTAATGCTAACAAGCTAGCTAACATCCTCCTATCTGGCTAAGTAACACTAGGCTAATGCTAACAAGCTAGCTAACATCCTCCTATCTGGCTAAGTAACACTAGGCTAATGCTAACTAGCTAGCTAACATCCTCCTATCTGGCTAAGTAACACTAGGCTAATGCTAACAAGCTAGCTAACATCCTCCTATCTGGCTAAGTAACACTAGGCTAATGCTAACAAGCTAGCTAACATCCTCCTATCTGGCTAAGTAACACTAGGCTAATGCTAACAAGCTAGCTAACATCCTCCTATCTGGCTAAGTAACACTAGGCTAATGCTAACAAGCTAGCTAACATCCTCCTATCTGGCTAAGTAACACTAGGCTAATGCTAACTAGCTAGCGAACATCCTCCTATCTGGCTAAGTAACACTAGGCTAATGCTAACAAGCTAGCTAACATCCTCCTATCTGGCTAAGTAACACTAGGCTAATGCTAACAAGCTAGCTAACATCCTCCTATCTGGCTAAGTAACACTAGGCTAATGCTAACAAGCTAGCTAACATCCTCCTATCTGGCTAAGTAACACTAGGCTAATGCTAACTAGCTAGCTAACATCCTCCTATCTGGCTAAGTAACACTAGGCTAATGCTAACTAGCTAGCGAACATCCTCCTATCTGGCTAAGTAACACTAGGCTAACGCTAACTAGCTAGCTAACATTCTCCTATCTGGCTAAGTAACACTAGGCTAATGCTAACTAGCTAGCTAACATCTCCGACCATGAGGTCACTAAGCTACTCTCCTCCTGCTAAAGAATAGGAGGTCTGCTGGACGGAGAAAGAAGCTCTAGTGAAAGAGGAGGAGGAAGAGGAGGATGTTACAATACAAAAACAAGTAGAGGGTGAAGCTGTTACCGTGAAAGAAGAAAATATGGAAGTTACAGTGAAAGAAGAGGAGGAAGTTACAGTGAAGGAAGAGGAGGAAGTTACAGTGAAGGAAGAGGAGGAAGTTACAGTGAAGGAAGAGGAGGAAGTTACAGTGAAGGAAGAGGAGGAAGTTACAGCGAAAGAAGAGGAAGAATTGAATGTCAATTTCTCTACCATAAGCCGATCCCACAGACCACGTGTAACCACACCAGCCCAGGACATCCACATCCGGCTTGTTCACTTGCGGGATCGTCTGAGACCAGCCACCCGAACAGCTGATGAAACTGAGGAGTATTTCTGTCTGTAATAAAGTCCTTTTGTGTGGAAAAAACTCATTCTGATTGGCTGGCTCTGACTCCCCAGTGGGTGGACCTATGCCCTCCCAGGCCCACCCATAGCTGCACCCCTCCCCAGTGGGTGGACCTATGCCCTCCCAGGCCCACCCATAGCTGCACCCCTCCCCAGTGGGTGGACCTATGCCCTCCCAGGCCCACCCATAGCTGCACCCCTCCCCAGTGGGTGGACCTATGCCCTCCCAGGCCCACCCATAGCTGCACCCCTCCCCAGTGGGTGGACCTATGCCCTCCCAGGCCCACCCATAGCTGCACCCCTCCCCAGTGGGTGGACCTATGCCCTCCCAGGCCCACCCATAGCTGCACCCCTCCCCAGTGGGTGGACCTATGCCCTCCCAGGCCCACCCATAGCTGCACCCCTCCCCAGTGGGTGGACCTATGCCCTCCCAGGCCCACCCATAGCTGCACTCCTCCCCAGTGGGTGGACCTATGCCCTCCCAGGCCCACCCATAGCTGCACTCCTCCCCAGTGGGTGGACCTATGCCCTCCCAGGCCCACCCATAGCTGCACCCCTCCCCAGTGGGTGGACCTATGCCCTCCCAGGCCCACCCATAGCTGCACCCCTCCCCAGTGGGTGGACCTATGCCCTCCCAGGCCCACCCATAGCTGCACCCCTCCCCAGTGGGTGGACCTATGCCCTCCCAGGCCCACCCATAGCTGCACCCCTCCCCAGTGGGTGGACCTATGCCCTCCCAGGCCCACCCATAGCTGCACCCCTCCCCAGTGGGTGGACCTATGCCCTCCCAGGCCCACCCATAGCTGCACCCCTCCCCAGTGGGTGGACCTATGCCCTCCCAGGCCCACCCATAGCTGCACCCCTCCCCAGTGGGTGGACCTATGCCCTCCCAGGCCCACCCATAGCTGCACCCCTCCCCAGTCATGTGAAATCCATAGATTAGGGCCTTATTCATTTATTTACATTGACTGATTTCCTTATATATATATTAACTGTAACTCAGTAAAATCTTTGAAATTGTTGCATGTTGCATTTATATTTTTGTTCAGTGTACTTTTTATGAGAAAATGTGCATGAATTGAAGGTGCCAACAAATGTTATAGTCATCATAAGAGTATTTTGCTGTCATAATACAAACAAATCTGCTCCTCCTCGATTATCTTCACTCTTTTCAGCTTCTGCCCACCACCTAATAACACAACCACACCACAGATAGAACAATGAGCCAGATATTTCACCTGATGTATAAATGTTAAGCATCCGGTTGGCGTTTCCACTAACTACCAAATATGGTGATGAGAGGAAGCCCAGTGGCGGGAGAAGATGGAGATCGAGTGAGACATTCTGCAAATTTTCTCCTCGATTAAACATTTAATCTCAATACAGTTTTATGTTTCCAAAACTTGAATCTATAATAAACACAGTGGTCTAGGTTTTGTAGACTTTACCCTTTGCCACTGTAAAAAAAATAAAAATAAAGGGCGAATTGCCTGCCGTTCTGTACTTTTTGGACTCTGATCTGGATTACTGATCTCTGCCTGCCCTTGACCTGTTGTTTACCTGCCCCCTGATTTTGTAATAACCTTTTGTTACTTCGACACTGTCAACATCTGGGTCTTCTCCTGAAACGTGATACAGTGAATGGGAGTATATTTAGGTGGTTTAAATTATTAACTTTCCTGCTAACCTTCTAAAAGTTGACGGTGCCAAAATCTTGCCAATGCATTCATTATTCTACTAACTATGACTGAGTGTGAGACATGTTTTCCAGAATGTACGGTACCAGTCTAAAGTTTGGACACCTATTCATTCAAGGGTTTTCCTTTATTTTTACTATTTTATTTACATTGTAGAATAATAGTGAAGATGTCAAAACTATGAAATAACACATATGGAATCATGTAGTAACCAAAAAAGTGTTAAACGAAGTCGGGGGAGAAGGGCCTTGGTCAGGGAGGTGACCAAGAAAACAATGGTCACTCTGACAGAGCTCCAGAGTTCCTCTGTGGAGATGGGAGAACCTTCCAGAAGGACAACCATCTCTGCAGTACTCCACCAATCAGGCCTTTATGGTAGAGTGGCCAGACGGAAGCCACTCCTCAGTAAAAGGCACATGACAGCCCACTTGGAGTTTGCCAAATGGCACCTAAAGGACTCTCAGACCATGAGAAACAAGATTATCTGGTCTGATGAAACCAAGATTGAACTCTTTGGCCTGAATGCGAAATGACACGTCTGGGGGAAACCAGGCACCATCCCTACAGTGATGCATGGTGGTGGCAGCATCATGCTGTGGGGATATTTTTCAGCGACAGGGACTGGGAGACTAGTCAGGATCGAAGGAAAGATGAACGGAGCAAAGTACAGAGAGATCCTTGATGAAAACCTGCTCCAGAGCACTCAGGACCTCAGACTGGGGGGCGACGGTTCACCTTCCAACCGGACAACGACCCTAAGCACACAGCCAAGACAACGCAGGAGCGGCTTCGGGACAAGTCTCTGAATGTCCTTGAGTAGCCCAGCCAGAGTCCGGACTTGAATCCGATCAAACATCTCTGGAGAGACCTGAAAATAGCTGTGCAGCGACGCTCCCCATCCAACCTAACAGAGCTTGAGAGGATCTGCATAGAAGAATGGGAGAAACTCCCCAAATGCAGGTGTTCCAAGCTTGTAGCGTCATACCCAAGAAGAATTGAGGCTGTAATCGCTGCCAAAGGTGCTTCAACAAAGTACTGAGTAAAGGGTCTGAATGCTTATGTACATTTCATATTTCAGTTTGTATTTTTTATACATTTGCCAAAAATTCTAAAAACCAGTTTTTGCTTTGTCGTTATGGGTTATTGTGTGTGTGTGTGTGTGTGTGTGTGTGTGTGTGTGTGTGTGTGTGTGTGTGTGTGTGTGTGTGTGTGTGTGTGTGTGTGTGTGTGTATTGATGAGGGATAAAAAACTATTTAATCCATTTTAGAACAAGGCTGTAATGTAACTGTGGAAAAGTGAAGGGGTCTGAATACTTTCCGACTGCACTGTATATGAAGTGCCATGGAGGGCACAATATTACAATGTTGCAGTCCAGAAAAGAGAGCTTTACCATCTCTGCCAAAAGCCCGTAAACCCTCCCAGAACCCATAGGCTCCTCTGGACCGTACCTCTCCCAGAACCCATAGGCTCCTCTGGACCGTACCTCTCCCAGAACCCATAGGCTCCTCTGGACCGTACCTCTCCCAGAACCCATAGGCTCCTCTGGACCGTATATATGAAGCGATGTATGTAGAAAAGTTATTCAAGCAACCTTTTTCAGCGAGCGGTTGATTGGACTGGCAGTGGACGAAGTGCACACTGTTGTTCACCGGTTAGTCTATATTTCAGTCTACATGTTCAGATGAACTCCTGGCTAGCTATTGCCGCTAGCTAGCTGTATCATTCATCCTACTTCGCTATCAACTGGCCAGCTGTATCATTCATCCTACTTTACTATCAACTGGCCAGCTGCATCATTCATCCTACTTTACTATCAACTGGCCAGCTGCATCATTCATCCTACTTTACTATCAACTGGCTAGCTGTATCATTCATCCTACTTTACTATCAACTGGCCAGCTGCATCATTCATCCTACTTTACTATCAACTGGCCAGCTGCATCATTCATCCTACTTTACTATCAACTGGCCAGCTGCATCATTCATCCTACTTTACTATCAACTGGCCAGCTGCATCTATCATTCATCCTACTTTACTATCAACTGGCCAGCTGCATCATTCATCCTACTTTACTATCAACTGGCCAGCTGCATCTATCATTCATCCTACTTTACTATCAACTGGCCAGCTGCATCTATCATTCATCCTACTTTACTATCAACTGGCCAGCTGCATCATTCATCCTACTTTACTATCAACTGGCCAGCTGCATCTATCATTCATCCTACTTTACTATCAACTGGCCAGCTGCATCTATCATTCATCCTACTTTACTATCAACTGGCCAGCTGTATCTATCATTCATCCTACTTTACTATCAACTGGCTAGCTGTATCTTTCATCCTACTTTACTATCAACTGGCTAGCTGTATCTTTCATCCTACTTTACTATCAACTGGCTAGCTGTATCATTCATCCTACTTTGCTATCAACTGGTTAGCTGTATCATTCATCCTACTTTACTATCAACTGGCTAGCTGTATCATTCATTCTACTTTACTATCAACTGGCTAGCTGCATCTATCATTCATCCTACTTTACTATCAACTGGCCAGCTGTATCATTCATCCTACTTTACTATCAACTGGCTAGCTGTATCTATCATTCATCCTTCTTTACTATCAACTGGCCAGCTGTATCATTCATCCTACTTCACTATCAACTGGCCAGCTGCATCTATCATTCATCCTACTTGGCCTGGCACAGCGACCGCAGCACCTGGACACATACAGCCACTGTAGACTATTGAGATGCCCCCCTACAGTAGACTAACTTGTTATGAGTCCTGTGTAGGACACAGGGAAGGGTGTGTTCAGTGTTACTCTCCCTCAGGATGAGGAGACCAAGGAGCTGCTGTCACTAATGACTCCACTGTCTGGTGAAGAAACAGAGCCGCTTGATGACAGATTGGATCTTCCTCAAGAGGTCAAAGGGCAGACTGCACCATCCCAGGCTGCTTCAGTGACCCAGAAATCAGGAGCTGACCTCTTGGATAGGTAAGAGATAGCAGGAATATAATCAAACCAGACTCAGAGCAGGATAGGTAAGAGATAGCAGGAACATAATCAAACCAGACTCAGCGCTGGATAGGTAAGAGATAGCAGGAACATAATCAAACCAGACTCAGAGCTGGATAGGTAAGAGATAGCAGGAACATAATCAAACCAGACTCAGCGCTGGATAAGTAAGAGATAGCAGGAACATAATCAAACCAGACTCAGAGCTGGATAGGTAAGAGATAGCAGGAACATAATCAAACCAGACTCAGCGCTGGATAGAAGAAGTGTTCTTCCTAACCAGTCCCTCAACAGCTCTCTGACTGAGCTCCACCCTCACTGGGTCTTCAGAGGAGAGGAAGGCTGAGGAGGGATGGAAGGATGAATGGATCACACAGGACACCAGATAAGACCCCTCCCCAGTTCTTTAGCCAGAGAGGTGTTGAGGGACTGGTTAGGAAGAACACTTCTACAGCCAGAGAGCTGTAGAGGGACTGGTTAGGAAGAACACTTCTACAGCCAGAGAGCTGTTGAGGGACTGGTTAGGAAGAACACTTCTACAGCCAGAGAGGTGTTGAGGGACTGGTTAGGAAGAACACTTCTACAGTCAGAGAGCTGTTGAGGGACTGGTTAGGAAGAACACTTCTACAGCCAGAGAGCTGTTGAGGGACTGGTTAGGAAGAACACTTCTACAGTCAGAGAGCTGTTGAGGGACTGGTTAGGAAGAACACTTCTACAGCCAGAGAGCTGTTGAGGGACTGGTTAGGAAGAACACTTCTACAGCCAGAGAGGTGTTGAGGGACTGGTTAGGAAGAACACTTCTACAGCCAGAGAGCTGTTGAGGGACTGTTTAGGAAGAACACTTCTACAGCCAGAGAGGTGTTGAGGGACTGGTTAGGAAGAACACTTCTACAGTCAGAGAGGGGTCTTATCTGGTGTCCTGTGTGAATTTAAGTATAATCCCTCTAATTCTCCTCTCTCTCTCTCTTTCTTTCGGAGGACCTGAGCCCCAGGGACCATGCCTCAGGACTACCTGGCCTGATGACTCCTTGCTGTCCCCAGTCCACCTGGTCGTGCTGCCGCTCCAGTTTCAACTCTTCTGCCTGCGGCTATAGAACCCTGACCTGTTCACCGGACGTGATCCTTTGTCCCGGACCTGCTGATATCAACCCTCTCTCTACCGCACCTGCTGTTTTGACCTCAGAATGCTCAACTCCTGAGGTATTGACCTGTTGCACCCTCTACAACCACTGTGATTATTATTTGACCCTGCTGGTCATCTATGAACGTTTGAACATCTTGAAGAAGGATCTGGCCTTAATGGCCATGTACTCTTATCTCCACCCGACACAGCCAGAAGAGGACTGGCCACCCCTCAGAGCCTGGTTCCTCTCTAGGTTTCTTCCTAGGTTTCTGCCTTTCTAGGGAGTTTTTCCTAGCCACCGTGCTTCTACATCTGCATTGCTGCTGTTGGGGTTTTAGGCTGGGTTTCTGTATAGCACTTTGTGACATCTGCTGATGTAAAAAGGGCTTTATAAATACATTTGATATGAGGCCGCAGATGCTTTGTGTTTTATATAATATGACAAAATGTGTTTCTTTCTGTGTTGCAGGGGCAGTCAAGAAATGGAACAGCAAGGCCACAGAACATGGTGTTGAATTCTAACTTGAAATTACCTTATTCATGTTAACATATTAGTACTGGAGGTATGGAAATCTACTGAGTGAGATGCAGAAAAGTTTAGATTCTGCCAGAACATGTTATTGTTAAATCTCATGTATCCTCTGGAGAGGAGAAGGGCCACGGTCTGGTTTCAGTGGACAGATAAGGTAGGACAGCCGTGAGTTGGGGAGGAGGGAGGAATTTGGGCCGAGGTCAGGTCACATGAAGTGAGAAAGAACAGTCACCTCTAAAGTCCTGCCTAGCAACAGAGATGTATTGGCTGTCTAGAGGTGGTACAGTGGGGGAAAAGTACTTAGTCAGCCACCAATTGTGGTATATGTGTTTGTGTGTTTTTGTACATTTTGTTTTTGTACATTTTAGTCATTTATCAGACACTCTTATCCAGAGTGACTTACAGTTAGTGAGTGCATACATTTTTTCATACTGGCCCCCCATGGGAAACGAACCCACAACCCTGGCGTTGCAAGCGCCATGCTCTACCAACTGAGCTCCACGGTCTTTTCAGCTATTTGACCCAGTGGGTGAATAAACTTGGTTTGAGTGTTTTACTCTGTCCGTCAGAACCTAACAATGGCATACGCAGAGCTGTGGGAGACCACCTCAAGCATGCCCCTGGTAAAGCCCAGGGTGGTGTTTACCACGATACCACGCCTTCAGCAGGCTTGAAAGGTGGGATTCATCTGTTTTGATCCATTCGTTTGTTTCAGTAGTTGAATCCTATTGTTGATTTCAACATTTTTCATTTTCAACAAAAATGTCCTGGATTTGGTTGAAAACTGATACTGAAGTTACATACTATTTTGACCAAGATATGTGTTGATTTTGCACCATATTGGTCTGTCATTGGGTTCATTTGTTTTGCAATATGTTCAATTCAAATCAAGCTTTATTTATACAGCACATTTCAGACATTGATGCGACACAATGCGCTTCACAGGAAATAACTAATAAAAACAATGAAAATAAAAATGAAATATTTACACAACAATCGCAAGGATAAAAAAACTAAAGAATAACAATAAAAATTGAAATACTAAAGAGCATTCTAAGGAACCAAAAAATCAGTTAATCACATAAATTATTATGATTACTAAGTGTTACACACCCCTTTGGTAATATGTATTGGCAATAATTCATTTCCAATAGGGAGGCATGGAATAATAAAAAATGTATCTTTTGTCAGGCTGGATGTTTGAGATATGAGTAGGTGATTTGAGTCGTGCTTCTTCAGTAGTGGAATAAAGACAATTAGCACTTGAATGTTGTAAAGAAATACTGGAGTGATGTAAGATTGTTAATAAAACAGTTCATAGACGCATGTGTTATCCTGCGTCAATGTTTATAGGCAGCAAGTATGTTGAAATGAATACATATTTTTAACTTTAACTTTCAACCAAAACCAAAAGTAGATTGGACCTCGAGCATAGTGTAGTGTCTTAGAGTCTAGGATTTTGCTGATGTTGCAAATGGTGTAACAGATTAACTTTACTCTACTTTGCTGAAACATCTGGAAAGCATTACTAAAGTTCCTGGAAAAAAGGATATGGGGAGAGATGTGAAAAAGGCCAGGGATTGGATATTAGAATCACGCCATACTATGTCATATATGATATAAAACCATGTCTTGAAGAGAGAAAAGGGGGGAATAGCGAATTACAGAATTGGCTCTTGCTGTTCTTCAGATATCTGCAGGTATCTGTAAATCTGACGCTGAAACTCTTTGTTATAATAAACCTTTATAAACAAAGTACAGTGTCGGCGGACTTCTTATCATCACGGCATTATCAGCAAAGGTTTGTCTTTTGGCCACCACATAATGGCGACGAGGTTGTTTAATTTTTTTGGGTCGTGATACATCTTTTCTCTGCATTCCATTCCTGGGCTACAAAGTGACTCCCGCTCAAGAAGCCGGCAGATAAGGTGAGCTTATTCACTAATATTGGGCGCTGGCCGTTTTGTGAGTCCAGAGTGTGTGCGCAGGGGGGATGTACCGTCAAAGAATCTGTGTGTGCGTTTTGCTGTTTTTTTTGCTGTGTGATAGGAATTCCGTTCTAAATTTTCTAAATTAGTTTGCGTTGAGAACAACGCAAAAAGTGGGGAGTGTCTATAGGGCACACCAATAGGACACACATATATTTAGCTTTAATAAAAGGAAAAGGAGTGTCCAGGAAAATTATGAAGAAATAAGGCATGAAGGAATAAAAGACAGTATACTTTAGGACGCCGTTAATTTAAGGAAGCCCTTGAAAAACGAGGCGATCAATATGATGGGCCATAAATCTTGATAGTTATTAGATTAACTCTCAAGTCAGTTCTGGGAACTGCAGGTTGGAAGATAATATATTCAATTGTATGTTTACCGCTCAGAATCTATTTGACGAAGTATTTGTCTGAAGTAATCCTCTCTTTTGAATGTCTACAACCTGAAGGTAGCAGAAATTTAGCAAAAGGAATATAAAAGAAAATAGGAACGGCGATAAGCATGCTTTGTATAAACGGATTCTGTGTGTTTGAGAAAACGGAGCCTGCGGGTGTGTGTGTGTGTGTGTTTGTGTGAAACAGAGAGAGAGTGGCTGCGTGCCTGATGAGTTCCAGCTGTGTGTCGACTCATGTTAAAATAAGATCTATGTTAGAGATTTATACATATATATATATATGTTTTGGTTGAGAACAGGGATGTTTTCATAAGAAGTTAAGCCCCTACAACGAAGTTAAGGTTAAACATCTTATGAGTCTCTGTTTGTGAGAACGTTTATAATTCTTAAACTATATAAACTATGAGCCCCCTGGAAGGACAATAAGTTTAAAAATCTTATGAGTCTCTAGAAAAAGAGAACGTTTACTAACTAATCATGAGCCTACAGGGAGGACTTTTTAAGAGTGTATAGAGATGTTTTGTAATTGATAACAACATAACTATAAATCTGCAGATTAGGATAAGTGAAGATAACAAACTTGGAAGTGGGATTTGTGTTCTATGTTCTTTGTGTTCCGTGTTCGTTTGTGAGTTCTGTAAAGTCTTATTGTTTGTCTATGGGAGGAGAGAACGGAGCGACAGCGGGTCTGTCTGTTCCTTTCACTCTGAAATCACATTGGTGACTGAACTGCGCACGCGTAGGATTTTATGAGTTTAGAGTTACGTACAACAGATGTGCCACTCCCCTGCACTGAACTGCTGGGAGAGGCAGACTCAGAGCAGACAAAAAGAAAAGGGAGGGGGAATCTTGCACACAAGTGAAATGTTCTGTTGAATTAACTGTTGCTTGACTGTAAAACTGTTTGGTTGATAATCGGATGAGTTAGTGAATGAGAGATATATTGACGGATTAAAAATAATAATAATAAAATAAATAAATAAAATAAAATGTTATTGAGCTATTTATAATATTCCTGAGTTAAGCTGTTTGCTTATTTCTTAGCGTGAATGTGGAAAAAAATAAATAAACTAAATTCTTGTTTGTTCTTTTGTCTTTCTGTCATATGAGAGACGAGAAGGAGGAGACAGAGAGAGAGAGAGAGAGGAGGTGCTGACATCAGCTGACATCAGCGACAACAACCCAGTCCAATCAAGGCCAGTGCTGTTCTTATCCACAAAACCTACTTTCCCTTACAGGATATAATTGATACATTGTGTCTACATAGAATATTTCATGTTGTGACCATTTCGCAGGAACTTGGCAACAGACTGATGAATTGATGTAATTGATAATTGCACATTAGAGTTTTTGTGAATGACTTGTTTTGATTAGAGTTGTGTTGGAAATCCAGCATTGACATTATTCTGTAAAATTAAGGTAATTAGGTGCTTATTAAGCAATTGGGTTGTGAGTGCTATAGTGTTGCTGGTACAGGTCTTTTATTTTTGAATTGCTCTGAAGTTGACTACTTTCCTTTACTCTTCCTCATCGGATGTGGTAAGACTGCCACTAATCAATAATTTGGTAAAATAAAATTCACAAAATAAATTGATATATTGATTAATTAGTTGATTGATTGATTTAATTGATTAGTTGATTGATTTGATTAGTTGGTTGATTGATTGATTGATTTAATTGGTTGATGTATTGATTGATTAGTTGATTGATTGGATTGATTGATTGTTTGATTGATTTAGTTAGTTGATTGATTGATTGATTGGATTAGTTGGTTGATTGATTGATTGATTTAGTTGGTTGATTGATTGATTGAATTAGTGGATTAGTTGGTTGATGTATTGATTGATTAGTTGATTGATTGGATTAGTTGGTTGATTGATTTAATTGGTTGATGTATTGATTGATTAGTTGATTGATTGGATTGATTGATTGTTTGATTGATTTAGTTAGTTGATTGATTGATTGGATTAGTTGGTTGATTGATTGATTTATTTAGTTGGTTGATTGATTGATTGAAATAATTAGTTGATTGATTGATTTAATTGGTTAATTGATTGTTTGGATTAATTGATTAATTATTTATAATTTTTAAAAAAGTAAAAAAATAAAAATAAGGAGGGAAACACATAACAGAGTCATTACAATGGGGAAAAATGACATCAAAACTACAAAAGCAATTACTCCTCTTGATGTAGTACAGAATAGTAATCCTCTAGTTAATGGTATAGCAAAATTATCTGAAAAATTGAATAAACGTTGGCCTAACATTGAACAACCATGGCCAGTGGAAGGGACTCTTAACCCAGACGTCATCAAGATAATGCAAGTGCTTGTATCCACGTATAAGGCAGATCAAAAGAAGGGGAAGAAAGGAAAACTACGCAAAGAAAAAAGACAAAGAGAGCTGGGTGTTCTTAAGCTGTTTGAAAATGAAGGACAAAAACTGATAAAATATACAAAAGATAAGAGAGACAGAGGTACAGAGAAAATGGCAAAGGAGGTGAAGGTGACAGAAAAGCTAATGGCAGAAGTCAATACACCTTTCTCATATATGGATTCAGCAAAAACACCCCCACCTTATGAGAAAGAAGCCAAGCTTAAGGACGTTTATCCTCAGCTTCCAGTGATCATTCAGGAGGGTCATTATTGCATCAGAGATGAAGATGAACGAATAATAGAGAGAGGACAAGCAGAAACGACCATAAAGATGAATCCAAACTCCAAAAGCAGGAAGAAAACGAGATGTCTGGAGACTAAGGGTAGAGTGAGGTCAAGGAGGATGGAACTTGATGATGACGATGATGATGATGATGATCAGAGTGATTCAGAAGAGATCATGGGTGGATATGACCCTGTCATCAGACAGAGGTTGGCCAGAGCGGAAAGAAGGGGTGATGGAAGTTGGAAGAAGAAGAATACAAGTGATTCGAGTTCTGATGAAAACGAAGATGGAGACAACGATGAAGATTTGGAGACTAAAGGTGCTTCATATTCAAGAGGATTTCATCCTACAATGACTAGCACAGAAGAAATAGAAAGAGATATAGACCGATGCGTATCATACCTGTATAAGGCCAATAATTTAGAAGAAGTAAAAGAACTGGAAGAACAACTCAAGAAGCTGAAGACAAAGGAGAAGAAGCTGCTGAGAAAAGAATCCCAAGAATCTGAGAAGAAATATACATTGAGGCCAAGGAAAGATGGCACTAGTAAGAAAATTATGCCGGTGATCATTCGAGGACAAAACCTAGAATATAAGCCTTTGCAGAATACCGATATGTCAGATATACTTGAGAAGCTGCCTACTCTTCAAGATGGAGCATATCCTTGGATTTCAAAGTTGGAAGAAATTACGGTGGGAACACAGTCTGCCATAGGAGACATTAAGAGACTTTTGGCTAATCTCCTTGGGATTCCAGGCATGGAAGAAATTTTTCAGAGAGCTGGTCTTCATAGATACAGTGGGGGAAAAAAGTATTTAGTCAGCCACCAATTGTGCAAGTTCTCCCACTTCTCCCACTTAAAAATATGAGAGAGGCCTGTAATTTTCATCATAGGTACACGTCAACTATGACAGAGAAAATGAGGGAAAAAAATCCAGAAAATCACATTGTAGGATTTTTAATGAATTTATTTGCAAATTATGGTGGAAAATAAGTATTTGGTCAATAACAAAAGTTTCTTAATACTTTGTTATATACCCTTTGTTGGCAATGACACAGGTCAAACATTTTCTGTAAGTCTTCACAAGGTTTTCACACACTGTTGCTGGTATTTTGGCCCATTCCTCCATGCAGATCTCCTCTAGAGCAGTGATGTTTTGGGGCTGTCGCTGGGCAATACGGACTTTCAACTCCCGCCAAAGATTTTCTATGGGGTTGAGATCTGGAGACTGGCTAGGCCACTCCAGGACCTTGAAATGCTTCTTACGAAGCCACTCCTTCGTTGTCCGGGCGGTGTGTTTGGGATCATTGTCATGCTGAAAGACCCAGCCACGTTTCATCTTCAATGCCCTTGCTGATGGAAGGAGGTTTTCACTCAAAATCTCACGATACATGGCCCCATTCATTCTTTCCTTTACACGGATCAGTCGTCCTGGTCCCTTTGCAGAAAAACAGCCCCAAAGCATGATGTTTACACCCCCATGCTTCACAGTAGGTATGGTGTTCTTTGGATGCAACTCAGCATTCTTTGTCCTCCAAACACGACGAGTTGAGTTTTTACCAAAAAGTTATATTTTGGTTTCATCTGACATTCTCCCAATCCTCTTCTGGATCATCCAAATGCACTCTAGCAAACTTCAGACGGGCCTGGACATGTACTGGCTTAAGCAGGGGGACACATCTGTACTGCAGGATTTGAGTCCCTGGCAGCGTAGTGTGTTACTGATGGTAGGCTTTGTTACTTTGGTCCCAGCTCTCTGCAGGTCATTCACTAGGTCCCCCCGTGTGGTTCTGGGATTTTTGCTCACCGTTCTTGTGATCATTTTGACCCCACAGGGTGAGATCTTGCGTGGAGCCCCAGATCGAGGGAGATTATCAGTGGTTTTGTATGTCTTCCATTTCCTAATAATTGCTCCCACAGTTGATTTCTTCAAACCAAGCTGGTTACCTATTGCAGATTCAGTCTTCCCAGCCTGGTGCAGGTCTACAATTTTGTTTCTGGTGTCCTTTGACAGCTCTTTGGTCTTGGCCATAGTGGAGTTTGGAGTGTGACTGTTTGAGGTTGTGGACAGGTGTCTTTTATACTGATAACAAGTTCAAACAGGTGCCATTAATACAGGTAACGAGTGGAGGACAGAGGAGCCTCTTAAAGAAGAAGTTACAGGTCTGTGAGAGCCAGAAATCTTGCTTGTTTGTAGGTGACCAAATACTTATTTTCCACCATAATTTGCAAATAAATTCATTAAAAATCCTACAATGTGATTTTCTGGATTTTTTTCCCTCATTTTGTCTGTCATAGTTGACGTGTACCTATGATGAAAATTACAGGCCTCTCTCATCTTTTTAAGTGGGAGAACTTGCACAATTGGTGGCTGACTAAATACTTTTTTTCCCCACTGTATGTGGGGACTGCAGTGAACGACCCTGAATTGTTGGCTGCAAGTAGAAATCGACTGTGGAGAGCACTGAGAGATACGTTTCCAACAAATGTGCATCCTGACAACATTCTGATTGACCCACTAGGACAACAAGAAAATCCGAGAGCCTACGTGTCAAGAGTTCATCAAGTGTGGAGAAATATTATCGGAAATGATCCAGATGTGAGTCAAATTGAGCAGTCAATCTTGAGAGCTAAACTACAGATGGGACTGCCCTTACCGGTAAGGAGCAAACTGGCAGAAGTGGTTGGACTTGGGAGCATGACAAAAGGTGTCTATACAGATCATATAGCCCATCAAGTGGATCTGTACCGAAAAAAGGAACACAACCAGAAAGAACAGGACCAAGAAACTCTCAGAAAACTCAATCAAATACAACTGGTGGAGAAGAAGGAGAAGAGAAGCTTTGGTTATGCAGAATCAGGGTAAACCAAATCAACAATCACTGCCACAGCTTCAACCGAACCAGTTCCAACCACAATTGTACCAGACACCAATAGCGGTACCAGTTGTTTCATATCCACAGCCAGTTTCTGGACAGAGACAGAATTGGAGAGGAAGAGGACGAGAAGGTTTAGGAAGAGGAAGAGGAGGAAGATTTAAGCCACACTTCCAGCAATCTTCAGAAGTGTGTTATAATTGTGGACAGGTTTGTCATTTTGCCCGTGAGTGTAATGGGCCAGAAGGAAACACCAGAGGGAATTTCAGAGGAAGATACAGGGGCCAGTCAAGATCATCTGGAGGACCGGTGAACCCTTATAGGGGCCCGGAGCAAGGATTCTAGAGGTGCCCAGAAGATCCGAAAAGGGGGGTGTCAGCTGGTAGCACCAGTTAGGGAAAAAGATCCAACAATTGAAGTGAAAATAAACAATGGACTATGGGAAGTGATGATGGATAGCAGAAAGGCTTTTATCTGTGTTCAGCCTGAAGAGGTTACACATCTCACTATGTCAAATCAACTAATTATGAGAAGGACTTGGAGGAGTGAAGCTCAGCGATTTCTGAAAATGATGATTTTGGCTCAAGGACAAGGAGAGTCATAAGCTGTATGGATGACAGATGAATCTATTTGAAGTGTGAAGATGGATTGAGAATCTATGGAAGAAGAGATGTTGAAAAAAGTTCAAGAATGTTTGTGATATCAAAGTAGTACTGATATTGGAATTGTGAAATCAGCCCAATTGAGGTGAAAGTTGAACTTCAACCAGGAGGCAGACCTCCTTGGAAGAATTAGTATCCATTGAAATATGAAGCAATCCAAGGGATTGAACCAGAAATTGAAGGACTTTCAAAAGCAGGTGTTTTGAAGACAATAGAAAAAATCGTTAGAGTAGCAATCAATTATTGTTTTGGAGAAACCATGATGATTTAGGAAGCTATGGGTTAGCCTATGTTGTAAAAGGGGAGTTTAGGAGAAAGATCACAAAGGAGTATGGTTTATGGAATCATATTTTCTTAAATAGATTGACTATGTCATAGGCAGGTGCATAATCTGTCTGAAAAATAATGTGTGACTGTTATTCTTGGTTACATTTATATACCAAGAGGTGCATAAGATGTTCAACTAAGCTAAAAGATGCTCAGTCAGTTGCAAAGTTGTTGTGTAAAGAAGTCATCAGCAGGTGGGAATTTCCTGATTTAATATCCTCAGAAAATGGGAAAGAGTTTTGTGAATAAATCAGTGAAATGGTTTTTGGAAGAAAAATAAATAAATAGAAAAAGAAAAATTTGGAAAAAGTCAGACTAAAATGTTATGAAAACTAGGGTTGAAATAATTCTAGGAAATTTGGAATATCTGATTGTGGGATAATTATATTATTGTGATTTTTAGTGTTTTGTTATGAATCAAAGGGGGGAAATGGAATGTGATTCATTTTATATATCATTTTATATATCATTTTTAGTTGATATTGATGTTTTAATTTGCATGTGTTGTTTTGCAAAAGATACTGTTTGGTATTTTCTTTTCTTCCAGAAGCATATGGGGGAATATGTAGTGGGACTCAAATACTCAAACATGGACAATATGAATGGACTGGAGGAAGTGGAACAAGGAAGGTGTGGAAATGTTCAGATTCCATCATCGACGTCGCATTGAAAGTCGACACTGTGGAGGAGCTGCAGTGTAGTGGACTACATTCCAGTGTTATATTCTTTCTGTATTCATTTTTGAAGAATTATGTTTTCTGTTGTTGGGTACATGTGGGGACCTCAGATGTTTTTGTTTATTTCGTTGAAGTTTAGGGATATGGGGTCTAGGCAAGGATAGAGAGAATCCACAGGAGGGTCCGATGGGTCGACCAGCCTGAATGTGGACATTTTGATTGTATTTTGTTTGCTGGGGTTTTCATATGTATTCAATTGCATCATAGCTTAAAATGTATTGATAAAGATGTATAAATTGATCTGGAGTACTTAGGTGGTCGCCTAGGGCAGAGGGGCCATGAGAGAATTTTCCTGTCTTGACTGATGGATATTTGGAATGAAAGCTGCCAGACAGGTTTTTCGCTCTTACACTCCATAACAATTTATTTACACTCCATAACAATTTATTTACACTCCATAACAATTTATTTACACTCCATAATAATGTATTTACACTACATACAAAAATGTGTCTATATAAACATGTGTTTACTCTCCATAAATGTTGGTTTATTGTTAAAGTTACTCAAGAACAAAAATTGTTATTTGTCATAATCCTATTCTTTTTGTTTTCGAGACTTAATTAGTCTCGAAGGGGGGAAATATGTAGTGTCTTAGAGTCTAGGATTTTGCTGATGTTGCAAATGGTGTAACAGATGAACTTTACTCTACTTTGCTGAAACATCTGGAAAGCATTACTAAAGTTCCTGGAAAAAAGGATATGGGGAGAGATGTGAAAAAGGCCAGGGATTGGATATTAGAATCACGCCATACTATGTCATATATGATATAAAACCATGTCTTGAAGAGAGAAAAGGGGGGAATAGCGAATTACAGAATTAGCTCTTGCTGTTCTTCAGATATCTGCAGGTATCTGTAAATCTGACGCTGAAACTCTTTGTTATAATAAACCTTTATAAACAAAGTACAGTGTCGGCGGACTTCTTATCATCATGGCATTATCAGCAAAGGTTTGTCTTTTGGCCACCACAATAGTCTTCTTTTCAACGTCTTTTCAACTATATATTGCAAGGTGGGATACTGCCCAATGTCAAAACACAGTTTTAACGTGTCCAAAACAATAACCAATATGCAGAAACAGTTTGTGATAAATGGAAAACCTAAACATAAAATGTACAATCGACACAAACATGTTCCACAATAGTAATCATATTGCTTGAATTTATTTAAACAACCACCTTATTAACTGCACAAGCACCAAAAACACTTGTTTTGACAAGTGGCAATAAATCACTGATATCCATTAGGGGCGGAAATCAGGTTGTACGTGCTGTTGAAACTAACACAACAAAATAATACACATGGAAACGGGAGATATCTTTTACTTCACTGGTTAGAGGACAACCTGCAGAAGACAGTCAGCTACATTTTGGAGTGATGCATTTAAATTTAGCGGTCCCCAAAACGAAGAGAAACTCAACACTTATTTGTCATCACTCATATCGATATCATGTTGAAATCAATTGCAGGAGAGGGGGGAGATGAGGTTGCACGTCCTGTTAAAACTAACAGCTCAAAAACCACACGGAATATGGGAATAATGTGTACATCACTGGTCAGAGGACAATTTGTAGGAAACAGCTAGCTACATTTAGAAGTGTTGCATTTTGATTCAAGTGGGTCGCCAACGTGGTAATTTTAACACAACTCATTTCAGAGCCTGGATTTTCCCCCTGATGAGGCTAATATCCATATCACGCTGAAATCAATAGAACAGGGAGAAAACGGTTGGGGTGGCGCACAATTGGCCCAGCGTCGTCCAGGGTAGGGGAGGGAATGGCCAGCAGGGATGTAGCTCAGTTGGTAGAGCATGGCGTTTGCAACGCCAGGGTTGTTGGTTCGATTCCCACGGGGGGCCAGTATGAAAAAAATATAAATAATGAATGCACTAACTGTAAGTCGCTCTGGATAAGAGCGTCTGCTAAATGACTAAAAATGTAAAATGTAAATGGTTCTACATTGTAAAATTCATTAAAATACTCATACAACAATGTTAAAACATTGTGACATTATTTAATTGATATCATGAAACAACTCCTTCATGTATGTACTTTCTGATGTTGAATCAGAGTTCTTTTACCAGCGTATCTCTTGCCACATTGATCACAGCTATAAGGTTTCTCTCTAGTGTGTGTTCTCAAATGTGCCATCAGGTTGCTTGAATCACTAAAACTCTTCCCACATTGATCACAGCTATAAGGTTCCTCTCCTGTGTGTGTTCTCTGGTGTGTAGTCAGCTGGCTAGATGTAGTAAAACTCTTCCCGCATTGATCACAGCTATAAGGTTTCTCTCCTGTGTGTGTTCTCTGGTGTGTAGTCAGCTGGCTAGATGAAGTAAAACTCTTCCCACATTGATAACAGCTATGAGGTTTCTCTCCAGTGTGCCTTCTCAAATGTACCATCAGGTTGCTTGATTGACTAAAACTCTTCCCACATTGATCACAGCTATAAGGCTTCTCTCCTGTGTGTGTTCTCTGGTGTGATTCTAAATATTGGGACGAAACAAAACTCTTCCCACAGTCAGAGCAGTGGTGTGGTTTCTCTCCTGTGTGTGTTCTCTGGTGAATAGTCAGCTGGCTAGATGTAGTAAAACTCTTCCCGCATTGATCACAGCTATAAGGTTTCTCTCCTGTGTGTGTTCTCTGGTGTGTAGTCAGCTGGCTAGATGTAGTAAAACTCTTCCCGCATTGATCACAGCTATAAGGTTTCTCTCCTGTGTGTGTTCTCTGGTGTGTAGTCAGCTGGCTAGATGAAGTAAAACTCTTCCCACATTGATAACAGCTATGAGGTTTCTCTCCAGTGTGCCTTCTCAAATGTACCAACAGGTTGCTTGATTGACTAAAACTCTTCCCACATTGATCACAGCTATAAGGCTTCTCTCCTGTGTGTGTTCTCTGGTCTGATTCTAAACATTGGGACGAAACAAAACTCTTCCCACAGTCAGAGCAGTGGTGTGGTTTCTCTCCTGTGTGTGTTCTCTGGTGTGATTTTAAATATTGGGATGAAACAAAACTCTTTCCACAGTCAGAGCAGTGGTAAGGTTTCGCTATTGTGTGTCTTCTCTTGTGTGATTTTAAATATTGGGAAGAAACAAAACTCTTTCCACAGTCAGAGCAGTGGTATGGTTTCTCTCCTGTGTGTGTTCTCTGGTGTATAGTCAGCTGGCTAGATGTAGGAAAACTCTTCCCACATTGATCACAGCTATAAGATTTCTCTCCTGTGTGTGTTCTCTGGTGCATAGTCAGATGGCTAGATGTAGTAAAACTCTTCCCACATTGATCACAGCTATAAGGTTTCTCTCCTGTATGGATTCTCTGATGTCTTTTAAGGTCTGTTGAAGAGTTGAATCTCTTCCCACAGTCAGAGCAGCAGTGAGATGTATCACCTGTGTGAATTCTCTGGTGTACTTTTAGTGAATTTGATCTTGAGTAACTCTTCCCACATTGATTACAGCTATAAGGTTTCTCTCCTGTATGGATTCTCTGATGTCTTTTAAGGTCTGTAGAAGAGTTGAATATCTTCCCACAGTCAGAGCAGTGGTGAGATTTCTTCCCCGTGGGTTTCCGCTGGTGTTTCTTGAGGTGTTCTGATCTGGAGGGACTCTTCTCTGCCTCCTCAGCTTCATGATGTTGTTGAGGCTCCCCAGAGGATCCACGATAGTCACGTCTTTCTCCTGTGTGAACAACAAAGTCAGACAGATGGTTAAAGACCCACAACAGCAGAAATCCACTGTTTCTTTTAGCTAAAAGGTGATGCCCATGATGTTGTCCAATTTACATCTGTAATGAATGTTTAAATGCTTTTACATTCTTATTTGACAATTGTCTTAATATGACAGTCAGTGACAACAACAGTCATATTTAGTCTTTTTTTTTCAATTTAG
The DNA here is from genome assembly GCF_964263955.1 of Coregonus lavaretus. Classification (NCBI taxonomy): domain Eukaryota; kingdom Metazoa; phylum Chordata; class Actinopteri; order Salmoniformes; family Salmonidae; genus Coregonus; species Coregonus lavaretus. Next base: position 844,390 of record NW_028164744.1, read on the forward strand.
TAGTAAAATGGATGATTCTAGGCTAGAATGTAGGCCCCTTTCTGTGTTTGCAAAAATTTCTGCACAAGGGTGATGCGCATGCAATTTGGTTGCAGAAACTCCTCCCTGCTAATACTGAAACCGCTAGTTATGGATGTAGTATATCTGCTTGGAGCAAAAATGGTGAGCGAAGATTGTAGTTTTTCACAACATATTCTGAATATTACCATACATTATCAGAGCAAGATCGAGAGCTACTCAAGGAAACTCACATTAAGCTCTGTGTCACTATTCACTAATTCACCATCGGGGGGGAAAACTCAGGGGAGTTCTCATAGGCTGCCAGCAAAAATAGCCTCCATTTACAGGTTGGCTTATGACTGCATTTCCCACTACTTTAGGATTATAATGGTAAGGCTCGTTTGAACGTCCTGCTTAATATAATGTTTGTGGCATCGTCTCTAATCAACTGCTTTATACCTTAAAAAACATTTAAACTTCAACCAGTAAAATGCTCTTTGGCTAGCTTTGCTACCAGCCTGTTAATGAGCGTTAGCATTCAAGCTAACAAGTACTGCATCCAAAATAGGTATTTTGCAACTATCATAACAAAATATTATCTTTGCGACTGTTCAATCAATAATCAAAATAACAATTTTAAGCCTATGAGAACCTGGTAAACCTGGTAAATCTAGGATGTTGAATGGTCCCAGATGATGAACAGCAGTTTGTTTAGAAGAAATAACCTGGTAAATCTAGGATGTTGAATGGTCCCAGATGATGAACAGCAGTTTATTTAGAAGTAATAACCTGGTAAATCTAGGATGTTGAATGGTCCCAGATGATGAAGAGCAGTTTATTTAGAAGTAATAACCTGGTAAATCTAGGATGTTGAATGGTCCCAGATGATGAACAGCAGTTTATTTAGAAGTAATAACCTGGTAAATCTAGGATGTTGAATGGTCCCAGATGATGAACAGCAGTTTATTTAGAAGTAATAACCTGGTAAATCTAGGATGTTGAATGGTCCCAGATGATGAAAAGCAGTTTATTTAGAAGTAATAACCTGGTAAATCTAGGCTGCTGAATGGTCCCAGATGATGAACAGCAGTTTATTTAGAAGTAATATCCTGGTAAATCTAAGATGTTGAATGGTCCCAGATGATGAACAGCAGTTTATTTAGAAGTAATAACCTGGTAAATCTAAGATGTTGAATGGTCCCAGATGATGAACAGCAGTTTATTTAGAAGTAATAACCTGGTAAATCTAGGATGTTGAATGGTCCCAGATGATGAACAGCAGTTTATTTAGAAGTAATAACCTGGTAAATCTAGGATGTTGAATGGTCCCAGATGATGAAAAGCAGTTTATTTAGAAGTAATAACCTGGTAAATCTAGGATGTTGAATGGTCCCAGATGGTGAACAGCAGTTTATTTAGAAGTAATAACCTGGTAAATCTAGGATGTTGAATGGTCCCAGATGGTGAACAGCAGTTTATTTAGAAGTAATAACCTGGTAAATCTAGGATGTTGAATGGTCCCAGATGGTGAACAGCAGTTTATTTAGAAGTAATAACCTGGTAAATCTAGGATGTTGAACGGTCCCAGATGATGAACAGCAGTTTATTTAGAAGTAATAACCTGGTAAATCTAGGATGTTGAATGGTCCCAGATGGTGAACAGCAGTTTATTTAGAAGTAATAACCTGGTAAATCTAGGATGTTGAATGGTCCCAGATGATGAACAGCAGTTTATTTAGAAGTAATAACCTGGTAAATCTAGGATGTTGAATGGTCCCAGATGATGAACAGCAGTTTATTTAGAAGTAATAACCTGGTAAATCTAGGATGTTGAATGGTCCCAGATGGTGAACAGCAGTTTATTTAGAAGTAATAACCTGGTAAATCTAGGATGTTGAATGGTCCCAGATGATGAACATCAGTTTATTTAGAAGTAATAACCTGGTAAATCTAGGATGTTGAATGGTCCCAGATGATGAACAGCAGTTTATTTAGAAGTAATAACCTGGTAAATCTAGGATGTTGAATGGTCCCAGATGGTGAACAGCAGTTTATTTAGAAGTAATAACCTGGTAAATCTAGGATGTTGAATGGTCCCAGATGGTGAACAGCAGTTTATTTAGAAGTAATAACCTGGTAAATCTAGGATGTTGAATGGTCCCAGATGATGAACATCAGTTTATTTAGAAGTAATAACCTGGTAAATCTAAGATGTTGAATGGTCCCAGATGGTGAACAGCAGTTTATTTAGAAGTAATAACCTGGTAAATCTAGGATGTTGAATGGTCCCAGATGATGAACAGCAGTTTATTTAGAAGTAATAACCTGGTAAATCTAGGATGTTGAATGGTCCCAGATGATGAACAGCAGTTTATTTAGAAGTAATAACCTGGTAAATCTAGGATGTTGAATGGTCCCAGATGATGAACAGCAGTTTATTTAGAAGTAATAACCTGGTAAATCTAGGATGTTGAATGGTCCCAGATGATGAACAGCAGTTTATTTAGAAGTAATAACCTGGTAAATCTAGGATGTTGAATGGTCCCAGATGGTGAACAGCAGTTTATTTAGAAGTAATAACCTGGTAAATCTAGGATGTTGAATGGTCCCAGATGGTGAACAGCAGTTTATTTAGAAGTAATAACCTGGTAAATCTAGGATGTTGAATGGTGCCAGATGATGAAAAGCAGTTTATTTAGAAGTAATAACCTGGTAAATCTAGGATGTTGAATGGTCCCAGATGGTGAACAGCAGTTTATTTAGAAGTAATAACCTGGTAAATCTAGGATGTTGAATGGTCCCAGATGGTGAACAGCAGTTTATTTAGAAGTAATAACCTGGTAAATCTAGGATGTTGAATGGTCCCAGATGGTGAACAGCAGTTTATTTAGAAGTAATAACCTGGTAAATCTAGGATGTTGAATGGTCCCAGATGGTGAACAGCAGTTTATTTAGAAGTAATAACCTGGTAAATCTAGGATGTTGAATGGTCCCAGATGGTGAACAGCAGTTTATTTAGAAGTAATAACCTGGTAAATCTAGGATGTTGAATGGTCCCAGATGGTGAACAGCAGTTTATTTAGAAGTAATAACCTGGTAAATCTAGGATGTTGAATGGTCCCAGATGGTGAACAGCAGTTTATTTAGAAGTAATAACCTGGTAAATCTAGGATGTTGAATGGTCCCAGATGATGAACAGCAGTTTATTTAGAAGTAATAACCTGGTAAATCTAGGATGTTGAATGGTCCCAGATGGTGAACAGCAGTTTATTTAGAAGTAATAACCTGGTAAATCTAGGATGTTGAATGGTCCCAGATGGTGAACAGCAGTTTATTTAGAAGTAATAACCTGGTAAATCTAGGATGTTGAATGGTCCCAGATGGTGAACAGCAGTTTATTTAGAAGTAATAACCTGGTAAATCTAGGATGTTGAATGGTCCCAGATGGTGAACAGCAGTTTATTTAGAAGTAATAACCTGGTAAATTTAGGATGTTGAATGGTCCCAGATGATGAACAGCAGTTTATTTAGAAGTAATAACCTGGTAAATCTAGGATGTTGAATGGTCCCAGATGATCCTACCTACTGTAGGACCCATAACTTCACCTAACAACATAGACCTACTGTAGGACCCATAACTTCACCTAACAACAACATAGACCTACTGTAGGACCCATAACTTCACCTAACATTAACACATACCTACTGTAGGACCCATAACTTCACCTAACAATAACATAGACCTACTGTAGGACCCATAACTTCACCTAACAACAACATAGACCTACTGTAGGACCCATAACTTCACCTAACAATAACACATACCTACTGTAGGACCCATAACTTCACCTAACAACAACATAGACCTACTGTAGGACCCATAACTTCACCTAACAACATAGACCTACTGTAGGACCCATAACTTCACCTAACAACATATACCTACTGTAGGACCCATAACTTCACCTAACAACAACATAGACCTACTGTAGGACCCATAACTTCACCTAACAACAACATAGACCTACTGTAGGACCCATAACTTCACCTAACAACAACATAGACCTACTGTAGGACCCATAACTTCACCTAAGAACAACATAGACCTACTGTAGGACCCATAACTTCACCTAACAATAACATAGACCTACTGTAGGACCCATAACTTCACCTAACAATAACATAGACCTACTGTAGGACCCATAACTTCACCTAACAACAACATAGACCTACTGTAGGACCCATAACTTCACCTCACAACAACAACATAGACCTACTGTAGGACCCATAACTTCACCTAACAACATAAACCTACTGTAGGACCCATAACTTCACCTAACAACAACATAGACCTACTGTAGGACCCATAACTTCACCTCAAAACAACAATATATACCTACTGTAGGACCCATAACTTCACCTAACAACATATACCTACTGTAGGACCCATAACTTCACCTAACAATAACATAGACCTACTGTAGGACCCATAACTTCACCTAACAACACAGACCTACTGTAGGACCCATAACTTCACCTAACAATAACATAGACCTACTGTAGGACCAATAACTTCACCTAACAATAACATAGACCTACTGTAGGACCCATAACTTCACCTAACAATTACATAGACCTACTGTAGCACCAATAAATTCACCTAACAATAACATAGACCTACTGTAGGACCCATAACTTCACCTAACAACATAGATCTACTGTAGAACCCATAACTTCACCTAACAACATAGACCTACTGTAGGACCCATAACTTCACCTAAGAACATAGATCTACTGTAGAACCCATAACTTCACCTAACAACATAGACCTACTGTAGAACCCATAATTTCACCTAACAACATAGACCTACTGTAGGACCCATTACTTCACCTAACAACATAGACCTACTGTAGGACCCATAACTTCCCCTAACAACATAGACCTACTGTAGGACCCATTACTTCATCTAACAACATAGACCTACTGTAGGACCCATAACTTCACCTAACAACATAGACCTACTGTAGGACCCATAACTTCACCTAACAACATAGACCTACTGTAGAACCCATAACTTCACCTAACAACATAGACCTACTGTAGGACCAATAATTTCACCTAACAACATAGACCTACTGTAGGACCCATAACTTCACCTAACAACAAAATAGACCTACTGTGGGACCCATAACTTCACCTAACAACAACATAGACCTACTGTAGGACCCATAACTTCACCTAACAATTACATAGACCTACTGTAGGAACCATAACTTCACCTAAGAACATAGATCTACTGTAGAACCCATAACTTCACCTAACAACATAGACCTACTGTAGAACCCATAACTTCACCTAACAACATAGACCTACTGTAGAACCCATAACTTCACCTAACAACAACAACATAGACCTACCGTAGGACCCATAACTTCACCTAACAACATAGACCTACTGTAGGACCCATAACTTCACCTAACAACATAGACCTACTGTAGGACCCATAACTTCACCTCACAACAACAACATAGACCTACTGTAGGACCCATAACTTCACCTAACAACAACATAGACCTACTGTAGGACCCATAACTTCACCTAACAATAACACATACCTACTGTAGGACCCATAACTTCACCTAACAACAACATAGACCTACTGTAGGACCCATAACTTCACCTAACAATAACATAGACCTACTGTAGGACCCATAACTTCACCTAACAACAACATAGACCTACTGTAGGACCCATAACCTCACCTAACAACAACATAGACCTACTGTAGGACCCATAACTTCAGCTAACAACAACATAGACCTACTGTAGGACCCATAACTTCACCTAACAACAACATAGACCTACTGTAGGACCCATAACTTCACCTAACAACAACACATACCTACTGTAGGACCCATAACTTCACCTAACAATAACATAGACCTACTGTAGGACCCATAACTTCACCTAACAACAACACATACCTACTGTAGGACCCATAACTTCACCTAACAAAATAGACCTACTGTAGTACCCATAACTTCACCTAACAACAACATAGACCTACTGTAGGACCCATAACTTCACCTAAGAACAACATAGACCTACTGTAGGACCCATAACTTCACCTAACAACATAGACCTACTGTAGAACCCATAACTTCACCTAACAACAACAACATAGACCTACTGTAGGACCCATAACTTCACCTAACAACATAGACCTACTGTAGGACCCATAACTTCACCTAACAACATAGACCTACTGTAGGACCCATAACTTCACCTCACAACAACAACATAGACCTACTGTAGGACCCATAACTTCACCTAACAACAACATAGACCTACTGTAGGACCCATAACTTCACCTAACAATAACACATACCTACTGTAGGACCCATAACTTCACCTAACAACAACATAGACCTACTGTAGGACCCATAACTTCACCTAACAATAACATAGACCTACTGTAGGACCCATAACTTCACCTAACAACAACATAGACCTACTGTAGGACCCATAACCTCACCTAACAACAACATAGACCTACTGTAGGACCCATAACTTCAGCTAACAACAACATAGACCTACTGTAGGACCCATAACTTCACCTAACAACAACATAGACCTACTGTAGGACCCATAACTTCACCTAACAACAACACATACCTACTGTAGGACCCATAACTTCACCTAACAATAACATAGACCTACTGTAGGACCCATAACTTCACCTAACAACAACACATACCTACTGTAGGACCCATAACTTCACCTAACAAAATAGACCTACTGTAGTACCCATAACTTCACCTAACAACAACATAGACCTACTGTAGGACCCATAACTTCACCTAAGAACAACATAGACCTACTGTAGGACCCATAACTTCACCTAACAATAACATAGACCTACTGTAGGACCCATAACTTCACCTAACAATAACATAGACCTACTGTAGGACCCATAACTTCACCTAACAACAACATAGACCTACTGTAGGACCCATAACTTCACCTCACAACAACAACATAGACCTACTGTAGGACCCATAACTTCACCTAACAACATAAACCTACTGTAGGACCTATAACTTCACCTAACAACATAGACCTACTGTAGGACCCATAACTTCACCTAACAACAACATAGACCTACTGTAGGACCCATAACTTCACCTCAAAACAACAATATAGACCTACTGTAGGACCCATAACTTCACCTAACAACATATACCTACTGTAGGACCCATAACTTCACCTAACAATAACATAGACCTACTGTAGGACCCATAACTTCACCTAACAACACAGACCTACTGTAGGACCCATAACTTCACCTAACAATAACATAGACCTACTGTAGGACCAATAACTTCACCTAACAATAACATAGACCTACTGTAGGACCCATAACTTCACCTAACAATAACATAGACCTACTGTAGGACCCATAACTTCACCTAACAACATAGATCTACTGTAGAACCCATAACTTCACCTAACAACATAGACCTACTGTAGGACCCATAACTTCACCTAAGAACATAGATCTACTGTAGAACCCATAACTTCACCTAACAACATAGACCTACTGTAGAACCCATAACTTCACCTAACAACATAGACCTACTGTAGGACCCATTACTTCACCTAACAACATAGACCTACTGTAGGACCCATAACTTCCCCTAACAACATAGACCTACTGTAGGACCCATTACTTCACCTAACATAGACCTACTGTAGGACCCATAACTTCACCTAACAACATAGACCTACTGTAGGACCCATAACTTCACCTAACAACATAGACCTACTGTAGAACCCATAACTTCACCTAACAACATAGACCTACTGTAGGACCCATAATTTCACATAACAACATAGACCTACTGTAGGACCCATAACTTCACCTAACAACAAAATAGACCTACTGTGGGACCCATAACTTCACCTAACAACAACATAGACCTACTGTAGGACCCATAACTTCACCTAACAATTACATAGACCTACTGTAGGACCCATAACTTCACCTAAGAACATAGATCTACTGTAGAACCCATAACTTCACCTAACAACATAGACCTACTGTAGAACCCATAACTTCACCTAACAACATAGACCTACTGTAGAACCCATAACTTCACCTAACAACAACAACATAGACCTACTGTAGGACCCATAACTTCACCTAACAACATAGACCTACTGTGGGACCCATAACTTCACCTAACAACAACATAGACCTACTGTAGGACCCATAACTTCACCTAATAATTACATAGACCTACTGTAGGACCCATAACTTCACCTAAGAACATAGATCTACTGTAGAACCCATAACTTCACCTAACAACATAGACCTACTGTAGAACCCATAACTTCACCTAACAACATAGACCTACTGTAGAACCCATGACTTCACCTAACAACAACAACATAGACCTACTGTAGGACCCATAACTTCACCTAACAACATAGACCTACTGTAGGACCCATAACTTCACCTAACAACATAGACCTACTGTAGGACCCATAACTTCACCTAACAACAACATAGACCTACTGTAGGACCCATAACTTCACCTAACAATAACACATACCTACTGTAGGACCCATAACTTCACCTAACAACAACATAGACCTACTGTAGGACCCATAACTTCACCTAACAATAACATAGACCTACTGTAGGACCCATAACTTCACCTAACAACAACATAGACCTACTGTAGGACCCATAACCTCACCTAACAACAACATAGACCTACTGTAGGACCCATAACTTCACCTAACAACAACACATACCTACTGTAGGACCCATAACTTCACCTAACAATAACATAGACCTACTGTAGGACCCATAACTTCACCTAACAACAACATAGACCTACTGTAAGACCCATAACTTCACCTAACAACAACACATACCTACTGTAGGACCCATAACTTCACCTAACAAAATAGACCTACTGTAGGACCCATAACTTCACCTAACAACAACATAGACCTACTGTAGGACCCATAACTTCACCTAAGAACAACATAGACCTACTGTAGGACCCATAACTTCACCTAACAATAACATAGACCTACTGTAGGACCCATAACTTCACCTAACAATAACATAGACCTACTGTAGGACACATAACTTCACCTCACAACAACAACATAGACCTACTGTAGGACCCATAACTTCACCTAAGAACAACATAGACCTACTGTAGGACCCATAACTTCACCTAACAATAACATAGACCTACTGTAGGACCCATAACTTCACCTAACAATAACACATACCTACTGTAGGACCCATAACTTCACCTCACAACAACAACATAGACCTACTGTAGGACCCATAACTTCACCTCACAACATAGACCTACTGTAGGACCCATAACTTCACCTAACAACATAGACCTACTGTAGAACCCATAACTTCACCTAACAACAACACATACCTACTGTAGGACCCATAACTTCACCTAACAATAACATAGACCTACTGTAGGACCCATAACTTCACCTAACAACAACATAGACCTACTGTAAGACCCATAACTTCACCTAACAACAACACATACCTACTGTAGGACCCATAACTTCACCTAACAAAATAGACCTACTGTAGGACCCATAACTTCACCTAACAACAACATAGACCTACTGTAGGACCCATAACTTCACCTAAGAACAACATAGACCTACTGTAGGACCCATAACTTCACCTAACAACATAAACCTACTGTAGGACCTATAACTTCACCTAACAACATAGACCTACTGTAGGACCCATAACTTCACCTAACAACAACATAGACCTACTGTAGGACCCATAACTTCACCTCAAAACAACAATATAGACCTACTGTAGGACCCATAACTTCACCTAACAACATATACCTACTGTAGGACCCATAACTTCACCTAACAATAACATAGACCTACTGTAGGACCCATAACTTCACCTAACAACACAGACCTACTGTAGGACCCATAACTTCACCTAACAATAACATAGACCTACTGTAGGACCAATAACTTCACCTAACAATAACATAGACCTACTGTAGGACCCATAACTTCACCTAACAATAACATAGACCTACTGTAGGACCCATAACTTCACCTAACAACATAGATCTACTGTAGAACCCATAACTTCACCTAACAACATAGACCTACTGTAGGACCCATAACTTCACCTAAGAACATAGATCTACTGTAGAACCCATAACTTCACCTAACAACATAGACCTACTGTAGAACCCATAACTTCACCTAACAACATAGACCTACTGTAGGACCCATTACTTCACCTAACAACATAGACCTACTGTAGGACCCATAACTTCCCCTAACAACATAGACCTACTGTAGGACCCATTACTTCACCTAACATAGACCTACTGTAGGACCCATAACTTCACCTAACAACATAGACCTACTGTAGGACCCATAACTTCACCTAACAACATAGACCTACTGTAGAACCCATAACTTCACCTAACAACATAGACCTACTGTAGGACCCATAATTTCACATAACAACATAGACCTACTGTAGGACCCATAACTTCACCTAACAACAAAATAGACCTACTGTGGGACCCATAACTTCACCTAACAACAACATAGACCTACTGTAGGACCCATAACTTCACCTAACAATTACATAGACCTACTGTAGGACCCATAACTTCACCTAAGAACATAGATCTACTGTAGAACCCATAACTTCACCTAACAACATAGACCTACTGTAGAACCCATAACTTCACCTAACAAAATAGACCTACTGTAGAACCCATAACTTCACCTAACAACAACAACATAGACCTACTGTAGGACCCATAACTTCACCTAACAACATAGACCTACTGTGGGACCCATAACTTCACCTAACAACAACATAGACCTACTGTAGGACCCATAACTTCACCTAACAATTACATAGACCTACTGTAGGACCCATAACTTCACCTAAGAACATAGATCTACTGTAGAACCCATAACTTCACCTAACAACATAGACCTACTGTAGAACCCATAACTTCACCTAACAACATAGACCTACTGTAGAACCCATAACTTCAGCTAACAACAACAACATAGACCTACTGTAGGACCCATAACTTCACCTAACAACATAGACCTACTGTAGGACCCATAACTTCACCTAACAACATAGACCTACTGTAGGACCCATAACTTCACCTAACAACAACATAGACCTACTGTAGGACCCATAACTTCACCTAACAATAACACATACCTACTGTAGGACCCATAACTTCACCTAACAACAACATAGACCTACTGTAGGACCCATAACTTCACCTAACAATAACATAGACCTACTGTAGGACACATAACTTCACCTAACAACAACATAGACCTACTGTAGGACCCATAACCTCACCTAACAACAACATAGACCTACTGTAGGACCCATAACTTCACCTAACAACAACACATACCTACTGTAGGACCCATAACTTCACCTAACAACAACATAGACCTACTGTAAGACCCATAACTTCAACTAACAACAACACATACCTACTGTAGGACCCATAACTTCACCTAACAAAATAGACCTACTGTAGGACCCATAACTTCACCTAACAACAACATAGACCTACTGTAGGACCCATAACTTCACCTAAGAACAACATAGACCTACTGTAGGACCCATAACTTCACCTAACAATAACATAGACCTACTGTAGGACCCATAACTTCACTTAACAATAACATAGACCTACTGTAGGACACATAACTTCACCTCACAACAACAACATAGACCTACTGTAGGACCCATAACTTCACCTAAGAACAACATAGACCTACTGTAGGACCCATAACTTCACCTAACAATAACATAGACCTACTGTAGGACCCATAACTTCACCTAACAATAACACATACCTACTGTAGGACCCATAACTTCACCTAACAACAACATAGACCTACTGTAGGACCCATAACTTCACCTCACAACAACAACATAGACCTACTGTAGGACCCATAACTTCACCTCACAACATAGACCTACTGTAGGACCCATAACTTCACCTAACAACATAGACCTACTGTAGAACCAATAACTTCACCTAACAACAACACATACCTACTGTAGGACCCATAACTTCACCTAACAATAACATAGACCTACTGTAGGACCCATAACTTCACCTAACAACAACATAGACCTACTGTAAGACCCATAACTTCACCTAACAACAACACATACCTACTGTAGGACCCATAACTTCACCTAACAAAATAGACCTACTGTAGGACCCATAACTTCACCTAACAACAACATAGACCTACTGTAGGACCCATAACTTCACCTAAGAACAACATAGACCTACTGTAGGACCCATAACTTCACCTAACAATAACATAGACCTACTGTAGGACCCATAACTTCACCTAACAATAACATAGACCTACTGTAGGACACATAACTTCACCTCACAACAACAACATAGACCTACTGTAGGACCCATAACTTCACCTAAGAACAACATAGACCTACTGTAGGACCCATAACTTCACCTAACAATAACATAGACCTACTGTAGGACCCATAACTTCACCTAACAATAACACATACCTACTGTAGGACCCATAACTTCACCTAACAACAACATAGACCTACTGTAGGACCCATAACTTCACCTCACAACAACAACATAGACCTACTGTAGGACCCATAACTTCACCTCACAACATAGACCTACTGTAGGACCCATAACTTCACCTAACAACATAGACCTACTGTAGAACCCATAACTTCACCTAACAACAACACAGACCTACTGTAGGACCCATAACTTCACCTCACAACAACATAGACCTACTGTAGGACACATAACTTCACCTCACAACAACAACATAGACCTACTGTAGGACCCATAACTTCACTTAACAACAACATAGACCTACTGTAGGACCCATAACTTCACCTAACAACAACATAGACCTACTGTAGGACCCATAACTTCACTTAACAACAACATAGACCTACTGTAGGACCCATAACTTCACCTCACAACATAGACCTACTGTAGGACCCATAACTTCACCTAACAACAACATAGACCTACTGTAGGACCCATAACTTCACCTAACAACAACAACATAGACCTACTGTAGGACACATAACTTCACCTAACAACAACACAGACCTGCTGTAGGACCCATAACTTCACCTAACAACAACATAGACCTACTGTAGGACCCATAACTTCACCTCACAACAACAACATAGACCTACTGTAGGACCCATAACTTCACCTCACAACATAGACCTACTGTAGGACCCATAACTTCACCTAACAACATAGACCTACTGTAGAACCCATAACTTCACCTAACAACAACACAGACCTACTGTAGGACCCATAACTTCACCTCACAACAACATAGACCTACTGTAGGACACATAACTTCACCTCACAACAACAACATAGACCTACTGTAGGACCCATAACTTCACTTAACAACAACATAGACCTACTGTAGGACCCATAACTTCACCTAACAACAACATAGACCTACTGTAGGACCCATAACTTCACTTAACAACAACATAGACCTACTGTAGGACCCATAACTTCACCTCACAACATAGACCTACTGTAGGACCCATAACTTCACCTAACAACAACATAGACCTACTGTAGGACCCATAACTTCACCTAACAACAACAACATAGACCTACTGTAGGACACATAACTTCACCTAACAACAACACAGACCTGCTGTAGGACCCATAACTTCACCTAACAACAACATAGACCTACTGTAGGACCCATAACTTCACCTAACAACAACATAGACCTACTGTAGGACCCATAACTTCACCTAACAACAACAACATAGACCTACTGTAGGACACATAACTTCACCTAACAACAACATAGACCTACTGTAGGACCCATAACTTCACCTAACAACAACATAGACCTACTGTAGGACCCATAACTTCACCTAACAACATAGATCTACTGTAGAACCCATAACATCACCTAACAACATAGACCTACTGTAGGACCCATAACTTCACCTAACAACAAAATAGACCTACTGTGGGACCCATAACTTCACCTAACAACAACATAGACCTACTGTAGGACCCATAACTTCACCTAACAACAACATAGACCTACTGTAGGACCCATAACTTCAACTAACAACAACATAGACCTACTGTAGGACCCATAACTTAACCTAACAACAACATAGACCTACTGTAGGACCCATAACTTCACCTAACAACAACAACATAGACCTACTGTAGGACCCATAACTTCACCTAACAATAACACAGACCTACTGTTGAACCCATAACTTCACCTAACAACATAGACCTACTGTACGACCCATAATTTCACCTAACAACAACATAGACCTACTGTAGGACCCATAACTTCACCTAACAACATAGACCTACTGTAGGACCCATAATTTCACCTAACAACAACATAGACCTACTGTAGGACCCATAACTTCACCTAACAACAACACAGACCTACTGTAGGACCCATAACTTCACCTCACAACAACATAGACCTACTGTAGGACACATAACTTCACCTCACAACAACAACATAGACCTACTGTAGGACCCATAACTTCACCTAACAACATAGACCTACTGTAGGACCCATAACTTCACCTCACAACATAGACCTACTGTAGGACCCATAACTTCACCTCACAACAACATAGACCTACTGTAGGACACATAACTTCACAACAACAACATAGACCTACTGTAGGACCCATAACTTCACCTAACAACATAGATCTACTGTAGGACCCATAACTTCACCTCACAACATAGACCTACTGTAGGACCCATAACTTCACCTAACAACATAGACCTACTGTAGGACCCATAACTTCACCTAACAACAACAACAACATAGACCTACTGTAGGACACATAACTTCACCTAACAACAACACAGACCTGCTGTAGGACCCATAACTTCACCTAACAACAACATAGACCTACTGTAGGACCCATAACTTCACCTAACAACAACATAGACCTACTGTAGGACCCATAACTTCACCTAACAACAACAACATAGACCTACTGTAGGACCCATAACTTCACCTAACAACAACATAGACCTACTGTAAGACCCATAACTTCACCTAACAACAACACATACCTACTGTAGGACCCATAACTTCACCTAACAAAATAGACCTACTGTAGGACCCATAACTTCACCTAACAACAACATAGACCTACTGTAGGACCCATAACTTCACCTAAGAACAACATAGACCTACTGTAGGACGCATAACTTCACCTAACAATAACATAGACCTACTGTAGGACCCATAACTTCACCTAACAATAACATAGACCTACTGTAGGACACATAACTTCACCTCACAACAACAACATAGACCTACTGTAGGACCTATAACTTCACCTAAGAACAACATAGATCTACTGTAGGACCCATAACTTCACCTAACAACAACACAGACCTACTGTAGGACCCATAACTTCACCTCACAACAACATAGACCTACTGTAGGACACATAACTTCACCTCACAACAACAACATAGATCTACTGTAGGACCCATAACTTCACCTCACAACATAGACCTACTGTAGGACCCATAACTTCACCTAACAACAACATAGACCTACTGTAGGACCCATAACTTCACCTAACAACAACAACATAGACCTACTGTAGGACACATAACTTCACCTAACAACAACATAGACCTACTGTAGGACCCATAACTTCACCTAACAACAACATAGACCTACTGTAGGACCCATAACTTCACCTAACAACAACATAGACCTACTGTAGGACCCATAACTTCACCTAACAACAACATAGACCTACTGTAGGACCCATAACTTAACCTAACAACAACATAGACCTACTGTAGGACCCATAACTTCACCTAACAACAACAACATAGACCTACTGTGGGACCCATAACTTCACCTAACAACAACATAGACCTACTGTAGGACCCATAACTTCACCTAACAACAACATAGACCTACTGTAGGACCCATAACTTCAACTAACAACAACATAGACCTACTGTAGGACCCATAACTTAACCTAACAACAACATAGACCTACTGTAGGACCCATAACTTCACCTAACAACAACAACATAGACCTACTGTAGGACCCATAACTTCACCTAACAATAACACAGACCTACTGTAGGACCCATAACTTCACCTAACAACATAGACCTACTGTACGACCCATAATTTCACCTAACAACAACATAGACCTACTGTAGGACCCATAACTTCACCTAACAACATAGACCTACTGTAGGACCCATAATTTCACCTAACAACAACATAGACCTACTGTAGGACCCATAACTTCACCTAACAACAACACAGACCTACTGTAGGACCCATAACTTCACCTCACAACATAGACCTACTGTAGGACCCATAACTTCACCTAACAACAACAACATAGACCTACTGTAGGACACATAACTTCACCTAACAACAACATAGACCTACTGTAGGACCCATAACTTCACCTAACAACAACATAGACCTACTGTAGGACCCATAACTTCACCTAACAACAACATAGACCTACTGTAGGACCCATAACTTCACCAAACAACAACATAAACCTACTGTAGGACCCATAACTTAACCTAACAACAACATAGACCTACTGTAGGACCCATAACTTCACCTAACAACAACAACATAGACCTACTGTGGGACCCATAACTTCCCCTAACAACAACATAGACCTACTGTAGGACCCATAACTTCACCTAACAACAACATAGACCTACTGTAGGACCCATAACTTCAACTAACAACAACATAGACCTACTGTAGGACCCATAACTTAACCTAACAACAACATAGACCTACTGTAGGACCCATAACTTCACCTAACAACAACAACATAGACCTACTGTAGGACCCATAACTTCACCTAACAATAACACAGACCTACTGTAGGACCCATAACTTCACCTAACAACATAGACCTACTGTACGACCCATAATTTCACCTAACAACAACATAGACCTGCTGTAGGACCCATAACTTCACCTAACAACATAGACCTACTGTAGGACCCATAATTTCACCTAACAACAACATAGACCTACTGTAGGACCCATAACTTCACCTAACAACAACACAGACCTACTGTAGGACCCATAACTTCACCTCACAACAACATAGACCTACTGTAGGACACATAACTTCACCTCACAACAACAACATAGACCTACTGTAGGACCCATAACTTCACCTAACAACATAGACCTACTGTAGGACCCATAACTTCACCTCACAACATAGACCTACTGTAGGACCCATAACTTCACCTCACAACAACATAGACCTACTGTAGGACACATAACTTCACAACAACAACATAGACCTACTGTAGGACCCATAACTTCACCTAACAACATAGACCTACTGTAGGACCCATAACTTCACCTCACAACATAGACCTACTGTAGGACCCATAACTTCACCTAACAACAACATAGACCTACTGTAGGACCCATAACTTCACCTAACAACAACAACAACATAGACCTACTGTAGGACACATAACTTCACCTAACAACAACACAGACCTGCTGTAGGACCCATAACTTCACCTAACAACAACATAGACCTACTGTAGGACCCATAACTTCACCTAACAACAACATAGACCTACTGTAGGACCCATAACTTCACCTAACAACAACAACATAGACCTACTGTAGCACCCATAACTTCACCTAACAACAACATAGACCTACTGTAAGACCCATAACTTCACCTAACAACAACACATACCTACTGTAGGACCCATAACTTCACCTAACAAAATAGACCTACTGTAGGACCCATAACTTCACCTAACAACAACATAGACCTACTGTAGGACCCATAACTTCACCTAAGAACAACATAGACCTACTGTAGGACGCATAACTTCACCTAACAATAACATAGACCTACTGTAGGACCCATAACTTCACCTAACAATAACATAGACCTACTGTAGGACACATAACTTCACCTCACAACAACAACATAGACCTACTGTAGGACCTATAACTTCACCTAAGAACAACATAGATCTACTGTAGGACCCATAACTTCACCTAACAACAACACAGACCTACTGTAGGACCCATAACTTCACCTCACAACAACATAGACCTACTGTAGGACACATAACTTCACCTCACAACAACAACATAGATCTACTGTAGGACCCATAACTTCACCTAACAACATAGACCTACTGTAGGACCCATAACTTCACCTCACAACATAGACCTACTGTAGGACCCATAACTTCACCTAACAACAACATAGACCTACTGTAGGACCCATAACTTCACCTAACAACAACAACATAGACCTACTGTAGGACCCATAACTTCACCTAAGAACAACATAGACCTACTGTAGGACGCATAACTTCACCTAACAATAACATAGACCTACTGTAGGACCCATAACTTCACCTAACAATAACATAGACCTACTGTAGGACACATAACTTCACCTCACAACAACAACATATACCTACTGTAGGACCTATAACTTCACCTAAGAACAACATAGATCTACTGTAGGACCCATAACTTCACCTAACAACAACACAGACCTACTGTAGGACCCATAACTTCACCTCACAACAACATAGACCTACTGTAGGACACATAACTTCACCTCACAACAACAACATAGATCTACTGTAGGACCCATAACTTCACCTAACAACATAGACCTACTGTAGGACCCATAACTTCACCTCACAACATAGACCTACTGTAGGACCCATAACTTCACCTAACAACAACATAGACCTACTGTAGGACCCATAACTTCACCTAACAACAACAACATAGACCTACTGTAGGACACATAACTTCACCTAACAACAACATAGACCTACTGTAGGACCCATAACTTCACCTAACAACAACATAGACCTACTGTAGGACCCATAACTTCACCTAACAACAACATAGACCTACTGTAGGACCCATAACTTCACCTAACAACAACATAGACCTAATGTAGGACCCATAACTTAACCTAACAACAACATAGACCTACTGTAGGACCCATAACTTCACCTAACAACAACAACATAGACCTACTGTGGGACCCATAACTTCACCTAACAACAACATAGACCTACTGTAGGACCCATAACTTCACCTAACAACAACATAGACCTACTGTAGGACCCATAACTTCAACTAACAACAACATAGACCTACTGTAGGACCCATAACTTAACCTAACAACAACATAGACCTACTGTAGGACCCATAACTTCACCTAACAACAACAACATAGACCTACTGTAGGACCCATAACTTCACCTAACAATAACACAGACCTACTGTAGGACCCATAACTTCACCTAACAACATAGACCTACTGTACGACCCATAATTTCACCTAACAACAACATAGACCTACTGTAGGACCCATAACTTCACCTAACAACATAGACCTACTGTAGGACCCATAATTTCACCTAACAACAACATAGACCTACTGTAGGACCCATAACTTCACCTAACAACAACACAGACCTACTGTAGGACCCATAACTTCACCTCACAACATAGACCTACTGTAGGACCCATAACTTCACCTAACAACAACAACATAGACCTACTGTAGGACACATAACTTCACCTAACAACAACATAGACCTACTGTAGGACCCATAACTTCACCTAACAACAACATAGACCTACTGTAGGACCCATAACTTCACCTAACAACAACATAGACCTACTGTAGGACCCATAACTTCACCAAACAACAACATAAACCTACTGTAGGACCCATAACTTAACCTAACAACAACATAGACCTACTGTAGGACCCATAACTTCACCTAACAACAACAACATAGACCTACTGTGGGACCCATAACTTCCCCTAACAACAACATAGACCTACTGTAGGACCCATAACTTCACCTAACAACAACATAGACCTACTGTAGGACCCATAACTTCAACTAACAACAACATAGACCTACTGTAGGACCCATAACTTAACCTAACAACAACATAGACCTACTGTAGGACCCATAACTTCACCTAACAACAACAACATAGACCTACTGTAGGACCCATAACTTCACCTAACAATAACACAGACCTACTGTAGGACCCATAACTTCACCTAACAACATAGACCTACTGTACGACCCATAATTTCACCTAACAACAACATAGACCTGCTGTAGGACCCATAACTTCACCTAACAACATAGACCTACTGTAGGACCCATAATTTCACCTAACAACAACATAGACCTACTGTAGGACCCATAACTTCACCTAACAACATAGACCTACTGTAGGACCCATAATTTCACCTAACAACAACATAGACCTACTGTAGGACCCATAACTTCACCTAACAACAACACAGACCTACTGTAGGACCCATAACTTCACCTCACAACATAGACCTACTGTAGGACCCATAACTTCACCTAACAACAACAACATAGACCTACTGTAGGACACATAACTTCACCTAACAACAACATAGACCTACTGTAGGACCCATAACTTCACCTAACAACAACATAGACCTACTGTAGGACCCATAACTTCACCTAACAACAACATAGACCTACTGTAGGACCCATAACTTCACCAAACAACAACATAAACCTACTGTAGGACCCATAACTTAACCTAACAACAACATAGACCTACTGTAGGACCCATAACTTCACCTAACAACAACAACATAGACCTACTGTGGGACCCATAACTTCCCCTAACAACAACATAGACCTACTGTAGGACCCATAACTTCACCTAACAACAACATAGACCTACTGTAGGACCCATAACTTCAACTAACAACAACATAGACCTACTGTAGGACCCATAACTTAACCTAACAACAACATAGACCTACTGTAGGACCCATAACTTCACCTAACAACAACAACATAGACCTACTGTAGGACCCATAACTTCACCTAACAATAACACAGACCTACTGTAGGACCCATAACTTCACCTAACAACATAGACCTACTGTACGACCCATAATTTCACCTAACAACAACATAGACCTGCTGTAGGACCCATAACTTCACCTAACAACATAGACCTACTGTAGGACCCATAATTTCACCTAACAACAACATAGACCTACTGTAGGACCCATAACTTCACCTAACAACAACACAGACCTACTGTAGGACCCATAACTTCACCTCACAACAACATAGACCTACTGTAGGACACATAACTTCACCTCACAACAACAACATAGACCTACTGTAGGACCCATAACTTCACCTAACAACATAGACCTACTGTAGGACCCATAACTTCACCTCACAACATAGACCTACTGTAGGACCCATAACTTCACCTCACAACAACATAGACCTACTGTAGGACACATAACTTCACAACAACAACATAGACCTACTGTAGGACCCATAACTTCACCTAACAACATAGACCTACTGTAGGACCCATAACTTCACCTCACAACATAGACCTACTGTAGGACCCATAACTTCACCTAACAACAACATAGACCTACTGTAGGACCCATAACTTCACCTAACAACAACAACAACATAGACCTACTGTAGGACACATAACTTCACCTAACAACAACACAGACCTGCTGTAGGACCCATAACTTCACCTAACAACAACATAGACCTACTGTAGGACCCATAACTTCACCTAACAATAACATAGACCTACTGTAGGACCCATAACTTCACCTAACAACAACATAGACCTACTGTAGGACCCATAACTTCACCTAACAACATAGATCTACTGTAGAACCCATAACATCACCTAACAACAACAACATAGACCTACTGTAGGACCCATAACTTCACCTAACAATAACACAGACCTACTGTAGGACCCATAACTTCACCTAACAACATAGACCTACTGTAGGACCCATAATTTCACCTAACAACAACATAGACCTACTGTAGGACCCATAACTTCACCTAACAACAACATAGACCTACTGTAGGACCCATAACTTCACCTAACAACAACAACATAGACCTACTGTAGGACCCATAACTTCACCTAACAATAACACAGACCTACTGTAGGACCCATAACTTCACCTAACAACATAGACCTACTGTACGACCCATAATTTCACCTAACAACAACATAGACCTACTGTAGGACCCATAACTTCACCTAACAACATAGACCTACTGTAGGACCCATAATTTCACCTAACAACAACATAGACCTACTGTAGGACCCATAACTTCACCTAACAACAACACAGACCAACTGTAGGACCCATAACTTCACCTCACAACAACATAGACCTACTGTAGGACACATAACTTCACCTCCCAACAACAACATAGACCTACTGTAGGACCCATAACTTCACCTAACAACATAGACCTACTGTAGGACCCATAACTTCACCTCACAACATAGACCTACTGTAGGACCCATAACTTCACCTCACAACAACATAGACCTACTGTAGGACACATAACTTCACCTCACAACAACAACATAGACCTACTGTAGGACCCATAACTTCACCTAACAACATAGACCTACTGTAGGACCCATAACTTCACCTCACAACATAGACCTACTGTAGGACCCATAACTTCACCTAACAACAACAACAACATAGACCTACTGTAGGACGCATAACTTCACCTAACAACAACATAGACCTACTGTAGGACCCATAACTTCACCTAACAACAACATAGACCTACTGTAGGACCCATAACTTCACCTAACAATAACATAGACCTACTGTAGGAGCCATAACTTCACCTAACAATAACATAGACCTACTGTAGGACCAATAACTTCACCTAACAATAACATAGACCTACTGTAGGACCCATAACTTCACCTAACAACATAGATCTACTGTAGAACCCATAACTTCACCTAACAACATAGACCTACTGTAGGACCCATAACTTCACCTAACAACATAGATCTACTGTAGAACCCATAACTTCACCTAACAACATAGACCTACTGTAGAACCCATAACTTCACCTAACAACATTGACCTACTGTAGGACCCATTACTTCACCTAACAACATAGACCTACTGTAGGACCCATAACTTCACCTAACAACATAGACCTACTGTAGGACCCATTACTTCACCTAAAAACATAGACCTACTGTAGGACCCATAACTTCACCTAACAACATAGACCTACTGTAGGACCCATAACTTCACCTAACAACATAGACCTACTGTAGGACCCATAATTTCACCTAACAACATAGACCTACTGTAGGACCCATAACTTCACCTAACACCAAAATAGACCTACTGTGGGACCCATAACTTCACCTAACAACAACATAGACCTACTGTAGGACCCATAACTTCACCTAACAACAACATAGACCTACTGTAGGACCCATAACTTCACCTAACAACAACATAGACCTACTGTGGGACCCATAACTTCCCCTAACAACAACATAGACCTACTGTAGGACCCATAACTTCACCTAACAACAACATAGACCTACTGTAGGACCCATAACTTCAACTAACAACAACATAGACCTACTGTAGGACCCATAACTTAACCTAACAACAACATAGACCTACTGTAGGACCCATAACTTCACCTAACAACAACAACATAGACCTACTGTAGGACCCATAACTTCACCTAACAATAACACAGACCTACTGTAGGACCCATAACTTCACCTAACAACATAGACCTACTGTACGACCCATAATTTCACCTAACAACAACATAGACCTGCTGTAGGACCCATAACTTCACCTAACAACATAGACCTACTGTAGGACCCATAATTTCACCTAACAACAACATAGACCTACTGTAGGACCCATAACTTCACCTAACAACAACACAGACCTACTGTAGGACCCATAACTTCACCTCACAACAACATAGACCTACTGTAGGACACATAACTTCACCTCACAACAACAACATAGACCTACTGTAGGACCCATAACTTCACCTAACAACATAGACCTACTGTAGGACCCATAACTTCACCTCACAACATAGACCTACTGTAGGACCCATAACTTCACCTCACAACAACATAGACCTACTGTAGGACACATAACTTCACAACAACAACATAGACCTACTGTAGGACCCATAACTTCACCTAACAACATAGACCTACTGTAGGACCCATAACTTCACCTCACAACATAGACCTACTGTAGGACCCATAACTTCACCTAACAACAACATAGACCTACTGTAGGACCCATAACTTCACCTAACAACAACAACAACATAGACCTACTGTAGGACACATAACTTCACCTAACAACAACACAGACCTGCTGTAGGACCCATAACTTCACCTAACAACAACATAGACCTACTGTAGGACCCATAACTTCACCTAACAATAACATAGACCTACTGTAGGACCCATAACTTCACCTAACAACAACATAGACCTACTGTAGGACCCATAACTTCACCTAACAACATAGATCTACTGTAGAACCCATAACATCACCTAACAACAACAACATAGACCTACTGTAGGACCCATAACTTCACCTAACAATAACACAGACCTACTGTAGGACCCATAACTTCACCTAACAACATAGACCTACTGTAGGACCCATAATTTCACCTAACAACAACATAGACCTACTGTAGGACCCATAACTTCACCTAACAACAACATAGACCTACTGTAGGACCCATAACTTCACCTAACAACAACAACATAGACCTACTGTAGGACCCATAACTTCACCTAACAATAACACAGACCTACTGTAGGACCCATAACTTCACCTAACAACATAGACCTACTGTACGACCCATAATTTCACCTAACAACAACATAGACCTACTGTAGGACCCATAACTTCACCTAACAACATAGACCTACTGTAGGACCCATAATTTCACCTAACAACAACATAGACCTACTGTAGGACCCATAACTTCACCTAACAACAACACAGACCAACTGTAGGACCCATAACTTCACCTCACAACAACATAGACCTACTGTAGGACACATAACTTCACCTCCCAACAACAACATAGACCTACTGTAGGACCCATAACTTCACCTAACAACATAGACCTACTGTAGGACCCATAACTTCACCTCACAACATAGACCTACTGTAGGACCCATAACTTCACCTCACAACAACATAGACCTACTGTAGGACACATAACTTCACCTCACAACAACAACATAGACCTACTGTAGGACCCATAACTTCACCTAACAACATAGACCTACTGTAGGACCCATAACTTCACCCCACAACATAGACCTACTGTAGGACCCATAACTTCACCTAACAACAACAACAACATAGACCTACTGTAGGACGCATAACTTCACCTAACAACAACATAGACCTACTGTAGGACCCATAACTTCACCTAACAACAACATAGACCTACTGTAGGACCCATAACTTCACCTAACAATAACATAGACCTACTGTAGGAGCCATAACTTCACCTAACAATAACATAGACCTACTGTAGGACCAATAACTTCACCTAACAATAACATAGACCTACTGTAGGACCCATAACTTCACCTAACAACATAGATCTACTGTAGAACCCATAACTTCACCTAACAACATAGACCTACTGTAGGACCCATAACTTCACCTAACAACATAGATCTACTGTAGAACCCATAACTTCACCTAACAACATAGACCTACTGTAGAACCCATAACTTCACCTAACAACATTGACCTACTGTAGGACCCATTACTTCACCTAACAACATAGACCTACTGTAGGACCCATAACTTCACCTAACAACATAGACCTACTGTAGGACCCATTACTTCACCTAAAAACATAGACCTACTGTAGGACCCATAACTTCACCTAACAACATAGACCTACTGTAGGACCCATAACTTCACCTAACAACATAGACCTACTGTAGGACCCATAATTTCACCTAACAACATAGACCTACTGTAGGACCCATAACTTCACCTAACACCAAAATAGACCTACTGTGGGACCCATAACTTCACCTAACAACAACATAGACCTACTGTAGGACCCATAACTTCACCTAACAACAACATAGACCTACTGTAGGACCCATAACTTCACCTAACAACAACATAGACCTACTGTAGGACCCATAACTTAACCTAACAACAACATAGAGCTACTGTAGGACCCATAACTTCACCTAACAACAACAACATAGACCTACTGTAGGACCCATAACTTCACCTAACAATAACACAGACCTACTGTAGGACCCATAACTTCACCTCACAACAACAACATAGACCTACTGTACGACCCATAATTTCACCTAACAACAACATAGATCTACTGTAGGACCCATAACTTCACCTAACAACAGACCTACTGTAGGACCCATAATTTCACCTAACAACATAGACCTACTGTAGGACCCATAACATCACCTAACAACAACATAGACCTACTGTAGGACCCATAACTTAACCTAACAATAACACAGACCTACTGTAGGACCCATAACTTCACCTCACAACAACAATATAGACCTACTGTAGGACCCATAACTTCATCTAACAGCATAGACCTACTGTAGGACCCATAACTTCACCTACCAACAACATAGACCTACTGTAGGACCCATAACTTCAACTAACAACAACAACATAGACCTATTGAAGGACCCATAACTTCACCTAACAACATAGACCTACTGTAGGACCCATAACTTCACCTAAGAACAACATAGACCTACTGTAGGATCCATAACTTCACCTAACAACAACATAGACCTACTGTAGGACCCATAACTTCACCTAACAATAACATAGACCTACTGTAGGACCCATAACTTCACCTAACAACATAGACCTACTGTAGGACCCATAACTTCACCTAAGAACAACATAGACCTACTGTAGGACCCATAACTTCACCTAACAATAACATAGACCTACTGTAGGACCCATAACTTCACCTAACAATAACATAGACCTACTGTAGGACCCATAACTTCACCTAACAACATAGACCTACTGTAGGAACCATAACTTCACCTAACAACATAGACCTACTGTAGGACCCATAACTTCACCTAACAACAACAACATAGACCTATTGAAGGACCCATAACTTCACCTAACAACATAGACCTACTGTAGGACCCATAACTTCACCTAAGAACAACATAGACCTACTGTAGGATCCATAACTTCACCTATGAACAACATAGAACTACTGTAGGACCCATAACTTCACCTAACAATAACATAGACCTACTGTAGGACCCATAACTTCACCTAACAACATAGACCTACTGTAGGACCCATAACTTCACCTAACAATAACATAGACCTACTGTAGGACCCATAACTTCACCTAACAATAACATAGACCTACTGTAGGACCCATAACTTCACCTAACAATAACAAAGACCTACTGTAGCACCAATAACTTCACCTAACAACATAGATTTACTGTAGAACCCATAATTTCACCTAACAACATAGACCTACTGTAGGACCCATAACTTCACCTAACAACATAGATCTACTGTAGAACCCATAACTTCACCTAACAAAATAGACCTACTGTAGAACCCATAACTTCACCTAACAACATAGACCTACTGTAGGACCCATTACTTCACCTAACAACATAGACCTACTGTAGGACCCATAACTTCACCTAACAACATAGACCTACTGTAGGACCCATTACTTCACCTAACAACATAGACCTACTGTAGGACCCATAACTTCAGCTAACAACATAGACCTACTGTAGGACCCATAACTTCACCTAACAACATAGACCTACTGTAAAACCCATAACTTCACCTAACAACATAGACCTACTGTAGGACCCATAATTTCACCTAACAACATAGACCTACTGTAGGACCCATAACTTCACCTAACAACAAAATAGACCTACTGTGGGACCCATAACTTCACCTAACAACAACATAGACCTACTGTAGGACCCATAACTTCACCTAACAACAACATAGACCTACTGTAGGACCCATAACTTCACCTAACAATTACATAGACCTACTGTAGGACCCATAACTTCACCTAACAACAACATAGACCTACTGTAGGACCCATAACTTCACCTAACAACAACAACATAGACCTACTGTAGGACCCATAACTTCACCTAACAACATAGAACTACTGTAGGACCCATAACTTCACCTAACAACATAGACCTACTGTAGGACCCATAACTTCACCTCACAACAACAACATAGACCTACTGTAGGACCCATAACTTCACCTAACAACAACATAGACCTACTGTAGGACCCATAACTTCACCTAACAATAACACATACCTACTGTAGGACCCATAACTTCACCTAACAACAACATAGACCTACTGTAGGACCCATAACTTCACCTAACAATAACATAGACCTACTGTAGGACCCATAACTTCACCTAACAACAACATAGACCTACTGTAGGACCCATAACCTCACCTAACAACAACATAGACCTACTGTAGGACCCATAACTTCACCTAACAACAACATAGACCTACTGTAGGACCCATAACTTCACCTAACAACAACACATACCTACTGTAGGACCCATAACTTCACCTAACAATAACATAGACCTACTGTAGGACCCATAACTTCACCTAACAACAACATAGACCTACTGTAAGACCCATAACTTCACCTAACAACAACACATACCTACTGTAGGACCCATAACTTCACCTAACAAAATATACCTACTGTAGGACCCATAACTTCACCTAACAACAACATAGACCTACTGTAGGACCCATAACTTCACCTAAGAACAACATAGACCTACTGTAGGACCCATAACTTCACCTAACAATAACATAGACCTACTGTAGGACACATAACTTCACCTCACAACAACAACATAGACCTACTGTAGGACCCATAACTTCACCTAAGAACAACATAGACCTACTGTAGGACCCATAACTTCACCTAACAATAACATAGACCTACTGTAGGACCCATAACTTCACCTAACAATAACACATACCTACTGTAGGACCCATAACTTCACCTAACAACAACATAGACCTACTGTAGGACCCATAACTTCACCTCACAACAACAACATAGACCTACTGTAGGACCCATAACTTCACCTCACAACATAGACCTACTGTAGGACCCATAACTTCACCTAACAACAACATAGACCTACTGTAGGACCCATAACTTCACCTAACAACAACACAGACCTACTGTAGGACCCATAACTTCACCTCACAACAACATAGACCTACTGTAGGACACATAACTTCACCTCACAACAACAACATAGACCTACTGTAGGACCCATAACTTCACCTAACAACATAGACCTACTGTAGGACCCATAACTTCACCTCACAACATAGACCTACTGTAGGACCCATAATTTCACCTAACAACAACATAGATCTACTGTAGGACCCATAACTTCACCTAACAACAGACCTACTGTAGGACCCATAATTTCACCTAACAACATAGACCTACTGTAGGACCCATAACATCACCTAACAACAACATAGACCTACTGTAGGACCCATAACTTAACCTAACAATAACACAGACCTACTGTAGGACCCATAACTTCACCTCACAACAACAATATAGACCTACTGTAGGACCCATAACTTCATCTAACAGCATAGACCTACTGTAGGACCCATAACTTCACCTACCAACAACATAGACCTACTGTAGGACCCATAACTTCAACTAACAACAACAACATAGACCTATTGAAGGACCCATAACTTCACCTAACAACATAGACCTACTGTAGGACCCATAACTTCACCTAAGAACAACATAGACCTACTGTAGGATCCATAACTTCACCTAACAATAACATAGACCTACTGTAGGACCCATAACTTCACCTAACAACATAGACCTACTGTAGGACCCATAACTTCACCTAACAACATAGACCTACTGTAGGACCCATAACTTCACCTAACAACAACAACATAGACCTATTGAAGGACCCATAACTTCACCTAACAACATAGACCTACTGTAGGACCCATAATTTCACCTAACAACAACATAGATCTACTGTAGGACCCATAACTTCACCTAACAACAGACCTACTGTAGGACCCATAATTTCACCTAACAACATAGACCTACTGTAGGACCCATAACATCACCTAACAACAACATAGACCTACTGTAGGACCCATAACTTAACCTAACAATAACACAGACCTACTGTAGGACCCATAACTTCACCTCACAACAACAATATAGACCTACTGTAGGACCCATAACTTCATCTAACAGCATAGACCTACTGTAGGACCCATAACTTCACCTACCAACAACATAGACCTACTGTAGGACCCATAACTTCAACTAACAACAACAACATAGACCTATTGAAGGACCCATAACTTCACCTAACAACATAGACCTACTGTAGGACCCATAACTTCACCTAAGAACAACATAGACCTACTGTAGGACCCATAACTTCACCTAACAATAACATAGACCTACTGTAGGACCCATAACTTCACCTAACAACATAGACCTACTGTAGGACCCATAACTTCACCTAACAACATAGACCTACTGTAGGACCCATAACTTCACCTAACAACAACAACATAGACCTATTGAAGGACCCATAACTTCACCTAACAACATAGACCTACTGTAGGACCCATAACTTCACCTAAGAACAACATAGACCTACTGTAGGATCCATAACTTCACCTATGAACAACATAGAACTACTGTAGGACCCATAACTTCACCTAACAATAACATAGACCTACTGTAGGACCCATAACTTCACCTAACAACATAGACCTACTGTAGGACCCATAACTTCACCTAACAATAACATAGACCTACTGTAGGACCCATAACTTCACCTAACAATAACATAGACCTACTGTAGGACCCATAACTTCACCTAACAATAACAAAGACCTACTGTAGCACCAATAACTTCACCTAACAACATAGATTTACTGTAGAACCCATAATTTCACCTAACAACATAGACCTACTGTAGGACCCATAACTTCACCTAACAACATAGATCTACTGTAGAACCCATAACTTCACCTAACAAAATAGACCTACTGTAGAACCCATAACTTCACCTAACAACATAGACCTACTGTAGGACCCATTACTTCACCTAACAACATAGACCTACTGTAGGACCCATAACTTCACCTAACAACATAGACCTACTGTAGGACCCATTACTTCACCTAACAACATAGACCTACTGTAGGACCCATAACTTCAGCTAACAACATAGACCTACTGTAGGACCCATAACTTCACCTAACAACATAGACCTACTGTAAAACCCATAACTTCACCTAACAACATAGACCTACTGTAGGACCCATAATTTCACCTAACAACATAGACCTACTGTAGGACCCATAACTTCACCTAACAACAAAATAGACCTACTGTGGGACCCATAACTTCACCTAACAACAACATAGACCTACTGTAGGACCCATAACTTCACCTAACAACAACATAGACCTACTGTAGGACCCATAACTTCACCTAACAATTACATAGACCTACTGTAGGACCCATAACTTCACCTAACAACAACATAGACCTACTGTAGGACCCATAACTTCACCTAACAACAACAACATAGACCTACTGTAGGACCCATAACTTCACCTAACAACATAGACCTACTGTAGGACCCATAACTTCACCTAACAACATAGACCTACTGTAGGACCCATAACTTCACCTCACAACAACAACATAGACCTACTGTAGGACCCATAACTTCACCTAACAACAACATAGACCTACTGTAGGACCCATAACTTCACCTAACAATAACACATACCTACTGTAGGACCCATAACTTCACCTAACAACAACATAGACCTACTGTAGGACCCATAACTTCACCTAACAATAACATAGACCTACTGTAGGACCCATAACTTCACCTAACAACAACATAGACCTACTGTAGGACCCATAACCTCACCTAACAACAACATAGACCTACTGTAGGACCCATAACTTCACCTAACAACAACATAGACCTACTGTAGGACCCATAACTTCACCTAACAACAACACATACCTACTGTAGGACCCATAACTTCACCTAACAATAACATAGACCTACTGTAGGACCCATAACTTCACCTAACAACAACATAGACCTACTGTAAGACCCATAACTTCACCTAACAACAACACATACCTACTGTAGGACCCATAACTTCACCTAACAAAATATACCTACTGTAGGACCCATAACTTCACCTAACAACAACATAGACCTACTGTAGGACCCATAACTTCACCTAAGAACAACATAGACCTACTGTAGGACCCATAACTTCACCTAACAATAACATAGACCTACTGTAGGACACATAACTTCACCTCACAACAACAACATAGACCTACTGTAGGACCCATAACTTCACCTAAGAACAACATAGACCTACTGTAGGACCCATAACTTCACCTAACAATAACATAGACCTACTGTAGGACCCATAACTTCACCTAACAATAACACATACCTACTGTAGGACCCATAACTTCACCTAACAACAACATAGACCTACTGTAGGACCCATAACTTCACCTCACAACAACAACATAGACCTACTGTAGGACCCATAACTTCACCTCACAACATAGACCTACTGTAGGACCCATAACTTCACCTAACAACAACATAGACCTACTGTAGGACCCATAACTTCACCTAACAACAACACAGACCTACTGTAGGACCCATAACTTCACCTCACAACAACATAGACCTACTGTAGGACACATAACTTCACCTCACAACAACAACATAGACCTACTGTAGGACCCATAACTTCACCTAACAACATAGACCTACTGTAGGACCCATAACTTCACCTCACAACATAGACCTACTGTAGGACCCATAACTTCACCTAACAACAACATAGACCTACTGTAGGACCCATAACTTCACCTAACAACAACATAGACCTACTGTAGGACCCATAACTTCACCTAACAACAACAACATAGACCTACTGTAGGACACATAACTTCACCTAACAACAACACAGACCTGCTGTAGGACCCATAACTTCACCTAACAACAACATAGACCTACTGTAGGACCCATAACTTCACCTCACAACATAGACCTACTGTAGGACCCATAACTTCACCTAACAACAACATAGACCTACTGTAGGACCCATAACTTCACCTAACAACAACAACATAGACCTACTGTAGGACACATAACTTCACCTAACAACAACACAGACCTGCTGTAGGACCCATAACTTCACCTAACAACAACATAGACCTACTGTAGGACCCATAACTTCACCTAACAACAACATAGACCTACTGTAGGACCCATAACTTCACTTAACAACAACAACATAGACCTACTGTAGGACACATAACTTCACCTAACAACAACATAGACCTACTGTAGGACCCATAACTTCACCTAACAACAACATAGACCTACTGTAGGACCCATAACTTAACCTAACAACAACATAGAGCTACTGTAGGACCCATAACTTCACCTAACAACAACAACATAGACCTACTGTAGGACCCATAACTTCACCTAACAATAACACAGACCTACTGTAGGACCCATAACTTCACCTCACAACAACAACATAGACCTACTGTACGACCCATAATTTCACCTAACAACAACATAGACCTACTGTAGGACCCATAACTTCACCTAACAACAGACCTACTGTAGGACCCATAATTTCACCTAACAACATAGACCTACTGTAGGACCCATAACATCACCTAACAACAACATATACCTACTGTAGGACCCATAACTTAACCTAACAATAACACAGACCTACTGTAGGACCCATAACTTCACCTCACAACAACAATATAGACCTACTGTAGGACCCATTACTTCATCTAACAGCATAGACCTACTGTAGGACCCATAACTTCACCTAACAACAACATAGACCTACTGTAGGATCCATAACTTCACCTAAGAACAACATAGACCTACTGTAGGATCCATAACTTCACCTAACAACAACATAGACCTACTGTAGGACCCATAACTTCACCTAACAATAACATAGACCTACTGTAGGACCCATAACTTCACCTAACAACATAGACCTACTGTAGGACCCATAACTTCACCTAAGAACAACATAGACCTACTGTAGGACCCATAACTTCACCTAACAATAACATAGACCTACTGTAGGACCCATAACTTCACCTAACAATAACATAGACCTACTGTAGGACCCATAACTTCACCTAACAACATAGACCTACTGTAGGACCCATAACTTCACCTAACAACATAGACCTACTGTAGGACCCATAACTTCACCTAACAACAACAACATAGACCTATTGAAGGACCCATAACTTCACCTAACAACATAGACCTACTGTAGGACCCATAACTTCACCTAAGAACAACATAGACCTACTGTAGGATCCGTAACTTCACCTAACAACAACATAGACCTACTGTAGGACCCATAACTTCACCTAACAATAACATAGACCTACTGTAGGACCCATAACTTCACCTAACAACAACAACATAGACCTATTGAAGGACCCATAACTTCACCTAACAACATAGACCTACTGTAGGATCCGTAACTTCACCTAACAACAACATAGACCTACTGTAGGACCCATAACTTCACCTAACAACAACATAGACCTACTGTAGGACCCATAACTTCACCTAACAACAACAACATAGACCTAATGTAGGACACATAACTTCACCTAACAACAACACAGACCTGCTGTAGGACCCATAACTTCACCTAACAACAACATAGACCTACTGTAGGACCCATAACTTCACCTAACAACAACATAGACGTACTGTAGGACCCATAACTTCACCTAACAACAACAACATAGACCTACTGTAGGACACATAACTTCACCTAACAACAACATAGACCTACTGTAGGACCCATAACTTCACCTAACAACAACATAGACCTACTGTAGGACCCATAACTTCACCTAACAATAACATAGACCTACTGTAGGACCCATAACTTCACCTAACAACAACACAGACCAACTGTAGGACCCATAACTTCACCTCACAACAACATAGACCTACTGTAGGACACATAACTTCACCTCCCAACAACAACATAGACCTACTGTAGGACCCATAACTTCACCTAACAACATAGACCTACTGTAGGACCCATAACTTCACCTCACAACATAGACCTACTGTAGGACCCATAACTTCACCTCACAACAACATAGACCTACTGTAGGACACATAACTTCACCTCACAACAACAACATAGACCTACTGTAGGACCCATAACTTCACCTAACAACATAGACCTACTGTAGGACCCATAACTTCACCTCACAACATAGACCTACTGTAGGACCCATAACTTCACCTAACAACAACATAGACCTACTGTAGGACCCATAACTTCACCTAACAACAACAACAACATAGACCTACTGTAGAACACATAACTTCACCTAACAACAACATAGACCTACTGTAGGACCCATAACTTCACCTAACAACAACATAGACCTACTGTAGGACCCATAACTTCACCTAACAATAACATAGACCTACCGTAGGAGCCATAACTTCACCTAACAATAACATAGACCTACTGTAGGACCAATAACTTCACCTAACAATAACATAGACCTACTGTAGGACCCATAACTTCACCTAACAACATAGATCTACTGTAGAACCCATAACTTCACCTAACAACATAGACCTACTGTAGGACCCATAACTTCACCTAACAACATAGATCTACTGTAGAACCCATAACTTCACCTAACAACATAGACCTACTGTAGAACCCATAACTTCACCTAACAACATTGACCTACTGTATGACCCATTACTTCACCTAACAACATAGACCTACTGTAGGACCCATAACTTCACCTAACAACATAGACCTACTGTAGGACCCATAACTTCACCTAACAACATAGACCTACTGTAGGACCCATAATTTAACCTAACAACATAGACCTACTGTAGGACCCATAACTTCACCTAACACCAAAATAGACCTACTGTGGGACCCATAACTTCACCTAACAACAACATAGACCTACTGTAGGACCCATAACTTCACCTAACAACAACATAGACCTACTGTAGGACCCATAACTTCACCTAACAACAACATAGACCTACTGTAGGACCCATAACTTAACCTAACAACAACATAGAGCTACTGTAGGACCCATAACTTCACCTAACAACAACAACATAGACCTACTGTAGGACCCATAACTTCACCTAACAACAACACAGACCAACTGTAGGACCCATAACTTCACCTCACAACAACATAGACCTACTGTAGGACACATAACTTCACCTCCCAACAACAACATAGACCTACTGTAGGACCCATAACTTCACCTAACAACATAGACCTACTGTAGGACCCATAACTTCACCTCACAACATAGACCTACTGTAGGACCCATAACTTCACCTCACAACAACATAGACCTACTGTAGGACACATAACTTCACTTCACAACAACAACATAGACCTACTGTAGGACCCATAACTTCACCTAACAACATAGACCTACTGTAGGACCCATAACTTCACCTCACAACATAGACCTACTGTAGGACCCATAACTTCACCTAACAACAACATAGACCTACTGTAGGACCCATAACTTCACCTAACAACAACAACAACATAGACCTACTGTAGAACACATAACTTCACCTAACAACAACATAGACCTACTGTAGGACCCATAACTTCACCTAACAACAACATAGACCTACTGTAGGACCCATAACTTCACCTAACAATAACATAGACCTACCGTAGGAGCCATAACTTCACCTAACAATAACATAGACCTACTGTAGGACCCATAACTTCACCTAACAATAACATAGACCTACTGTAGGACCCATAACTTCACCTAACAACATAGATCTACTGTAGAACCCATAACTTCACCTAACAACATAGACCTACTGTAGGACCCATAACTTCACCTAACAACATAGATCTACTGTAGAACCCATAACTTCACCTAACAACATAGACCTACTGTAGAACCCATAACTTCACCTAACAACATTGACCTACTGTAGGACCCATTACTTCACCTAACAACATAGACCTACTGTAGGACCCATAACTTCACCTAACAACATAGACCTACTGTAGGACCCATTACTTCACCTAACAACATAGACCTACTGTAGGACCCATAACTTCACCTAACAACATAGACCTACTGTAGGACCTATAACTTCACCTAACAACATAGACCTACTGTAGGACCCATAATTTAACCTAACAACATAGACCTACTGTAGGACCCATAACTTCACCTAACACCAAAATAGACCTACTGTGGGACCCATAACTTCACCTAACAACAACATAGACCTACTGTAGGACCCATAACTTCACCTAACAACAACATAGACCTACTGTAGGACCCATAACTTCACCTAACAACAACATAGACCTACTGTAGGACCCATAACTTAACCTAACAACAACATAGAGCTACTGTAGGACCCATAACTTCACCTAACAACAACAACATAGACCTACTGTAGGACCCATAACTTCACCTAACAATAACACAGACCTACTGTAGGACCCATAACTTCACCTCACAACAACAACATAGACCTACTGTACGACCCATAATTTCACCTAACAACAACATAGACCTACTGTAGGACCCATAACTTCACCTAACAACAGACCTACTGTAGGACCCATAATTTCACCTAACAACATAGACCTACTGTAGGACCCATAACATCACCTAACAACAACATATACCTACTGTAGGACCCATAACTTAACCTAACAATAACACAGACCTACTGTAGGACCCATAACTTCACCTCACAACAACAATATAGACCTACTGTAGGACCCATAACTTCATCTAACAGCATAGACCTACTGTAGGACCCATAACTTCACCTAACAACAACATAGACCTACTGTAGGACCCATAACTTCAACTAACAACAACAACATAGACCTATTGAAGGACCCATAACTTCACCTAACAACATAGACCTACTGTAGGACCCATAACTTCACCTAAGAACAACATATACCTACTGTAGGATCCATAACTTCACCTAACAACAACATAGACCTACTGTAGGACCCATAACTTCACCTAACAATAACATAGACCTACTGTAGGACCCATAACTTCACCTAACAACATAGACCTACTGTAGGACCCATAACTTCACCTAAGAACAACATAGACCTACTGTAGGACCCATAACTTCACCTAACAATAACATAGACCTACTGTAGGACCCATAACTTCACCTAACAATAACATAGACCTACTGTAGGACCCATAACTTCACCTAACAACATAGACCTACTGTAGGACCCATAACTTCACCTAACAACATAGACCTACTGTAGGACCCATAACTTCACCTAACAACAACAACATAGACCTATTGAAGGACCCATAACTTCACCTAACAACATAGACCTACTGTAGGACCCATAACTTCACCTAAGAACAACATAGACCTACTGTAGGATCCGTAACTTCACCTAACAACAACATAGACCTACTGTAGGACCCATAACTTCACCTAACAACATAGATCTACTGTAGAACCCATAACTTCACCTAACAACATAGACCTACTGTAGAACCCATAACTTCACCTAACAACATTGACCTACTGTAGGACCCATTACTTCACCTAACAACATAGACCTACTGTAGGACCCATAACTTCACCTAACAACATAGACCTACTGTAGGACCCATTACTTCACCTAACAACATAGACCTACTGTAGGACCCATAACTTCACCTAACAACATAGACCTACTGTAGGACCTATAACTTCACCTAACAACATAGACCTACTGTAGGACCCATAATTTAACCTAACAACATAGACCTACTGTAGGACCCATAACTTCACCTAACACCAAAATAGACCTACTGTGGGACCCATAACTTCACCTAACAACAACATAGACCTACTGTAGGACCCATAACTTCACCTAACAACAACATAGACCTACTGTAGGACCCATAACTTCACCTAACAACAACATAGACCTACTGTAGGACCCATAACTTAACCTAACAACAACATAGAGCTACTGTAGGACCCATAACTTCACCTAACAACAACAACATAGACCTACTGTAGGACCCATAACTTCACCTAACAATAACACAGACCTACTGTAGGACCCATAACTTCACCTCACAACAACAACATAGACCTACTGTACGACCCATAATTTCACCTAACAACAACATAGACCTACTGTAGGACCCATAACTTCACCTAACAACAGACCTACTGTAGGACCCATAATTTCACCTAACAACATAGACCTACTGTAGGACCCATAACATCACCTAACAACAACATATACCTACTGTAGGACCCATAACTTAACCTAACAATAACACAGACCTACTGTAGGACCCATAACTTCACCTCACAACAACAATATAGACCTACTGTAGGACCCATAACTTCATCTAACAGCATAGACCTACTGTAGGACCCATAACTTCACCTAACAACAACATAGACCTACTGTAGGACCCATAACTTCAACTAACAACAACAACATAGACCTATTGAAGGACCCATAACTTCACCTAACAACATAGACCTACTGTAGGACCCATAACTTCACCTAAGAACAACATATACCTACTGTAGGATCCATAACTTCACCTAACAACAACATAGACCTACTGTAGGACCCATAACTTCACCTAACAATAACATAGACCTACTGTAGGACCCATAACTTCACCTAACAACATAGACCTACTGTAGGACCCATAACTTCACCTAAGAACAACATAGACCTACTGTAGGACCCATAACTTCACCTAACAATAACATAGACCTACTGTAGGACCCATAACTTCACCTAACAATAACATAGACCTACTGTAGGACCCATAACTTCACCTAACAACATAGACCTACTGTAGGACCCATAACTTCACCTAACAACATAGACCTACTGTAGGACCCATAACTTCACCTAACAACAACAACATAGACCTATTGAAGGACCCATAACTTCACCTAACAACATAGACCTACTGTAGGACCCATAACTTCACCTAAGAACAACATAGACCTACTGTAGGATCCGTAACTTCACCTAACAACAACATAGACCTACTGTAGGACCCATAACTTCACCTAACAACATAGACCTACTGTAGAACCCATAACTTCACCTAACAACATTGACCTACTGTAGGACCCATTACTTCACCTAACAACATAGACCTACTGTAGGACCCATAACTTCACCTAACAACATAGACCTACTGTAGGACCCATTACTTCACCTAACAACATAGACCTACTGTAGGACCCATAACTTCACCTAACAACATAGACCTACTGTAGGACCTATAACTTCACCTAACAACATAGACCTACTGTAGGACCCATAATTTAACCTAACAACATAGACCTACTGTAGGACCCATAACTTCACCTAACACCAAAATAGACCTACTGTGGGACCCATAACTTCACCTAACAACAACATAGACCTACTGTAGGACCCATAACTTCACCTAACAACAACATAGACCTACTGTAGGACCCATAACTTCACCTAACAACAACATAGACCTACTGTAGGACCCATAACTTAACCTAACAACAACATAGAGCTACTGTAGGACCCATAACTTCACCTAACAACAACAACATAGACCTACTGTAGGACCCATAACTTCACCTAACAATAACACAGACCTACTGTAGGACCCATAACTTCACCTCACAACAACAACATAGACCTACTGTACGACCCATAATTTCACCTAACAACAACATAGACCTACTGTAGGACCCATAACTTCACCTAACAACAGACCTACTGTAGGACCCATAATTTCACCTAACAACATAGACCTACTGTAGGACCCATAACATCACCTAACAACAACATATACCTACTGTAGGACCCATAACTTAACCTAACAATAACACAGACCTACTGTAGGACCCATAACTTCACCTCACAACAACAATATAGACCTACTGTAGGACCCATAACTTCATCTAACAGCATAGACCTACTGTAGGACCCATAACTTCACCTAACAACAACATAGACCTACTGTAGGACCCATAACTTCAACTAACAACAACAACATAGACCTATTGAAGGACCCATAACTTCACCTAACAACATAGACCTACTGTAGGACCCATAACTTCACCTAAGAACAACATATACCTACTGTAGGATCCATAACTTCACCTAACAACAACATAGACCTACTGTAGGACCCATAACTTCACCTAACAATAACATAGACCTACTGTAGGACCCATAACTTCACCTAACAACATAGACCTACTGTAGGACCCATAACTTCACCTAAGAACAACATAGACCTACTGTAGGACCCATAACTTCACCTAACAATAACATAGACCTACTGTAGGACCCATAACTTCACCTAACAATAACATAGACCTACTGTAGGACCCATAACTTCACCTAACAACATAGACCTACTGTAGGACCCATAACTTCACCTAACAACATAGACCTACTGTAGGACCCATAACTTCACCTAACAACAACAACATAGACCTATTGAAGGACCCATAACTTCACCTAACAACATAGACCTACTGTAGGACCCATAACTTCACCTAAGAACAACATAG
This sequence comes from Coregonus lavaretus, assembly GCF_964263955.1. Taxonomy (NCBI): domain Eukaryota; kingdom Metazoa; phylum Chordata; class Actinopteri; order Salmoniformes; family Salmonidae; genus Coregonus; species Coregonus lavaretus. The sequence goes on from NW_028164744.1 coordinate 886,264, forward strand.
ACCTACTGTAGGATCCGTAACTTCACCTAACAACAACATAGACCTACTGTAGGACCCATAACTTCACCTAACAATAACATAGACCTACTGTAGGACCCATAACTTCACCTAACAACATAGACCTACTGTAGGACCCATAACTTCACCTAACAATAACATAGACCTACTGTAGGACCCATAACTTCACCTAACAATAACATAGACCTACTGTAGGACCCAAAACTTCACCTAACAATAACAAAGACCTACTGTAGCACCAATAACTTCACCTAACAACATAGATCTACTGTAGAACCCATAATTTCACCTAACAACATAGACCTACTGTAGGCCCCATAACTTCACCTAACAACATAGATCTACTGTAGAACCCATAACTTCACCTAACAACATAGACCTACTGTAGAACCCATAACTTCACCTAACAACATAGACCTACTGTAGGACCCATTACTTCACCTAACAACATAGACCTACTGTAGGACCCATAACTTCACCTAACAACATAGACCTACTGTAGGACCCATTACTTCACCTAACAACATAGACCTACTGTAGGACCCATAACTTCACCTAACAACATAGACCTACTGTAGGACCCATAACTTCACCTAACAACATAGACCTACTGTAGAACCCATGACTTCACCTAACAACATAGACCTACTGTAGGACCCATAATTTCACCTAACAACATAGACCTACTGTAGGACCCATAACTTCACCTAACAACAAAATAGACCTACTGTGGGACCCATAACTTCACCTAACAACAACATAGACCTACTGTAGGACCCATAACTTCACCTAACAACAACATAGACCTACTGTAGGACCCATAACTTCACCTAACCATTACATAGACCTACTGTAGGACCCATAACTTCACCTAACAACAACAACATAGACCTACTGTAGGACCCATAACTTCACCTAACAACATAAACCTACTGTAGGACCCATAACTTCACCTAACAACATAGACCTACTGTAGGACCCATAACTTCACCTCACAACAACAACATAGACCTACTGTAGGACCCATAACTTCACCTAACAACAACATAGACCTACTGTAGGACCCATAACTTCACCTAACAATAACACATACCTACTGTAGGACCCATAACTTCACCTAACAACAACATAGACCTACTGTAGGACCCATAACTTCACCTAACAATAACATAGACCTACTGTAGGACCCATAACTTCACCTAACAACAACATAGACCTACTGTAGGACCCATAACCTCACCTAACAACAACATAGACCTACTGTAGGACCCATAACTTCACCTAACAACAACATAGACCTACTGTAGGACCCATAACTTCACCTAACAACAACACATACCTACTGTAGGACCCATAACTTCACCTAACAATAACATAGACCTACTGTAGGACCCATAACTTCACCTAACAACAACATAGACCTACTGTAAGACCCATAACTTCACCTAACAACAACACATACCTACTGTAGGACCCATAACTTCACCTAACAAAATAGACCTACTGTAGGACCCATAACTTCACCTAACAACAACATAGACCTACTGTAGGACCCATAACTTCACCTAAGAACAACATAGACCTACTGTAGGACCCATAACTTCACCTAACAATAACATAGACCTACTGTAGGACCCATAACTTCACCTAACAATAACATAGACCTACTGTAGGACACATAACTTCACCTCACAACAACAACATAGACCTAATGTAGGACCCATAACTTCACCTAAGAACAACATAGACCTACTGTAGGACCCATAACTTCACCTAACAACAACATAGACCTACTGTAGGACCCATAACTTCACCTAACAATAACACATAACTACTGTAGGACCCATAACTTCACCTAACAACAACATAGACCTACTGTAGGACCCATAACTTCACCTCACAACAACAACATAGACCTACTGTAGGACCCATAACTTCACCTCACAACATAGACCTACTGTAGGACCCATAACTTCACCTAACAACAACATAGACCTACTGTAGGACCCATAACTTCATCTAACAACAACACAGACCTACTGTAGGACCCATAACTTCACCTCACAACAACATAGACCTACTGTAGGACACATAACTTCACCTCACAACAACAACATAGACCTACTGTAGGACCCATAACTTCACCTAACAACATAGACCTACTGTAGGACCCATAACTTCACCTCACAACATAGACCTACTGTAGGACCCATAACTTCACCTAACAACAACATAGACCTACTGTAGGACCCATAACTTCACCTAACAACAACAACATAGACCTACTGTAGGACACATAACTTCACCTAACAACAACACAGACCTGCTGTAGGACCCATAACTTCACCTAACAACAACATAGACCTACTGTAGGACCCATAACTTCACCTAACAACATAGACCTACTGTAGGACCCATAACTTCACCTCACAACATAGACCTACTGTAGGACCCATAACTTCACCTAACAACAACATAGACCTACTGTAGGACCCATAACTTCACCTAACAACAACAACATAGACCTACTGTAGGACACATAACTTCACCTAACAACAACACAGACCTGCTGTAGGACCCATAACTTCACCTAACAACAACATAGACCTACTGTAGGACCCATAACTTCACCTAACAACAACATAGACCTACTGTAGGACCCATAACTTCACCTAACAACAACAACATAGACCTACTGTAGGACACATAACTTCACCTAACAACAACATAGACCTACTGTAGGACCCATAACTTCACCTAACAACAACATAGACCTACTGTAGGACCCATAACTTCACCTAACAATAACATAGACCTACTGTAGGACCCATAACTTCACCTAACAATAACATAGACCTACTGTAGGACCAATAACTTCACCTAACAATAACATAGACCTACTGTAGGACCCATAACTTCACCTAACAACAACATAGACCTACTGTAGGACCCATAACTTCACCTAACAACATAGACCTACTGTAGGACCCATAACTTCACCTCACAACATAGACCTACTGTAGGACCCATAACTTCACCTAACAACAAAATAGACCTACTGTGGGACCCATAACTTCACCTAACAACAACATAGACCTACTGTAGGACCCATAACTTCACCTAACAACAACATAGACCTACTGTAGGACCCATAACTTCACCTAACAACAACATAGACCTACTGTAGGACCCATAACTTAACCTAACAACAACATAGACCTACTGTAGGACCCATAACTTCACCTAACAACAACAACATAGACCTACTGTAGGACCCATAACTTCACCTAACAATAACACAGACCTACTGTAGGACCCATAACTTCACCTAACAACATAGACCTACTGTACGACCCATAATTTCACCTAACAACAACATAGACCTACTGTAGGACCCATAACTTCACCTAACAACAAAATAGACCTACTGTGGGACCCATAACTTCACCTCACAACAACATAGACCTACTGTAGGACACATAACTTCACCTCACAACAACAACATAGACCTACTGTAGGACCCATAACTTCACCTAACAACATAGACCTACTGTAGGACCCATAACTTCACCTCATAACATAGACCTACTGTAGGACCCATAACTTCACCTCACAACAACATAGACCTACTGTAGGACACATAACTTCACCTCACAACAACAACATAGACCTACTGTAGGACCCATAACTTCACCTAACAACATAGACCTACTGTAGGACCCATAACTTCACCTCACAACATAGACCTACTGTAGGACCCATAACTTCACCTAACAACAACATAGACCTAATGTAGGACCCATAACTTCACCTAACAACAACAACAACAACATAGACCTACTGTAGGACCCATAACTTCACCTAACAACAACACAGACCTGCTGTAGGACCCATAACTTCACCTAACAACAACATAGACCTACTGTAGGACCCATAACTTCACCTAACAACAACATAGACCTACTGTAGGACCCATAACTTCACCTAACAACAACAACATAGACCTACTGTAGGACCCATAACTTCACCTAACAACAACATAGACCTACTGTAAGACCCATAACTTCACCTAACAACAACACATACCTACTGTAGGACCCATAACTTCACCTAACAAAATAGACCTACTGTAGGACCCATAACTTCACGTAACAACAACATAGACCTACTGTAGGACCCATAACTTCACCTAAGAACAACATAGAACTACTGTAGGACCCATAACTTCACCTAACAATAACATAGACCTACTGTAGGACCCATAACTTCACCTAACAATAACATAGACCTACTGTAGGACACATAACTTCACCTCACAACAACAACATAGACCTACTGTAGGACCTATAACTTCACCTAAGAACAACATAGACCTACTGTAGGACCCATAACTTCACCTAACAATAACATAGACCTACTGTAGGACCCATAACTTCACCTAACAATAACACATACCTACTGTAGGACCCATAACTTCACCTAACAACAACATAGACCTACTGTAGGACCCATAACTTCACCTCACAACAACAACATAGACCTACTGTAGGACCCATAACTTCACCTCACAACATAGACCTACTGTAGGACCCATAACTTCACCTAACAACATAGACCTACTGTAGAACCCATAACTTCACCTAACAACAACACAGACCTACTGTAGGACCCATAACTTCACCTCACAACAACATAGACCTACTGTAGGACACATAACTTCACCTCACAACAACAACATAGACCTACTGTAGGACCCATAACTTCACTTAACAACATATACCTGCTGTAGGACCCATAACTTCACCTAACAACATAGACCTACTGTAGGACCCATAACTTCACCTAACAACAACATAGACCTACTGTAGGACCCATAACCTCACCTAACAACAACATAGACCTACTGTAGGACCCATAACTTCACCTAACAACAACATAGACCTACTGTAGGACCCATAACTTCACCTAACAACAACACATACCTACTGTAGGACCCATAACTTCACCTAACAATAACATAGACCTACTGTAGGACCCATAACTTCACCTAACAACAACATAGACCTACTGTAAGACCCATAACTTCACCTAACAACAACACATACCTACTGTAGGACCCATAACTTCACCTAACAAAATAGACCTACTGTAGGACCCATAACTTCACCTAACAACAACATAGACCTACTGTAGGACCCATAACTTCACCTAAGAACAACATAGACCTACTGTAGGACCCATAACTTCACCTAACAATAACATAGACCTACTGTAGGACCCATAACTTCACCTAACAATAACATAGACCTACTGTAGGACACATAACTTCACCTCACAACAACAACATAGACCTAATGTAGGACCCATAACTTCACCTAAGAACAACATAGACCTACTGTAGGACCCATAACTTCACCTAACAATAACATAGACCTACTGTAGGACCCATAACTTCACCTAACAATAACACATACCTACTGTAGGACCCATAACTTCACCTAACAACAACATAGACCTACTGTAGGACCCATAACTTCACCTCACAACAACAACATAGACCTACTGTAGGACCCATAACTTCACCTCACAACATAGACCTACTGTAGGACCCATAACTTCACCTAACAACAACATAGACCTACTGTAGGACCCATAACTTCATCTAACAACAACACAGACCTACTGTAGGACCCATAACTTCACCTCACAACAACATAGACCTACTGTAGGACACATAACTTCACCTCACAACAACAACATAGACCTACTGTAGGACCCATAACTTCACCTAACAACATAGACCTACTGTAGGACCCATAACTTCACCTCACAACATAGACCTACTGTAGGACCCATAACTTCACCTAACAACAACATAGACCTACTGTAGGACCCATAACTTCACCTAACAACAACAACATAGACCTACTGTAGGACACATAACTTCACCTAACAACAACACAGACCTGCTGTAGGACCCATAACTTCACCTAACAACAACATAGACCTACTGTAGGACCCATAACTTCACCTAACAACATAGACCTACTGTAGGACCCATAACTTCACCTCACAACATAGACCTACTGTAGGACCCATAACTTCACCTAACAACAACATAGACCTACTGTAGGACCCATAACTTCACCTAACAACAACAACATAGACCTACTGTAGGACACATAACTTCACCTAACAACAACACAGACCTGCTGTAGGACCCATAACTTCACCTAACAACAACATAGACCTACTGTAGGACCCATAACTTCACCTAACAACAACATAGACCTACTGTAGGACCCATAACTTCACCTAACAACAACAACATAGACCTACTGTAGGACACATAACTTCACCTAACAATAACATAGACCTACTGTAGGACCAATAACTTCACCTAACAATAACATAGACCTACTGTAGGACCCATAACTTCACCTAACAACAACATAGACCTACTGTAGGACCCATAACTTCACCTAACAACATAGACCTACTGTAGGACCCATAACTTCACCTCACAACATAGACCTACTGTAGGACCCATAACTTCACCTAACAACAAAATAGACCTACTGTGGGACCCATAACTTCACCTAACAACAACATAGACCTACTGTAGGACCCATAACTTCACCTAACAACAACATAGACCTACTGTAGGACCCATAACTTCACCTAACAACAACATAGACCTACTGTAGGACCCATAACTTAACCTAACAACAACATAGACCTACTGTAGGACCCATAACTTCACCTAACAACAACAACATAGACCTACTGTAGGACCCATAACTTCACCTAACAATAACACAGACCTACTGTAGGACCCATAACTTCACCTAACAACATAGACCTACTGTACGACCCATAATTTCACCTAACAACAACATAGACCTACTGTAGGACCCATAACTTCACCTAACAACAAAATAGACCTACTGTGGGACCCATAACTTCACCTCACAACAACATAGACCTACTGTAGGACACATAACTTCACCTCACAACAACAACATAGACCTACTGTAGGACCCATAACTTCACCTAACAACATAGACCTACTGTAGGACCCATAACTTCACCTCATAACATAGACCTACTGTAGGACCCATAACTTCACCTCACAACAACATAGACCTACTGTAGGACACATAACTTCACCTCACAACAACAACATAGACCTACTGTAGGACCCATAACTTCACCTAACAACATAGACCTACTGTAGGACCCATAACTTCACCTCACAACATAGACCTACTGTAGGACCCATAACTTCACCTAACAACAACATAGACCTAATGTAGGACCCATAACTTCACCTAACAACAACAACAACATAGACCTACTGTAGGACCCATAACTTCACCTAACAACAACACAGACCTGCTGTAGGACCCATAACTTCACCTAACAACAACATAGACCTACTGTAGGACCCATAACTTCACCTAACAACAACATAGACCTACTGTAGGACCCATAACTTCACCTAACAACAACAACATAGACCTACTGTAGGACCCATAACTTCACCTAACAACAACATAGACCTACTGTAAGACCCATAACTTCACCTAACAACAACACATACCTACTGTAGGACCCATAACTTCACCTAACAAAATAGACCTACTGTAGGACCCATAACTTCACCTAACAACAACATAGACCTACTGTAGGACCCATAACTTCACCTAACAACAACATAGACCTACTGTAGGACCCATAACTTCACCTAACAACAACAACATAGACCTACTGTAGGACACATAACTTCACCTAACAACAACATAGACCTACTGTAGGACCCATAACTTCACCTAACAACAACATAGACCTACTGTAGGACCCATAACTTCACCTAACAATAACATAGACCTAATGTAGGACCCATAACTTCACCTAACAACAACATAGACCTACTGTAGGACCCATAACTTCACCTAACAACATACATCTACTGTAGAACCCATAACATCACCTAACAACATAGACCTACTGTAGGACCCATAACTTCACCTAACAACAAAATAGAGCTACTGTGGGACCCATAACTTCACCTAACAACAACATAGACCTACTGTAGGACCCATAACTTCACCTAACAACAACATAGACCTACTGTAGGACCCATAACTTCACCTAACAACAACATAGACCTACTGTAGGACCCATAACTTCAGCTAACAACAACAACATAGACCTACTGTAGGACACATAACTTCACCTAACAACAACATAGACCTACTGTAGGACCCATAACTTCACCTAACAACATAGACCTACTGTAGGACCCATAACTTCACCTAACAATAACATAGATCTACTGTAGGACCCATAACTTCACCTAACAACAACATAGACCTACTGTAGGACCCATAACTTCACCTAACAACATAGATCTACTGTAGAACCCATAACATCACCTAACAACATAGACCTACTGTAGGACCCATAACTTCACCTAACAACAAAATAGACCTACTGTGGGACCCATAACTTCACCTAACAACAACATAGACCTACTGTAGGACCCATAACTTCACCTAACAACAACATAGACCTACTGTAGGACCCATAACTTCAACTAACAACAACATAGACCTACTGTAGGACCCATAACTTCACCTAACAATAACACAGACCTACTGTAGGACCCATAACTTCACCTAACAACATAGACCTACTGTACGACCCATAATTTCACCTAACAACAACATAGACCTACTGTAGGACCCATAACTTCACCTAACAACATAGACCTACTGTAGGACCCATAATTTCACCTAACAACAACATAGACCTACTGTAGGACCCATAACTTCACCTAACAACAACACAGACCTACTGTAGGACCCATAACTTCACCTCACAACAACATAGACCTACTGTAGGACACATAACTTCACCTCACAACAACAACATAGACCTACTGTAGGACCCATAACTTCACCTAACAACATAGACCTACTGTAGGACCCATAACTTCACCTCACAACATAGACCTACTGTAGGACCCATAACTTCACCTCACAACAACATAGACCTACTGTAGGACACATAACTTCACAACAACAACATAGACCTACTGTAGGACCCATAACTTCATCTAACAACATAGACCTACTGTAGGACCCATAACTTCACCTCACAACATAGACCTACTGTAGGACCCATAACTTCACCTAACAACAACATAGACCTACTGTAGGACCCATAACTTCACCTAACAACAACAACAACATAGACCTACTGTAGGACACATAACTTCACCTCACAACAACAACATAGACCTACTGTAGGACCCATAACTTCACCTAACAACATAGACCTACTGTAGGACCCATAACTTCACCTCACAACATAGACCTACTGTAGGACCCATAACTTCACCTCACAACAACATAGACCTACTGTAGGACACATAACTTCACCTCACAACAACAACATAGACCTACTGTAGGACCCATAACTTCACCTAACAACATAGACCTACTGTAGGACCCATAACTACACCTCACAACATCGACCTACTGTAGGACCCATAACTTCACCTAACAACAACATAGACCTACTGTAGGACCCATAACTTCACCTAACAACAACAACAACATAGACCTACTGTAGGACACATAACTTCACCTAACAACAACACAGACCTGCTGTAGGACCCATAACTTCACCTAACAACAACATAGACCTAATGTAGGACCCATAACTTCACCTAACAACAACAACAACATAGACCTACTGTAGGACCCATAACTTCACCTAACAACAACACAGACCTGCTGTAGGACCCATAACTTCACCTAACAACAACATAGACCTACTGTAGGACCCATAACTTCACCTAACAACAACATAGACCTACTGTAGGACCCATAACTTCACCTAACAACAACAACATAGACCTACTGTAGGACCCATAACTTCACCTAACAACAACATAGACCTACTGTAAGACCCATAACTTCACCTAACAACAACACATACCTACTGTAGGACCCATAACTTCACCTAACAAAATAGACCTACTGTAGGACCCATAACTTCACCTAACAACAACATAGACCTACTGTAGGACCCATAACTTCACCTAAGAACAACATAGACCTACTGTAGGACCCATAACTTCACCTAACAATAACATAGACCTACTGTAGGACCCATAACTTCACCTAACAATAACATAGACCTACTGTAGGACACATAACTTCACCTCACAACAACAACATAGACCTACTGTAGGACCTATAACTTCACCTAAGAACAACATAGACCTACTGTAGGACCCATAACTTCACCTAACAATAACATAGACCTACTGTAGGACCCATAACTTCACCTAACAATAACACATACCTACTGTAGGACCCATAACTTCACCTAACAACAACATAGACCTACTGTAGGACCCATAACTTCACCTCACAACAACAACATAGACCTACTGTAGGACCCATAACTTCACCTCACAACATAGACCTACTGTAGGACCCATAACTTCACCTAACAACAACATAGACCTACTGTAGGACCCATAACTTCACCTCACAACAACAACATAGACCTACTGTAGGACCCATAACTTCACCTCACAACATAGACCTACTGTAGGACCCATAACTTCACCTAACAACAACATAGACCTACTGTAGGACCCATAACTTCATCTAACAACAACACAGACCTACTGTAGGACCCATAACTTCACCTCACAACAACATAGACCTACTGTAGGACACATAACTTCACCTCACAACAACAACATAGACCTACTGTAGGACCCATAACTTCACCTAACAACATAGACCTACTGTAGGACCCATAACTTCACCTCACAACATAGACCTACTGTAGGACCCATAACTTCACCTAACAACAACATAGACCTACTGTAGGACCCATAACTTCACCTAACAACAACAACATAGACCTACTGTAGGACACATAACTTCACCTAACAACAACACAGACCTGCTGTAGGACCCATAACTTCACCTAACAACAACATAGACCTACTGTAGGACCCATAACTTCACCTAACAACATAGACCTACTGTAGGACCCATAACTTCACCTCACAACATAGACCTACTGTAGGACCCATAACTTCACCTAACAACAACATAGACCTACTGTAGGACCCATAACTTCACCTAACAACAACAACATAGACCTACTGTAGGACACATAACTTCACCTAACAACAACACAGACCTGCTGTAGGACCCATAACTTCACCTAACAACAACATAGACCTACTGTAGGACCCATAACTTCACCTAACAACAACATAGACCTACTGTAGGACCCATAACTTCACCTAACAACAACAACATAGACCTACTGTAGGACACATAACTTCATCTAACAACAACATAGACCTACTGTAGGACCCATAACTTCACCTAACAACAACATAGACCTACTGTAGGACCCATAACTTCACCTAACAATAACATAGACCTACTGTAGGACCCATAACTTCACCTAACAATAACATAGACCTACTGTAGGACCAATAACTTCACCTAACAATAACATAGACCTACTGTAGGACCCATAACTTCACCTAACAACAACATAGACCTACTGTAGGACCCATAACTTCACCTAACAACATAGATCTACTGTAGGACCCATAACTTCACCTCACAACATAGACCTACTGTAGGACCCATAACTTCACCTAACAACAAAATAGACCTACTGTGGGACCCATAACTTCACCTAACAACAACATAGACCTACTGTAGGACCCATAACTTCACCTAACAACAACATAGACCTACTGTAGGACCCATAACTTCACCTAACAACAACATAGACCTACTGTAGGACCCATAACTTAACCTAACAACAACATAGACCTACTGTAGGACCCATAACTTCACCTAACAACAACAACATAGACCTACTGTAGGACCCATAACTTCACCTAACAATAACACAGACCTACTGTAGGACCCATAACTTCACCTAACAACATAGACCTACTGTACGACCCATAATTTCACCTAACAACAACATAGACCTACTGTAGGACCCATAACTTCACCTAACAACAAAATAGACCTACTGTGGGACCCATAACTTCACCTCACAACAACATAGACCTACTGTAGGACACATAACTTCACCTCACAACAACAACATAGACCTACTGTAGGACCCATAACTTCACCTAACAACATAGACCTACTGTAGGACCCATAACTTCACCTCATAACATAGACCTACTGTAGGACCCATAACTTCACCTCACAACAACATAGACCTACTGTAGGACACATAACTTCACCTCACAACAACAACATATACCTACTGTAGGACCCATAACTTCACCTAACAACATAGACCTACTGTAGGACCCATAACTTCACCTCACAACATAGACCTACTGTAGGACCCATAACTTCACCTAACAACAACATAGACCTAATGTAGGACCCATAACTTCACCTAACAACAACAACAACATAGACCTACTGTAGGACCCATAACTTCACCTAACAACAACACAGACCTGCTGTAGGACCCATAACTTCACCTAACAACAACATAGACCTACTGTAGGACCCATAACTTCACCTAACAACAACATAGACCTACTGTAGGACCCATAACTTCACCTAACAACAACAACATAGACCTACTGTAGGACCCATAACTTCACCTAACAACAACATAGACCTACTGTAAGACCCATAACTTCACCTAACAACAACACATACCTACTGTAGGACCCATAACTTCACCTAACAAAATAGACCTACTGTAGGACCCATAACTTCACCTAACAACAACATAGACCTACTGTAGGACCCATAACTTCACCTAAGAACAACATAGAACTACTGTAGGACCCATAACTTCACCTAACAATAACATAGACCTACTGTAGGACCCATAACTTCACCTAACAATAACATAGACCTACTGTAGGACACATAACTTCACCTCACAACAACAACATAGACCTACTGTAGGACCTATAACTTCACCTAAGAACAACATAGACCTACTGTAGGACCCATAACTTCACCTAACAATAACATAGACCTACTGTAGGACCCATAACTTCACCTAACAATAACACATACCTACTGTAGGACCCATAACTTCACCTAACAACAACATAGACCTACTGTAGGACCCATAACTTCACCTCACAACAACAACATAGACCTACTGTAGGACCCATAACTTCACCTCACAACATAGACCTACTGTAGGACCCATAACTTCACCTAACAACATAGACCTACTGTAGAACCCATAACTTCACCTAACAACAACACAGACCTACTGTAGGACCCATAACTTCACCTCACAACAACATAGACCTACTGTAGGACACATAACTTCACCTCACAACAACAACATAGACCTACTGTAGGACCCATAACTTCACTTAACAACATATACCTACTGTAGGACCCATAACTTCACCTAACAACATAGACCTACTGTAGGACCCATAACTTCACCTAACAACAACATAGACCTACTGTAGGACCCATAACCTCACCTAACAACAACATAGACCTACTGTAGGACCCATAACTTCACCTAACAACAACATAGACCTACTGTAGGACCCATAACTTCACCTAACAACAACACATACCTACTGTAGGACCCATAACTTCACCTAACAATAACATAGACCTACTGTAGGACCCATAACTTCACCTAACAACAACATAGACCTACTGTAAGACCCATAACTTCACCTAACAACAACACATACCTACTGTAGGACCCATAACTTCACCTAACAAAATAGACCTACTGTAGGACCCATAACTTCACCTAACAACAACATAGACCTACTGTAGGACCCATAACTTCACCTAAGAACAACATAGACCTACTGTAGGACCCATAACTTCACCTAACAATAACATAGACCTACTGTAGGACCCATAACTTCACCTAACAATAACATAGACCTACTGTAGGACACATAACTTCACCTCACAACAACAACATAGACCTAATGTAGGACCCATAACTTCACCTAAGAACAACATAGACCTACTGTAGGACCCATAACTTCACCTAACAATAACATAGACCTACTGTAGGACCCATAACTTCACCTAACAATAACACATACCTACTGTAGGACCCATAACTTCACCTAACAACAACATAGACCTACTGTAGGACCCATAACTTCACCTCACAACAACAACATAGACCTACTGTAGGACCCATAACTTCACCTCACAACATAGACCTACTGTAGGACCCATAACTTCACCTAACAACAACATAGACCTACTGTAGGACCCATAACTTCATCTAACAACAACACAGACCTACTGTAGGACCCATAACTTCACCTCACAACAACATAGACCTACTGTAGGACACATAACTTCACCTCACAACAACAACATAGACCTACTGTAGGACCCATAACTTCACCTAACAACATAGACCTACTGTAGGACCCATAACTTCACCTCACAACATAGACCTACTGTAGGACCCATAACTTCACCTAACAACAACATAGACCTACTGTAGGACCCATAACTTCACCTAACAACAACAACATAGACCTACTGTAGGACACATAACTTCACCTAACAACAACACAGACCTGCTGTAGGACCCATAACTTCACCTAACAACAACATAGACCTACTGTAGGACCCATAACTTCACCTCACAACATAGACCTACTGTAGGACCCATAACTTCACCTAACAACAACATAGACCTACTGTAGGACCCATAACTTCACCTAACAACAACAACATAGACCTACTGTAGGACACATAACTTCACCTAACAACAACACAGACCTGCTGTAGGACCCATAACTTCACCTAACAACAACATAGACCTACTGTAGGACCCATAACTTCACCTAACAACAACATAGACCTACTGTAGGACCCATAACTTCACCTAACAACAACAACATAGACCTACTGTAGGACACATAACTTCACCTAACAACAACATAGACCTACTGTAGGACCCATAACTTCACCTAACAACAACATAGACCTACTGTAGGACCCATAACTTCACCTAACAATAACATAGACCTACTGTAGGACCCATAACTTCACCTAACAATAACATAGACCTACTGTAGGACCAATAACTTCACCTAACAATAACATAGACCTACTGTAGGACCCATAACTTCACCTAACAACAACATAGACCTACTGTAGGACCCATAACTTCACCTAACAACATAGACCTACTGTAGGACCCATAACTTCACCTCACAACATAGACCTACTGTAGGACCCATAACTTCACCTAACAACAAAATAGACCTACTGTGGGACCCATAACTTCACCTAACAACAACATAGACCTACTGTAGGACCCATAACTTCACCTAACAACAACATAGACCTACTGTAGGACCCATAACTTCACCTAACAACAACATAGACCTACTGTAGGACCCATAACTTAACCTAACAACAACATAGACATACTGTAGGACCCATAACTTCACCTAACAACAACAACATAGACCTACTGTAGGACCCATAACTTCACCTAACAATAACACAGACCTACTGTAGGACCCATAACTTCACCTAACAACATAGACCTACTGTACGACCCATAATTTCACCTAACAACAACATAGACCTACTGTAGGACCCATAACTTCACCTAACAACAAAATAGACCTACTGTGGGACCCATAACTTCACCTCACAACAACATAGACCTACTGTAGGACACATAACTTCACCTCACAACAACAACATAGACCTACTGTAGGACCCATAACTTCACCTAACAACATAGACCTACTGTAGGACCCATAACTTCACCTCATAACATAGATCTACTGTAGGACCCATAACTTCACCTCACAACAACATAGACCTACTGTAGGACACATAACTTCACCTCACAACAACAACATAGACCTACTGTAGGACCCATAATTTCACCTAACAACATAGACCTACTGTAGGACCCATAACTTCACCTCACAACATAGACCTACTGTAGGACCCATAACTTCACCTAACAACAACATAGACCTAATGTAGGACCCATAACTTCACCTAACAACAACAACAACATAGACCTACTGTAGGACCCATAACTTCACCTAACAACAACACAGACCTGCTGTAGGACCCATAACTTCACCTAACAACAACATAGGCCTACTGTAGGACCCATAACTTCACCTAACAACAACATAGACCTACTGTAGGACCCATAACTTCACCTAACAACAACAACATAGACCTACTGTAGGACCCATAACTTCACCTAACAACAACATAGACCTACTGTAAGACCCATAACTTCACCTAACAACAACACATACCTACTGTAGGACCCATAACTTCACCTAACAAAATAGACCTACTGTAGGACCCATAACTTCACCTAACAACAACATAGACCTACTGTAGGACCCATAACTTCACCTAAGAACAACATAGAACTACTGTAGGACCCATAACTTCACCTAACAATAACATAGACCTACTGTAGGACCCATAACTTCACCTAACAATAACATAGACCTACTGTAGGACACATAACTTCACCTCACAACAACAACATAGACCTACTGTAGGACCTATAACTTCACCTAAGAACAACATAGACCTACTGTAGGACCCATAACTTCACCTAACAATAACATAGACCTACTGTAGGACCCATAACTTCACCTAACAATAACACATACCTACTGTAGGACCCATAACTTCACCTAACAACAACATAGACCTACTGTAGGACCCATAACTTCACCTCACAACAACAACATAGACCTACTGTAGGACCCATAACTTCACCTCACAACATAGACCTACTGTAGGACCCATAACTTCACCTAACAACATAGACCTACTGTAGAACCCATAACTTCACCTAACAACAACACAGACCTACTGTAGGACCCATAACCTCACCTCACAACAACATAGACCTACTGTAGGACACATAACTTCACCTCACAACAACAACATAGACCTACTGTAGGACCCATAACTTCACTTAACAACATATACCTACTGTAGGACCCATAACTTCACCTAACAACATAGACCTACTGTAGGACCCATAACTTCACCTAACAACAACATAGACCTACTGTAGGACCCATAACTTCACCTAACAACAACAACATAGACCTACTGTAGGACACATAACTTCACCTAACAACAACACAGACCTGCTGTAGGACCCATAACTTCACCTAACAACAACATAGACCTACTGTAGGACCCATAACTTCACCTAACAACAACATAGACCTACTGTAGGACCCATAACTTCACCTAACAACAACAACATAGACCTACTGTAGGACACATAACTTCACCTAACAACAACATAGACCTACTGTAGGACCCATAACTTCACCTAACAACAACATAGACCTACTGTAGGACCCATAACTTCACCTAACAATAACATAGACCTAATGTAGGACCCATAACTTCACCTAACAACAACATAGACCTACTGTAGGACCCATAACTTCACCTAACAACATACATCTACTGTAGAACCCATAACATCACCTAACAACATAGACCTACTGTAGGACCCATAACTTCACCTAACAACAAAATAGAGCTACTGTGGGACCCATAACTTCACCTAACAACAACATAGACCTACTGTAGGACCCATAACTTCACCTAACAACAACATAGACCTACTGTAGGACCCATAACTTCACCTAACAACAACATAGACCTACTGTAGGACCCATAACTTCAGCTAACAACAACAACATAGACCTACTGTAGGACACATAACTTCACCTAACAACAACATAGACCTACTGTAGGACCCATAACTTCACCTAACAACATAGACCTACTGTAGGACCCATAACTTCACCTAACAATAACATAGATCTACTGTAGGACCCATAACTTCACCTAACAACAACATAGACCTACTGTAGGACCCATAACTTCACCTAACAACATAGATCTACTGTAGAACCCATAACATCACCTAACAACATAGACCTACTGTAGGACCCATAACTTCACCTAACAACAAAATAGACCTACTGTGGGACCCATAACTTCACCTAACAACAACATAGACCTACTGTAGGACCCATAACTTCACCTAACAACAACATAGACCTACTGTAGGACCCATAACTTCAACTAACAACAACATAGACCTACTGTAGGACCCATAACTTAACCTAACAACAACATAGACCTACTGTAGGACCCATAACTTCACCTAACAACAACAACATAGACCTACTGTAGGACCCATAACTTCACCTAACAATAACACAGACCTACTGTAGGACCCATAACTTCACCTAACAACATAGACCTACTGTACGACCCATAATTTCACCTAACAACAACATAGACCTACTGTAGGACCCATAACTTCACCTAACAACATAGACCTACTGTAGGACCCATAATTTCACCTAACAACAACATAGACCTACTGTAGGACCCATAACTTCACCTAACAACAACACAGACCTACTGTAGGACCCATAACTTCACCTCACAACAACATAGACCTACTGTAGGACACATAACTTCACCTCACAACAACAACATAGACCTACTGTAGGACCCATAACTTCACCTAACAACATAGACCTACTGTAGGACCCATAACTTCACCTCACAACATAGACCTACTGTAGGACCCATAACTTCACCTCACAACAACATAGACCTACTGTAGGACACATAACTTCACAACAACAACATAGACCTACTGTAGGACCCATAACTTCATCTAACAACATAGACCTACTGTAGGACCCATAACTTCACCTCACAACATAGACCTACTGTAGGACCCATAACTTCACCTAACAACAACATAGACCTACTGTAGGACCCATAACTTCACCTAACAACAACAACAACATAGACCTACTGTAGGACACATAACTTCACCTCACAACAACAACATAGACCTACTGTAGGACCCATAACTTCACCTAACAACATAGACCTACTGTAGGACCCATAACTTCACCTCACAACATAGACCTACTGTAGGACCCATAACTTCACCTCACAACAACATAGACCTACTGTAGGACACATAACTTCACCTCACAACAACAACATAGACCTACTGTAGGACCCATAACTTCACCTAACAACATAGACCTACTGTAGGACCCATAACTACACCTCACAACATCGACCTACTGTAGGACCCATAACTTCACCTAACAACAACATAGACCTACTGTAGGACCCATAACTTCACCTAACAACAACAACAACATAGACCTACTGTAGGACACATAACTTCACCTAACAACAACACAGACCTGCTGTAGGACCCATAACTTCACCTAACAACAACATAGACCTAATGTAGGACCCATAACTTCACCTAACAACAACAACAACATAGACCTACTGTAGGACCCATAACTTCACCTAACAACAACACAGACCTGCTGTAGGACCCATAACTTCACCTAACAACAACATAGACCTACTGTAGGACCCATAACTTCACCTAACAACAACATAGACCTACTGTAGGACCCATAACTTCACCTAACAATAACAACATAGACCTACTGTAGGACCCATAACTTCACCTAACAACAACATAGACCTACTGTAAGACCCATAACTTCACCTAACAACAACACATACCTACTGTAGGACCCATAACTTCACCTAACAAAATAGACCTACTGTAGGACCCATAACTTCACCTAACAACAACATAGACCTACTGTAGGACCCATAACTTCACCTAAGAACAACATAGACCTACTGTAGGACCCATAACTTCACCTAACAATAATATAGACCTACTGTAGGACCCATAACTTCACCTAACAATAACATAGACCTACTGTAGGACACATAACTTCACCTCACAACAACAACATAGACCTACTGTAGGACCTATAACTTCACCTAAGAACAACATAGACCTACTGTAGGACCCATAACTTCACCTAACAACAACATAGACCTACTGTAGGACCCATAACTTCACCTAACAATAACACATACCTACTGTAGGACCCATAACTTCACCTAACAACAACATAGACCTACTGTAGGACCCATAACTTCACCTCACAACAACAACATAGATCTACTGTAGGACCCATAACTTCACCTCACAACATAGACCTACTGTAGGACCCATAACTTCACCTAACAACATAGACCTACTGTAGAACCCATAACTTCACCTAACAACAACACAGACCTACTGTAGGACCCATAACTTCACCTCACAACAACATAGACCTACTGTAGGACACATAACTTCACCTCACAACAACAACATAGACCTACTGTAGGACCCATAACTTCACTTAACAACATATACCTACTGTAGGACCCATAACTTCACCTCACAACATAGACCTACTGTAGGACCCATAACTTCACCTAACAACAACATAGACCTACTGTAGGACCCATAACTTCACCTAACAACAACAACATAGACCTACTGTAGGACCCATAACTTCACCTCACAACATAGACCTACTGTAGGACCCATAACTTCACCTAACAACATAGACCTACTGTAGAACCCATAACTTCACCTAACAACAACACAGACCTACTGTAGGACCCATAACTTCACCTCACAACAACATAGACCTACTGTAGGACACATAACTTCACCTCACAACAACAACATAGACCTACTGTAGGACCCATAACTTCACTTAACAACATATACCTACTGTAGGACCCATAACTTCACCTCACAACACAGACCTACTGTAGGACCCATAACTTCACCTAACAACAACATAGACCTACTGTAGGACCCATAACTTCACCTAACAACAACAACATAGACCTACTGTAGGACCCATAACTTCACCTAACAACAACAACATAGACCTACTGTAGGACCCATAACTTCACCTCACAACATAGACCTACTGTAGGACCCATAACTTCACCTAACAACATAGACCTACTGTAGAACCCATAACTTCACCTAACAACAACACAGACCTACTGTAGGACCCATAACTTCACCTCACAACAACATAGACCTACTGTAGGACACATAACTTCACCTCACAACAACAACATAGACCTACTGTAGGACCCATAACTTCACTTAACAACATATACCTACTGTAGGACCCATAACTTCACCTCACAACACAGACCTACTGTAGGACCCATAACTTCACCTAACAACAACATAGACCTACTGTAGGACCCATAACTTCACCTAACAACAACAACATAGACCTACTGTAGGACACATAACTTCACCTAACAACAACACAGACCTGCTGTAGGACCCATAACTTCACCTAACAACAACATAGACCTACTGTAGGACCCATAACTTCACCTAACAACAACATAGACCTACTGTAGGACCCATAACTTCACCTAACAACAACAACATAGACCTACTGTAGGACACATAACTTCACCTAACAACAACATAGACCTACTGTAGGACCCATAACTTCACCTAACAACAACATAGACCTACTGTAGGACCCATAACTTCACCTAACAATAACATAGACCTAATGTAGGACCCATAACTTCACCTAACAACAACATAGACCTACTGTAGGACCCATAACTTCACCTAACAACATAGATCTACTGTAGAACCCATAACATCACCTAACAACATAGACCTACTGTAGGACCCATAACTTCACCTAACAACAAAATAGACCTACTGTGGGACCCATAACTTCACCTAACAACAACATAGACCTACTGTAGGACCCATAACTTCACCTAACAACAACATAGACCTACTGTAGGACCCATAACTTCACCTAACAACAACATAGACCTACTGTAGGACCCATAACTTCACCTAACAACAACAACATAGACCTACTGTAGGACACATAACTTCACCTAACAACAACATAGACCTACTGTAGGACCCATAACTTCACCTAACAACATAGACCTACTGTAGGACCCATAACTTCACCTAACAATAACATAGACCTACTGTAGGACCCATAACTTCACCTAACAACAACATAGACCTACTGTAGGACCCATAACTTCACCTAACAACATAGATCTACTGTAGAACCCATAACATCACCTAACAACATAGACCTACTGTAGGACCCATAACTTCACCTAACAACAAAAAAGACCTACTGTGGGACCCATAACTTCACCTAACAACAACATAGACCTACTGTAGGACCCATAACTTCACCTAACAACAACATAGACCTACTGTAGGACCCATAACTTCAACTAACAACAACATAGACCTACTGTAGGACCCATAACTTAACCTAACAACAACATAGACCTACTGTAGGACCCATAACTTCACCTAACAACAACAACATAGACCTACTGTAGGACCCATAACTTCACCTAACAACATAGACCTACTGTACGACCCATAATTTCACCTAACAACAACATAGACCTACTGTAGGACCCATAACTTCACCTAACAACATAGACCTACTGTAGGACCCATAATTTCACCTAACAACAACATAGACCTACTGTAGGACCCATAACTTCACCTAACAACAACACAGACCTACTGTAGGACCCATAACTTCACCTCACAACAACATAGACCTACTGTAGGACACATAACTTCACCTCACAACAACAACATAGACCTACTGTAGGACCCATAACTTCACCTAACAACATAGACCTACTGTAGGACCCATAACTTCACCTCACAACATAGACCTACTGTAGGACCCATAACTTCACCTCACAACAACATAGACCTACTGTAGGACACATAACTTCACAACAACAACATAGACCTACTGTAGGACCCATAATTTCATCTAACAACATAGACCTACTGTAGGACCCATAACTTCACCTCACAACATAGACCTACTGTAGGACCCATAACTTCACCTAACAACAACATAGACCTACTGTAGGACCCATAACTTCACCTAACAACAACAACAACATAGACCTACTGTAGGACACATAACTTCACCTAACAACAACACAGACCTGCTGTAGGACCCATAACTTCACCTAACAAAATAGACCTACTGTAGGACACATAACTTCACCTAACAACAACATAGACCTACTGTAGGACCCATAACTTCACCTAAGAACAACATAGACCTACTGTAGGACGCATAACTTCACCTAACAATAACATAGACCTACTGTAGGACACATAACTTCACCTCACAACAACAACATAGACCTACTGTAGGACCTATAACTTCACCTAAGAACAACATAGATCTACTGTAGGACCCATAACTTCACCTAACAACAAAACAGACCTACTGTAGGACCCATAACTTCACCTCACAACAACATAGACCTACTGTAGGACACATAACTTCACCTCACAACAACAACATAGATCTACTGTAGGACCCATAACTTCACCTAACATAGACCTACTGTAGGACCCATAACTTCACCTCACAACATAGACCTACTGTAGGACCCAAAACTTCACCTAACAACAACATAGACCTACTGTAGGACCCATAACTTCACCTAACAACAACAACATAGACCTACTGTAGGACACATAACTTCACCTAACAACAACATAGACCTACTGTAGGACCCATAACTTCACCTAACAACAACATAGACCTACTGTAGGACCCATAACTTCACCTAACAACAACATAGACCTACTGTAGGACCCATAACTTCACCTAACAACAACATAGACCTACTGTAGGACCCATAACTTAACCTAACAACAACATAGACCTACTGTAGGACCCATAACTTCACCTAACAACAACAACATAGACCTACTGTAGGACCCATAACTTCACCTAACAATAACACAGACCTACTGTAGGACCCATAACTTCACCTAACAACATAGACCTACTGTACGACCCATAATTTCACCTAACAACAACATAGACCTACTGTAGGACCCATAACTTCACCTAACAACATAGACCTACTGTAGGACCCATAACTTCACCTCACAACATAGACCTACTGTAGGACCCATAACTTCACCTAACAACAACATAGACCTACTGTAGGACCCATAACTTCACCTAACAACAACAACATAGACCTACTGTAGGACCCATAACTTCACCTCACAACATAGACCTACTGTAGGACCCATAACTTCACCTAACAACATAGACCTACTGTAGAACCCATAACTTCACCTAACAACAACACAGACCTACTGTAGGACCCATAACTTCACCTCACAACAACATAGACCTACTGTAGGACACATAACTTCACCTCACAACAACAACATAGACCTACTGTAGGACCCATAACTTCACTTAACAACATATACCTACTGTAGGACCCATAACTTCACCTCACAACACAGACCTACTGTAGGACCCATAACTTCACCTAACAACAACATAGACCTACTGTAGGACCCATAACTTCACCTAACAACAACAACATAGACCTACTGTAGGACACATAACTTCACCTAACAACAACACAGACCTGCTGTAGGACCCATAACTTCACCTAACAACAACATAGACCTACTGTAGGACCCATAACTTCACCTAACAACAACATAGACCTACTGTAGGACCCATAACTTCACCTAACAACAACAACATAGACCTACTGTAGGACACATAACTTCACCTAACAACAACATAGACCTACTGTAGGACCCATAACTTCACCTAACAACAACATAGACCTACTGTAGGACCCATAACTTCACCTAACAATAACATAGACCTAATGTAGGACCCATAACTTCACCTAACAACAACATAGACCTACTGTAGGACCCATAACTTCACCTAACAACATAGATCTACTGTAGAACCCATAACATCACCTAACAACATAGACCTACTGTAGGACCCATAACTTCACCTAACAACAAAATAGACCTACTGTGGGACCCATAACTTCACCTAACAACAACATAGACCTACTGTAGGACCCATAACTTCACCTCACAACAACATAGACCTACTGTAGGACACATAACTTCACCTCACAACAACAACATAGACCTACTGTAGGACCCATAACTTCACCTAACAACATAGACCTACTGTAGGACCCATAACTTCACCTCACAACATAGACCTACTGTAGGACCCATAACTTCACCTCACAACAACATAGACCTACTGTAGGACACATAACTTCACAACAACAACATAGACCTACTGTAGGACCCATAATTTCATCTAACAACATAGACCTACTGTAGGACCCATAACTTCACCTCACAACATAGACCTACTGTAGGACCCATAACTTCACCTAACAACAACATAGACCTACTGTAGGACCCATAACTTCACCTAACAACAACAACAACATAGACCTACTGTAGGACACATAACTTCACCTAACAACAACACAGACCTGCTGTAGGACCCATAACTTCACCTAACAAAATAGACCTACTGTAGGACACATAACTTCACCTAACAACAACATAGACCTACTGTAGGACCCATAACTTCACCTAAGAACAACATAGACCTACTGTAGGACGCATAACTTCACCTAACAATAACATAGACCTACTGTAGGACACATAACTTCACCTCACAACAACAACATAGACCTACTGTAGGACCTATAACTTCACCTAAGAACAACATAGATCTACTGTAGGACCCATAACTTCACCTAACAACAAAACAGACCTACTGTAGGACCCATAACTTCACCTCACAACAACATAGACCTACTGTAGGACACATAACTTCACCTCACAACAACAACATAGATCTACTGTAGGACCCATAACTTCACCTAACATAGACCTACTGTAGGACCCATAACTTCACCTCACAACATAGACCTACTGTAGGACCCAAAACTTCACCTAACAACAACATAGACCTACTGTAGGACCCATAACTTCACCTAACAACAACAACATAGACCTACTGTAGGACACATAACTTCACCTAACAACAACATAGACCTACTGTAGGACCCATAACTTCACCTAACAACAACATAGACCTACTGTAGGACCCATAACTTCACCTAACAACAACATAGACCTACTGTAGGACCCATAACTTCACCTAACAACAACATAGACCTACTGTAGGACCCATAACTTAACCTAACAACAACATAGACCTACTGTAGGACCCATAACTTCACCTAACAACAACAACATAGACCTACTGTAGGACCCATAACTTCACCTAACAATAACACAGACCTACTGTAGGACCCATAACTTCACCTAACAACATAGACCTACTGTACGACCCATAATTTCACCTAACAACAACATAGACCTACTGTAGGACCCATAACTTCACCTAACAACATAGACCTACTGTAGGACCCATAACTTCACCTCACAACATAGACCTACTGTAGGACCCATAACTTCACCTAACAACAACATAGACCTACTGTAGGACCCATAACTTCACCTAACAACAACAACATAGACCTACTGTAGGACCCATAACTTCACCTCACAACATAGACCTACTGTAGGACCCATAACTTCACCTAACAACATAGACCTACTGTAGAACCCATAACTTCACCTAACAACAACACAGACCTACTGTAGGACCCATAACTTCACCTCACAACAACATAGACCTACTGTAGGACACATAACTTCACCTCACAACAACAACATAGACCTACTGTAGGACCCATAACTTCACTTAACAACATATACCTACTGTAGGACCCATAACTTCACCTCACAACACAGACCTACTGTAGGACCCATAACTTCACCTAACAACAACATAGACCTACTGTAGGACCCATAACTTCACCTAACAACAACAACATAGACCTACTGTAGGACACATAACTTCACCTAACAACAACACAGACCTGCTGTAGGACCCATAACTTCACCTAACAACAACATAGACCTACTGTAGGACCCATAACTTCACCTAACAACAACATAGACCTACTGTAGGACCCATAACTTCACCTAACAACAACAACATAGACCTACTGTAGGACACATAACTTCACCTAACAACAACATAGACCTACTGTAGGACCCATAACTTCACCTAACAACAACATAGACCTACTGTAGGACCCATAACTTCACCTAACAATAACATAGACCTAATGTAGGACCCATAACTTCACCTAACAACAACATAGACCTACTGTAGGACCCATAACTTCACCTAACAACATAGATCTACTGTAGAACCCATAACATCACCTAACAACATAGACCTACTGTAGGACCCATAACTTCACCTAACAACAAAATAGACCTACTGTGGGACCCATAACTTCACCTAACAACAACATAGACCTACTGTAGGACCCATAACTTCACCTAACAACAACATAGACCTACTGTAGGACCCATAACTTCACCTAACAACAACATAGACCTACTGTAGGACCCATAACTTCACCTAACAACAACAACATAGACCTACTGTAGGACACATAACTTCACCTAACAACAACATAGACCTACTGTAGGACCCATAACTTCACCTAACAACATAGACCTACTGTAGGACCCATAACTTCACCTAACAATAACATAGACCTACTGTAGGACCCATAACTTCACCTAACAACAACATAGACCTACTGTAGGACCCATAACTTCACCTAACAACATAGATCTACTGTAGAACCCATAACATCACCTAACAACATAGACCTACTGTAGGACCCATAACTTCACCTAACAACAAAATAGACCTACTGTGGGACCCATAACTTCACCTAACAACAACATAGACCTACTGTAGGACCCATAACTTCACCTAACAACAACATAGACCTACTGTAGGACCCATAACTTCAACTAACAACAACATAGACCTACTGTAGGACCCATAACTTAACCTAACAACAACATAGACCTACTGTAGGACCCATAACTTCACCTAACAACAACAACATAGACCTACTGTAGGACCCATAACTTCACCTAACAACATAGACCTACTGTACGACCCATAATTTCACCTAACAACAACATAGACCTACTGTAGGACCCATAACTTCACCTAACAACATAGACCTACTGTAGGACCCATAATTTCACCTAACAACAACATAGACCTACTGTAGGACCCATAACTTCACCTAACAACAACACAGACCTACTGTAGGACCCATAACTTCACCTCACAACAACATAGACCTACTGTAGGACACATAACTTCACCTCACAACAACAACATAGACCTACTGTAGGACCCATAACTTCACCTAACAACATAGACCTACTGTAGGACCCATAACTTCACCTCACAACATAGACCTACTGTAGGACCCATAACTTCACCTCACAACAACATAGACCTACTGTAGGACACATAACTTCACAACAACAACATAGACCTACTGTAGGACCCATAATTTCATCTAACAACATAGACCTACTGTAGGACCCATAACTTCACCTCACAACATAGACCTACTGTAGGACCCATAACTTCACCTAACAACAACATAGACCTACTGTAGGACCCATAACTTCACCTAACAACAACAACAACATAGACCTACTGTAGGACACATAACTTCACCTAACAACAACACAGACCTGCTGTAGGACCCATAACTTCACCTAACAAAATAGACCTACTGTAGGACACATAACTTCACCTAACAACAACATAGACCTACTGTAGGACCCATAACTTCACCTAAGAACAACATAGACCTACTGTAGGACGCATAACTTCACCTAACAATAACATAGACCTACTGTAGGACACATAACTTCACCTCACAACAACAACATAGACCTACTGTAGGACCTATAACTTCACCTAAGAACAACATAGATCTACTGTAGGACCCATAACTTCACCTAACAACAACACAGACCTACTGTAGGACCCATAACTTCACCTCACAACAACATAGACCTACTGTAGGACACATAACTTCACCTCACAACAACAACATAGATCTACTGTAGGACCCATAACTTCACCTAACATAGACCTACTGTAGGACCCATAACTTCACCTCACAACATAGACCTACTGTAGGACCCACAACTTCACCTAACAACAACATAGACCTACTGTAGGACCCATAACTTCACCTAACAACAACAACATAGACCTACTGTAGGACACATAACTTCACCTAACAACAACATAGACCTACTGTAGGACCCATAACTTCACCTAACAACAACATAGACCTACTGTAGGACCCATAACTTCACCTAACAACAACATAGACCTACTGTAGGACCCATAACTTCACCTAACAACAACATAGACCTACTGTAGGACCCATAACTTAACCTAACAACAACATAGACCTACTGTAGGACCCATAACTTCACCTAACAACAACAACATAGACCTACTGTAGGACCCATAACTTCACCTAACAATAACACAGACCTACTGTAGGACCCATAACTTCACCTAACAACATAGACCTACTGTACGACCCATAATTTCACCTAACAACAACATAGACCTACTGTAGGACCCATAACTTCACCTAACAACATAGACCTACTGTAGGACCCATAATTTCACCTAACAACAACATAGACCTACTGTAGGACCCATAACTTCACCTAACAACAACACATACCTACTGTAGGACCCATAACTTCACCTCACAACAACATAGACCTACTGTAGGACACATAACTTCACCTCACAACAACAACATAGACCTACTGTAGGACCCATAACTTCACCTAACAACATAGACCTACTGTAGGACCCATAACTTCACCTCACAACATAGACCTACTGTAGGACCCATAACTTCACCTCACAACAACATAGACCTACTGTAGGACACATAACTTCACCTCACAACAACAACATAGACCTACTGTAGGACCCATAACTTCACCTAACAACATAGACCTACTGTAGGACCCATAACTACACCTCACAACATCGACCTACTGTAGGACCCATAACTTCACCTAACAACAACATAGACCTACTGTAGGACCCATATCTTCACCTAACAACAACAACAACATAGACCTACTGTAGGACACATAACTTCACCTAACAACAACACAGACCTGCTGTAGGACCCATAACTTCACCTAACAACAACATAGACCTACTGTAGGACCCATAACTTCACCTAACAACAACATAGACCTACTGTAGGACCCATAACTTCACCTAACAACAACAACGTAGACCTACTGTAGGACCCATAACTTCACCTAACAACAACATAGACCTACTGTAAGACCCATAACTTCACCTAACAACAACACATACCTACTGTAGGACCCATAACTTCACCTAACAAAATAGACCTACTGTAGGACCAATAACTTCACCTAACAACAACATAGACCTACTGTAGGACCCATAACTTCACCTAAGAACAACATAGACCTACTGTAGGACCCATAACTTCACCTAACAATAACATAGACCTACTGTAGGACCCATAACTTCACCTAACAATAACATAGACCTACTGTAGGACACATAACTTCACCTCACAACAACAACATAGACCTACTGTAGGACCTATAACTTCACCTAAGAACAACATAGATCTACTGTAGGACCCATAACTTCACCTAACAACAACACAGACCTACTGTAGGACCCATAACTTCACCTCACAACAACATAGACCTACTGTAGGACACATAACTTCACCTCACAACAACAACATAGACCTACTGTAGGACCCATAACTTCACCTAACAACATAGACCTACTGTAGGACCCATAACTTCACCTCACAACATAGACCTACTGTAGGACCCATAACTTCACCTAACAACAACATAGACCTACTGTAGGACCCATAACTTCACCTAACAACAACACAGACCTACTGTAGGACCCATAACTTCACCTCACAACAACATAGACCTACTGTAGGACACATAACTTCACCTCACAACAACAACATAGACCTACTGTAGGACCCATAACTTCACCTAACTACATAGACCTACTGTAGGACCCATAACTTCACCTCACAACATAGACCTACTGTAGGACCCATAACTTCACCTAACAACAACATAGACCTACTGTAGGACCCATAACTTCACCTAACAACAACAACATAGACCTACTGTAGGACACATAACTTCACCTAACAACAACATAGACCTACTGTAGGACCCATAACTTCACCTAACAACAACATAGACCTACTGTAGGACCCATAACTTCACCTAACAACAACATAGACCTACTGTAGGACCCATAACTTCACCTCAAAACATAGACCTACTGTAGGACCCATAACTTCACCTAACAACAACATAGACCTACTGTAGGACCCATAACTTCACCTAACAACAACAACATAGACCTACTGTAGGACACATAACTTCACCTAACAACAACACAGACCTGCTGTAGGACCCATAACTTCACCTAACAACAACATAGACCTACTGTAGGACCCATAACTTCACCTAACAACAACATAGACCTACTGTAGGACCCATAACTTCACCTAACAACAACAACATAGACCTACTGTAGGACACATAACTTCACCTAACAACAACATAGACCTACTGTAGGACCCATAACTTCACCTAACAACAACATAGACCTACTGTAGGACCCATAACTTCACCTAACAATAACATAGACCTACTGTAGGACCCATAACTTCACCTAACAATAACATAGACCTACTGTAGGACCAATAACTTCACCTAACAATAACATAGACCTACTGTAGGACCCATAACTTCACCTAACAACAACATAGACCTACTGTAGGACCCATAACTTCACCTAACAACATAGATCTACTGTAGAACCCATAACATCACCTAACAACATAGACCTACTGTAGGACCCATAACTTCACCTAACAACAAAATAGACCTACTGTGGGACCCATAACTTCACCTAACAACAACATAGACCTACTGTAGGACCCATAACTTCACCTAACAACAACATAGACCTACTGTAGGACCCATAACTTCACCTAACAACAACATAGACATACTGTAGGACCCATAACTTAACCTAACAACAACATAGACCTACTGTAGGACCCATAACTTCACCTCACAACAACAACATAGACCTACTGTAGGACCCATAACTTCACCTCACAACATAGACCTACTGTAGGACCCATAACTTCACCTAACAACAACATAGACCTACTGTAGGACCCATAACTTCACCTAACAACAACACAGACCTACTGTAGGACCCATAACTTCACCTCACAACAACATAGACCTACTGTAGGACACATAACTTCACCTCACAACAACAACATAGACCTACTGTAGGACCCATAACTTCACCTAACAACATAGACCTACTGTAGGACCCATAACTTCACCTCACAACATAGACCTACTGTAGGACCCATAACTTCACCTAACAACAACATAGACCTACTGTAGGACCCATAACTTCACCTAACAACAACAACATAGACCTACTGTAGGACACATAACTTCACCTAACAACAACACAGACCTGCTGTAGGACCCATAACTTCACCTAACAACATAGACCTACTGTAGGACCCATAACTTCACCTCACAACATAGACCTACTGTAGGACCCATAACTTCACCTCACAACAACATAGACCTACTGTAGGACACATAACTTCACCTCACAACAACAACATAGACCTACTGTAGGACCCATAACTTCACCTAACAACATAGACCTACTGTAGGACCCATAACTTCACCTCACAACATAGACCTACTGTAGGACCCATAACTTCACCTAACAACAACATAGACCTACTGTAGGACCCATAACTTCACCTAACAACAACAACATAGACCTACTGTAGGACACATAACTTCACCTAACAACAACACAGACCTGCTGTAGGACCCATAACTTCACCTAACAACAACATAGAGCTACTGTAGGACCCATAACTTCACCTAACAACATAAACCTACTGTAGGACCCATAACTTCACCTCACAACATAGACCTACTGTAGGACCCATAACTTCACCTAACAACAACATAGACCTACTGTAGGACCCATAACTTCACCTAACAACAACAACATAGACCTACTGTAGGACACATAACTTCACCTAACAACAACACAGACCTGCTGTAGGACCCATAACTTCACCTAACAACAACATAGACCTACTGTAGGACCCATAACTTCACCTAACAACAACATAGACCTACTGTAGGACCCATAACTTCACCTAACAACAACAACATAGACCTACTGTAGGACACATAACTTCACCTAACAACAACATAGACCTACTGTAGGACCCATAACTTCACCTAACAACAACATAGACCTACTGTAGGACCCATAACTTCACCTAACAATAACATAGACCTACTGTAGGACCCATAACTTCACCTAACAATAACATAGACCTACTGTAGGACCAATAACTTCACCTAACAATAACATAGACCTACTGTAGGACCCATAACTTCACCTAACAACAACATAGACCTACTGTAGGACCCATAACTTCACCTAACAACATAGATCTACTGTAGAACCCATAACATCACCTAACAACATAGACCTACTGTAGGACCCATAACTTCACCTAACAACAAAATAGACCTACTGTGGGACCCATAACTTCACCTAACAACAACATAGACCTACTGTAGGACCCATAACTTCACCTAACAACAACATAGACCTACTGTAGGACCCATAACTTCACCTAACAACAACATAGACCTACTGTAGGACCCATAACTTAACCTAACAACAACAAAGACCTACTGTAGGACCCATAACTTCACCTCACAACAACAACATAGACCTACTGTAGGACCCATAACTTCACCTCACAACATAGACCTACTGTAGGACCCATAACTTCACCTAACAACAACATAGACCTACTGTAGGACCCATAACTTCACCTAACAACAACACAGACCTACTGTAGGACCCATAACTTCACCTCACAACAACATAGACCTACTGTAGGACACATAACTTCACCTCACAACAACAACATAGACCTACTGTAGGACCCATAACTTCACCTAACAACATAGACCTACTGTAGGACCCATAACTTCACCTCACAACATAGACCTACTGTAGGACCCATAACTTCACCTAACAACAACATAGACCTACTGTAGGACCCATAACTTCACCTAACAACAACAACATAGACCTACTGTAGGACACATAACTTCACCTAACAACAACACAGACCTGCTGTAGGACCCATAACTTCACCTAACAACAACATAGACCTACTGTAGGACCCATAACTTCACCTAACAACATAGACCTACTGTAGGACCCATAACTTCACCTCACAACATAGACCTACTTTAGGACCCATAACTTCACCTAACAACAACATAGACCTACTGTAGGACCCATAACTTCACCTAACAACAACAACACAGACCTGCTGTAGGACCCATAACTTCACCTAACAACAACATAGACCTACTGTAGGACCCATAACTTCACCTAACAACAACATAGACCTACTGTAGGACCCATAACTTCACCTAACAACAACACAGACCTACTGTAGGACCCATAACTTCACCTCACAACAACATAGACCTACTGTAGGACACATAACTTCACCTCACAACAACAACATAGACCTACTGTAGGACCCATAACTTCACCTAACAACATAGACCTACTGTAGGACCCATAACTTCACCTCACAACATAGACCTACTGTAGGACCCATAACTTCACCTAACAACAACATAGACCTACTGTAGGACCCATAACTTCACCTAACAACAACAACATAGACCTACTGTAGGACACATAACTTCACCTAACAACAACACAGACCTGCTGTAGGACCCATAACTTCACCTAACAACAACATAGACCTACTGTAGGACCCATAACTTCACCTAACAACATAGACCTACTGTAGGACCCATAACTTCACCTCACAACATAGACCTACTGTAGGACCCATAACTTCACCTAACAACAACATAGACCTACTGTAGGACCCATAACTTCACCTAACAACAACAACATAGACCTACTGTAGGACACATAACTTCACCTAACAACAACACAGACCTGCTGTAGGACCCATAACTTCACCTAACAACAACATAGACCTACTGTAGGACCCATAACTTCACCTAACAACAACATAGACCTACTGTAGGACCCATAACTTAACCTAACAACAACATAGACCTACTGTAGGACCCATAACTTCACCTCACAACAACAACATAGACCTACTGTAGGACCCATAACTTCACCTCACAACATAGACCTACTGTAGGACCCATAACTTCACCTAACAACAACATAGACCTACTGTAGGACCCATAACTTCACCTAACAACAACACAGACCTACTGTAGGACCCATAACTTCACCTCACAACAACATAGACCTACTGTAGGACACATAACTTCACCTCACAACAACAACATAGACCTACTGTAGGACCCATAACTTCACCTAACAACATAGACCTACTGTAGGACCCATAACTTCACCTCACAACATAGACCTACTGTAGGACCCATAACTTCACCTAACAACAACATAGACCTACTGTAGGACCCATAACTTCACCTAACAACAACAACATAGACCTACTGTAGGACACATAACTTCACCTAACAACAACACAGACCTGCTGTAGGACCCATAACTTCACCTAACAACAACATAGACCTACTGTAGGACCCATAACTTCACCTAACAACATAGACCTACTGTAGGACCCATAACTTCACCTCACAACATAGACCTACTGTAGGACCCATAACTTCACCTAACAACAACATAGACCTACTGTAGGACCCATAACTTCACCTAACAACAACAACATAGACCTACTGTAGGACACATAACTTCACCTAACAACAACACAGACCTGCTGTAGGACCCATAACTTCACCTAACAACAACATAGACCTACTGTAGGACCCATAACTTCACCTAACAACAACATAGACCTACTGTAGGACCCATAACTTCACCTAACAACAACAACATAGACCTACTGTAGGACACATAACTTCACCTAACAACAACATAGACCTACTGTAGGACCCATAACTTCACCTAACAACAACATAGACCTACTGTAGGACCCATAACTTCACCTAACAATAACATAGACCTACTGTAGGACCCATAACTTCACCTAACAATAACATAGACCTACTGTAGGACCAATAACTTCACCTAACAATAACATAGACCTACTGTAGGACCCATAACTTCACCTAACAACAACATAGACCTACTGTAGGACCCATAACTTCACCTAACAACATAGATCTACTGTAGAACCCATAACATCACCTAACAACATAGACCTACTGTAGGACCCATAACTTCACCTAACAACAAAATAGACCTACTGTGGGACCCATAACTTCACCTAACAACAACATAGACCTACTGTAGGACCCATAACTTCACCTAACAACAACATAGACCTACTGTAGGACCCATAACTTCACCTAACAACAACATAGACCTACTGTAGGACCCATAACTTAACCTAACAACAACATACACCTACTGTAGGACCCATAACTTCACCTAACAAAAACAACATAGACCTACTGTAGGACCCATAACTTCACCTAACAATAACACAGACCTACTGTAGGACCCATAACTTCACCTAACAACATAGACCTACTGTACGACCCATAATTTCACCTAACAACAACATAGACCTACTTTAGGACCCATAACTTCACCTAACAACATAGACCTACTGTAGGACCCATAATTTCACCTAACAACAACATAGACCTACTGTAGGACCCATAACTTCACCTAACAACAACACAGACCTACTGTAGGACCCATAACTTCACCTCACAACAACATAGACCTACTGTAGGACACATAACTTCACCTCACAACAACAACATAGACCTACTGTAGGACCCATAACTTCACCTAACAACATAGACCTACTGTAGGACCCATAACTTCACCTCATAACATAGACCTACTGTAGGACCCATAACTTCACCTCACAACAACATAGACCTACTGTAGGACACATAACTTCACCTCACAACAACAACATAGACCTACTGTAGGACCCATAACTTCACCTAAAAACATAGACCTACTGTAGGACCCATAACTTCACCTCACAACATAGACCTACTGTAGGACCCATAACTTCACCTAACAACAACATAGACCTACTGTAGGACCCATAACTTCACCTAACAATAACATAGACCTACTGTAGGACCCATAACTTCACCTAACAATAACATAGACCTACTGTAGGACCAATAACTTCACCTAACAATAACATAGACCTACTGTAGGACCCATAACTTCACCTAACAACAACATAGACCTACTGTAGGACCCATAACTTCACCTAACAACATAGATCTACTGTAGAACCCATAACATCACCTAACAACATAGACCTACTGTAGGACCCATAACTTCACCTAACAACAAAATAGACCTACTGTGGGACCCATAACTTCACCTAACAACAACATAGACCTACTGTAGGACCCATAACTTCACCTAACAACAACATAGACCTACTGTAGGACCCATAACTTCACCTAACAACAACATAGACCTACTGTAGGACCCATAACTTAACCTAACAACAACATACACCTACTGTAGGACCCATAACTTCACCTAACAAAAACAACATAGACCTACTGTAGGACCCATAACTTCACCTAACAATAACACAGACCTACTGTAGGACCCATAACTTCACCTAACAACATAGACCTACTGTACGACCCATAATTTCACCTAACAACAACATAGACCTACTTTAGGACCCATAACTTCACCTAACAACATAGACCTACTGTAGGACCCATAATTTCACCTCACAACAACATAGACCTACTGTAGGACCCATAACTTCACCTAACAACAACACAGACCTACTGTAGGACCCATAACTTCACCTCACAACAACATAGACCTACTGTAGGACACATAACTTCACCTCACAACAACAACATAGACCTACTGTAGGACCCATAACTTCACCTAACAACATAGACCTACTGTAGGACCCATAACTTCACCTCATAACATAGACCTACTGTAGGACCCATAACTTCACCTCACAACAACATAGACCTACTGTAGGACACATAACTTCACCTCACAACAACAACATAGACCTACTGTAGGACCCATAACTTCACCTAACAACATAGACCTACTGTAGGACCCATAACTTCACCTCACAACATAGACCTACTGTAGGACCCATAACTTCACCTAACAACAACATAGACCTACTGTAGGACCCATAACTTCACCTAACAACAACAACATAGACCTACTGTAGGACACATAACTTCACCTAACAACAACACAGACCTGCTGTAGGACCCATAACTTCACCTAACAACAACATAGACCTACTGTAGGACCCATAACTTCACCTAACAACAACATAGACCTACTGTAGGACCCATAACTTCACCTAAGAACAACATAGACCTACTGTAGGACCCATAACTTCACCTAACAATATCATAGACCTACTGTAAGACCCATAACTTCACCTAACAATAACATAGACCTACTGTAGGACACATAACTTCACCTCACAACAACAAAATAGACCTACTGTAGGACCCATAACTTCACCTAAGAACAACATAGACCTACTGTAGGACCCATAACTTCACCTAACAATAACATAGACCTACTGTAGGACCCATAACTTCACCTAACAATAACACATACCTACTGTAGGACCCATAACTTCACCTAACAACATAGACCTACTGTAGGACCCATAACTTCACCTCACAACAACAACATAGACCTACTGTAGGACCCATAACTTCACCTCACAACATAGACCTACTGTAGGACCCATAACTTCACCTAACAACAACATAGACCTACTGTAGGACCCATAACTTCACCTAACAACAACACAGACCTACTGTAGGACCCATAACTTCACCTCACAACAACATAGACCTACTGTAGGACACATAACTTCACCTCACAACAACAACATAGACCTACTGTAGGACCCATAACTTCACCTAACAACATAGACCTACTGTAGGACCCATAACTTCACCTCACAACATAGACCTACTGCAGGACCCATAACTTCACCTAACAACAACATAGACCTACTGTAGGACCATAACTTCACCTAACAACAACAACATAGACCTACTGTAGGACACATAACTTCACCTAACAACAACACAGACCTGCTGTAGGACCCATAACTTCACCTAACAACAACATAGACCTACTGTAGGACCCATAACTTCACCTAACAACAACATAGACCTACTGTAGGACCCATAACTTCACCTAACAACAACAACATAGACCTACTGTAGGACACATAACTTCACCTAACAACAACATAGACCTACTGTAGGACCCATAACTTCACCTAACAACAACATAGACCTACTGTAGGACCCATAACTTCACCTAACAATAACATAGACCTACTGTAGGACCCATAACTTCACCTAACAATAACATAGAGCTACTGTAGGACCAATAACTTCACCTAACAATAACATAGACCTACTGTAGGACCCATAACTTCACCTAACAACAACATAGACCTACTGTAGGACCCATAACTTAACCTAACAACAACATAGACCTACTGTAGGACCCATAACTTCACCTAACAACAACAACATAGACCTACTGTAGGACCCATAACTTCACCTAACAATAACACAGACCTACTGTAGGACCCATAACTTCACCTAACAACATAGACCTACTGTACGACCCATAATTTCACCTAACAACAACATAGACCTACTGTAGGACCCATGACTTCACCTAACAACATAGACCTACTGTAGGACCCATAATTTCACCTAACAACAACATAGACCTACTGTAGGACCCATAACTTCACCTAACAACAACACAGACCTACTGTAGGACCCATAACTTCACCTCACAACAACATAGACCTACAATAGGACACATAACTTCACCTCCCAACAACAACATAGACCTACTGTAGAACCTATAACTTCACCTAACAACATAGACCTACTGTAGGACCCATAACTTCACCTCACAACAACATAGACCTACTGTAGGACACATAACTTCACCTCACAACAACAACATAGACCTACTGTAGGACCCATAACTTCACCTAACAACATAGACCTACTGTAGGACCCATAACTTCACCTCACAACATAGACCTACTGTAGGACCCATAACTTCACCTAACAACAACATAGACCTACTGTAGGACCCATAACTTCACCTAACAACAACAACAACATAGACCTACTGTAGGACACATAACTTCACCTAACAACAACACAGACCTTCTCTAGGACCCATAACTTCACCTAACAACAACATAGATCTACTGTAGGACCCATAACTTCACCTAACAACAACATAGACCTACTGTAGGACACATAACTTCAGCTAACAACAACATAGACCTACTGTAGGACCCATAACTTCACCTAACAATAACATAGACCTACTGTAGGAGCCATAACTTCACCTAACAATAACATAGACCTACTGTAGGAGCCATAACTTCACCTAACAATAACATAGACCTACTGTAGGACCAATAACTTCACCTAACATTAACATAGACCTACTGTAGGACCCATAACTTCACCTAACAACATAGATCTACTGTAGAACCCATAACTTCACCTAACAACATAGACCTACTGTAGGACCCATAACTTCACCTAACAACATAGATCTACTGTAGAACCCATAACTTCACCTAACATAGACCTACTGTAGAAGCCATAACTTCACCTAACAACATTGACCTACTGTAGGACCCATTACTTCACCTAACAACATAGACCTACTGTAGGACCCATAACTTCACCTAACAACATAGACCTACTGTAGGACCCATTACTTCACCTAACAACATAGACCTACTGTAGGACCCATAACTTCACCTAACAACATAGACCTACTGTAGGACCCATAACTTCACCTAACAATAACATAGACCTACTGTAGGAGCCATAACTTCACCTAACAATAACATAGACCTACTGTAGGAGCCATAACTTCACCTAACAATAACATAGACCTACTGTAGGACCAATAACTTCACCTAACAATAACATAGACCTACTGTAGGACCCATAACTTCACCTAACAACATAGATCTACTGTAGAACCCATAACTTCACCTAACAACATAGACCTACTGTAGGACCCATAACTTCACCTAACAACATAGATCTACTGTAGAACCCATAACTTCACCTAACATAGACCTACTGTAGAAGCCATAACTTCACCTAACAACATTGACCTACTGTAGGACCCATTACTTCACCTAACAACATAGACCTACTGTAGGACCCATAACTTCACCTAACAACATAGACCTACTGTAGGACCCATTACTTCACCTAACAACATAGACCTACTGTAGGACCCATAACTTCACCTAACAACATAGACCTACTGTAGGACCCATAACTTCACCTAACAACATAGACCTACTGTAGGACCCATAACTTCACCTAACATCATAGACCTACTGTAGGACCCATAAACCTTGGTTTCTCTAATGACTGCCTCGCCTGGTTCACCAACTACTTCTCAGATAGAGTTCAATGTGTCAAATCGGAGGGCCTGTTGTCTGGACCTATGGCAGTCTCTATGGGGGTGCCACAGGGTTCAATTCTTGGGCCAACTCTTTTCTCTGTGTATATCAATGACGTCGCTCTTGCTGCTGGTGACTCTCAGATCCACCTCTACGCAGACGACACCATTTTGTATACATCTGGCCCTTCATTGGACACTGTGTTAACAAACCTCCAAACGAGCTTCAATTCCATACAACACTCCTTCAGTAGCCTCCAACTGCTCTTAAACACTAGTAAAACAAAATGCATGCTCTTCAACCGAACGCTGCTTGCACCCGCCCACCCGACTAGAATCACTACTCTAGACGGGTCTGACCTAGAGTACGTGGACAACTACAAATATCTAGGTGTCTGGTTAGACTGTAAACTCTCCTTCCAGACTCACATTAAGAATCTCCAATCCAAAGTTAAATCTAGAATCGGTTTCCTATTTCGCAACAAAGCCTCCTTCACTCATGCTGCCAAACATGCCCTTGTAAAACTGACTATCCTACCGATCCTTGACTTCGGCGATGTCATTTACAAAATAGCCTCCAACACTCTACTCAGCAAATTGGATGTTGTCTATCACAGTGCCATCCGTTTTGTCTCCAAAGCCCCATTTAATACCCACCACTGTGACCTGTACGCTCTTGTTGGCTGGTCCTCACTACATATTCGTCGCCAAACCCACTGGCTCCAGGCCATCTATAAATCACTGCTAGGCAAATCCCCGCCTTATCTTAGCTCACTGGTCACCATAGCAACACCCACCCGTAATCTGCGCTCCAGCGGGTATATCTCACTGGTCATCCCCAAAGCCAACACCTCCTTTGGCCGCAATTCCTTCCAGTTCTCTGCTGCCAATGACTGGAACAAATTGCAAAAATCTCTGAAGCTGGAGACGCTTATCTCCCTCACTAACTTTAAGCATCAGTTGTCAGAGCACCTTACCGATCACTGCACCTGTACACAGCCCATCTGAAATTAGCCCGCCCAACTACCTCATCCCTATATTGTTATTTATTTTGCTCATCTGTACCCCAGTATCTCTATTTGCACATCATCTCTTGCACATCATTCCAGTGTTAATACTAAACTGTAATTATTTTGCACTATAGCCTATTTTATTGCCTTACCTCCATAACTTGCTAAATTTGCACACTGTATATTAATTGTATTTCTGTTGTATTTTTTTGATTTTTGTTTTATTTTACCCCATATGTAACTCTGTGTTGTTGTTTTTATCGCACTGCTATGCTTTATCTTGGCCAGGTCGCAGTTGTAAATGAGAACTTGTTCTCAACTGGTTTACCTGGTTAAATAAAGGTGAAATAAAAAAAAATAAAAATAAAAAAAATTTCACCTAACAACATAGACCTACTGTAGGACCCATAACTTCACCTAACAATAACACAGACCTACTGTAGGACCCATAACTCACCTAACAACATAGACCTACTGTACGACCCATAATTTCACCTAACAACAACATAGACCTACTGTAGGACCCATAACTTCACCTAACAACATAGACCTACTGTAGGACCCATA
Organism: Coregonus lavaretus; assembly: GCF_964263955.1. NCBI lineage: Eukaryota > Metazoa > Chordata > Actinopteri > Salmoniformes > Salmonidae > Coregonus > Coregonus lavaretus. The sequence goes on from NW_028164744.1 coordinate 929,371, forward strand.
ATTTCACCTAACAACATAGAACTACTGTAGGACCCATAACATCACCTAACAACAACATAGACCTATTGCAGGACCCCTAACTTCACCTAACAACATAGACCTACTGTAGGACCCATAACTTCACCTAACAACAAAATACACCTACTGTGGGACCCATAACTTCACCTAACAACAACATAGACCTACTGTAGGACCCATAACTTAACCTAACAATAACACAGACCTACTGTAGGACCCATAACTTCACCTCACAACAACAATATGGACCTACTGTAGGACCCATAACTTCACCTAACAACAACATAGACCTACTGTAGGACCCATAACTTCACCTAACAACAACAACAACATAGACCTACTGTAGGACACATAACTTCACCTAACAACAACACAGACCTGCTCTAGGACCCATAACTTCACCTAACAACAACATAGACCTACTGTAGGACCCATAACTTCACCTAACAACAACATAGATCTACTGTAGGACCCATAACTTCACCTAACAATAACAACATAGACCTACTGTAGGACACATAACTTCACCTAACAACAACATAGACCTACTGTAGGACCCATAACTTCACCTAACAACAACATAGACCTACTGTAGGACCCATAACTTCACCTAACAATAACATAGACCTACTGTAGGAGCCATAACTTCACCTAACAATAACATAGACCTACTGTAGGACCAATAACTTCACCTAACAATAACATAGACCTACTGTAGGACCCATAACTTCACCTAACAACATAGATCTACTGTAGAACCCATAACTTCACCTAACAACATAGACCTACTGTAGGACCCATAACTTCACCTAACAACATAGATCTACTGTAGAACCCATAACTTCACCTAACATAGACCTACTGTAGAACCCATAACTTCACCTAACAACATTGACCTACTGTAGGACCCATTACTTCACCTAACAACATAGACCTACTGTAGGACCCATAACTTCACCTAACATAGACCTACTGTAGGACCCATTACTTCACCTAACAACATAGACCTACTGTAGGACCCATAACTTCACCTAACAACATAGACCTACTGTAGGACCCATAACTTCACCTAACAACATAGACCTACTGTAGGACCCATAACTTCACCTAACAACATAGACCTACTGTAGGACCCATAATTTCACCTAACAACATAGACCTACTGTAGGACCCATAACTTCACCTAACACCAAAATAGACCTACTGTGGAACCCATAACTTCACCTAACAACAACATAGACCTACTGTAGGACCCATAACTTCACCTAACAACAACATAGACCTACTGTAGGACCCATAACTTCACCTAACAACAACATAGACCTACTGTAGGACCCATAACTTAACCTAACAACAACATAGAGCTACTGTAGGACCCATAACTTCACCTAACAACAACAACATAGACCTACTGTAGGACCCATAACTTCACCTAACAATAACACAGACCGACTGTAGGACCCATAACTTCACCTAACAACATAGACCTACTGTACGACCCATAATTTCACCTAACAACAACATAGACCTACTGTAGGACCCATAACTTCACCTAACAACATAGACCTACTGTAGAACCCATAATTTCACCTAACAACATAGACCTACTGTAGGACCCATAACATCACCTAACAACAACATAGACCTATTGCAGGACCCCTAACTTCACCTAACAACATAGACCTACTGTAGGACCCATAACTTCACCTAACAACAAAATAGACCTACTGTGGGACCCATAACTTCACCTAACAACAACAATGACCTACTGTAGGACCCATAACTTCACCTCACAACAACAATATAGACCTACTGTAGGACCCATAACTTCACCTAACAACATAGACCTACTGTAGGACCCATAACTTCACCTAACAACAACATAGACCTACTGTAGGACCCATAACTTCACCTAACAACAACAACATAGACCTACTGTAGGACACATAACTTTACCTAACAACATAGACCTACTGTAGGACCCATAACTTCACCTAACAACATAGACCTACTGTAGGACCCATAACTTCACCTAAGAACAACATAGACCTACTGTAGGACCCATAACTTCACCTAACAATAACATAGACCTACTGTGGGACCCATAACTTCACCTAACAATAACATAAACCTACTGTAGGACCCATAACTTCACCTAACAACATAGACCTACTGTAGGACCCATAACTTCACCTAACAACATAGACCTACTGTAGGACCCATAACTTCACCTAACAACAACAACATAGACCTATTGAAGGACCCATAACTTCACCTAACAACATAGACCTACTGTAGGACCCATAACTTCACCTAAGAACAACATAGACCTACTGTAGGATCCATAACTTCACCTAACAATAACATAGACCTACTGTAGGACCCATAACTTCACCTAACAATAACATAGACCTACTGTAGGACCCATAACTTCACCTAACAACATAGACCTACTGTAGGACCCATAACTTCACCTAACAATAACATAGACCTACTGTAGGACCCATAACTTCACCTAACAACACAGACCTACTGTAGGACCCATAACTTCACCTAACAATAACATAGACCTACTGTAGGACCAATAACTTCACCTAACAATAACATAGACCTACTGTAGGACCCATAACTTCACCTAACAACATAGATCTACTGTAGAACCCATAACTTCACCTAACAACATAGACCTACTGTAGGACCCATAACTTCACCTAACAACATAGATCTACTGTAGAACCCATAACTTCACCTAACAACATAGACCTACTGTAGGACCAATAACTTCACCTAACAATAACATAGACCTACTGTAGGACCCATAACTTCACCTAACAACATAGATCTACTGTAGAACCCATAACTTCACCTAACAACATAGACCTACTGTAGGACCCATAACTTCACCTAACAACATAGATCTACTGTAGAACCCATAACTTCACCTAACATAGACCTACTGTAGAACCCATAACTTCACCTAACAACATTGACCTACTGTAGGACCCATTACTTCACCTAACAACATAGACCTACTGTAGGACCCATAACTTCACCTAACATAGACCTACTGTAGGACCCATTACTTCACCTAACAACATAGACCTACTGTAGGACCCATAACTTCACCTAACAACATAGACCTACTGTAGGACCCATAACTTCACCTAACAACATAGACCTACTGTAGGACCCATAACTTCACCTAACAACATAGACCTACTGTAGGACCCATAATTTCACCTAACAACATAGACCTACTGTAGGACCCATAACTTCACCTAACACCAAAATAGACCTACTGTGGAACCCATAACTTCACCTAACAACAACATAGACCTACTGTAGGACCCATAACTTCACCTAACAACAACATAGACCTACTGTAGGACCCATAACTTCACCTAACAACAACATAGACCTACTGTAGGACCCATAACTTAACCTAACAACAACATAGAGCTACTGTAGGACCCATAACTTCACCTAACAACAACAACATAGACCTACTGTAGGACCCATAACTTCACCTAACAATAACACAGACCGACTGTAGGACCCATAACTTCACCTAACAACATAGACCTACTGTACGACCCATAATTTCACCTAACAACAACATAGACCTACTGTAGGACCCATAACTTCACCTAACAACATAGACCTACTGTAGGACCCATAACTTCACCTAACAACATAGACCTACTGTAGGACCCATAACATCACCTAACAACAACATAGACCTATTGCAGGACCCCTAACTTCACCTAACAACATAGACCTACTGTAGGACCCATAACTTCACCTAACAACAAAATAGACCTACTGTGGGACCCATAACTTCACCTAACAACAACAATGACCTACTGTAGGACCCATAACTTCACCTCACAACAACAATATAGACCTACTGTAGGACCCATAACTTCACCTAACAACATAGACCTACTGTAGGACCCATAACTTCACCTAACAACAACATAGACCTACTGTAGGACCCATAACTTCACCTAACAACAACAACATAGACCTACTGTAGGACACATAACTTTACCTAACAACATAGACCTACTGTAGGACCCATAACTTCACCTAACAACATAGACCTACTGTAGGACCCATAACTTCACCTAAGAACAACATAGACCTACTGTAGGACCCATAACTTCACCTAACAATAACATAGACCTACTGTGGGACCCATAACTTCACCTAACAATAACATAAACCTACTGTAGGACCCATAACTTCACCTAACAACATAGACCTACTGTAGGACCCATAACTTCACCTAACAACATAGACCTACTGTAGGACCCATAACTTCACCTAACAACAACAACATAGACCTATTGAAGGACCCATAACTTCACCTAACAACATAGACCTACTGTAGGACCCATAACTTCACCTAAGAACAACATAAACCTACTGTAGGATCCATAACTTCACCTAACAATAACATAGACCTACTGTAGGACCCATAACTTCACCTAACAATAACATAGACCTACTGTAGGACCCATAACTTCACCTAACAACATAGACCTACTGTAGGACCCATAACTTCACCTAACAATAACATAGACCTACTGTAGGACCCATAACTTCACCTAACAACACAGACCTACTGTAGGACCCATAACTTCACCTAACAATAACATAGACCTACTGTAGGACCAATAACTTCACCTAACAATAACATAGACCTACTGTAGGACCCATAACTTCACCTAACAACATAGATCTACTGTAGAACCCATAACTTCACCTAACAACATAGACCTACTGTAGGACCCATAACTTCACCTAACAACATAGATCTACTGTAGAACCCATAACTTCACCTAACAACATAGACCTACTGTAGGACCCATAACTTCACCTAACAACATAGACCTACTGTAGGACCCATAACTTCACCTAACAACATAGACCTACTGTAGGACCCATAACTTCACCTAACAACATAGACCTACTGTAGGACCCATAACTTCACCTAACAACATAGACCTACTGTAGGACCCATAACTTCACCTAACAACATAGACCTACTGTAGGACCCATAACTTCACCTAACAACATAGACCTACTGTAGGACCCATAATTTCACCTAACAACATAGACCTACTGTAGGACCCATAACTTCACCTAACAACAAAATAGACCTACTGTGGGACCCATAACTTCACCTAACAACAACATAGACCTACTGTAGGACCCATAACTTCACCTAACAACAACATAGACCTACTGTAGGACCCATAACTTCACCTAACAACAACATAGACCTACTGTAGGACCCATAACTTCACGTAACAACAACATAGACCTACTGTAGGACCCATAACTTCACCTAACAACAACAACATAGACCTACTGTAGGACCCATAACTTCACCTAACAACAACATAGACCTACTGTAGGTCCCATAACTCCAACTAACAACAACATAGACCTACTGTAGGACCCATAACTTCACCTAACAATAACATAGACCTACTGTAGGACCCATAACTTCACCTAACAATAACACAGACCTACTGTAGGACCCATAACTTCACCTAACAACAACATAGACCTACTGTAGGACCCATAACTTCACCTAACAACAACACAGACCTACTGTAGGACCCATATCTTCAACTAACAATAACATAGACCTACAGTAGGACCCATAACTTCACCTAACAACATATACCTGCTGTAGGACCCATAACTTCACCTAACAACAACACAGACCTACTGTAGGACCCATAACTTCACCTAACAACATAGACCTACTGTAGGACCCATAACTTCACCTAACAATAACATAGACCTACTGTAGGACCTATAACTTCACCTAACAACAACATAGACCTACTGTAGGACCCATAATTTCACCTAACAGTAACACAGACCTACTGTAGGACCCATAACTTCACATAACATAGACCTACTGTAGGACCCATAACTTCACCTAACAATAACACAGACCTACTGTAGGACCCATAACTTCACCTAACAATAACACAGACCTACCGTAGGACCCATAACTTCACCTAACAATAACATAGACCTACTGTAGGACTCATAACTTCACCTAACAATAACACAGACCTACTGTAGGACCCATAACTTCACCTAACAACAACATAGACCTACTGTAGGACCCATAACTTCACCTAACAACATTGACCTACTGTAGGACCCATTACTTCACCTAACAACATAGACCTACTGTAGGACCCATAACTTCACCTAACATAGACCTACTGTAGGACCCATTACTTCACCTAACAACATAGACCTACTGTAGGACCCATAACTTCACCTAACAACATAGACCTACTGTAGGACCCATAACTTCACCTAACAACATAGACCTACTGTAGGACCCATAACTTCACCTAACAACATAGACCTACTGTAGGACCCATAATTTCACCTAACAACATAGACCTACTGTAGGACCCATAACTTCACCTAACACCAAAATAGACCTACTGTGGAACCCATAACTTCACCTAACAACAACATAGACCTACTGTAGGACCCATAACTTCACCTAACAACAACATAGACCTACTGTAGGACCCATAACTTCACCTAACAACAACATAGACCTACTGTAGGACCCATAACTTAACCTAACAACATTGACCTACTGTAGGACCCATTACTTCACCTAACAACATAGACCTACTGTAGGACCCATAACTTCACCTAACATAGACCTACTGTAGGACCCATTACTTCACCTAACAACATAGACCTACTGTAGGACCCATAACTTCACCTAACAACATAGACCTACTGTAGGACCCATAACTTCACCTAACAACATAGACCTACTGTAGGACCCATAACTTCACCTAACAACATAGACCTACTGTAGGACCCATAATTTCACCTAACAACATAGACCTACTGTAGGACCCATAACTTCACCTAACACCAAAATAGACCTACTGTGGAACCCATAACTTCACCTAACAACAACATAGACCTACTGTAGGACCCATAACTTCACCTAACAACAACATAGACCTACTGTAGGACCCATAACTTCACCTAACAACAACATAGACCTACTGTAGGACCCATAACTTAACCTAACAACAACATAGAGCTACTGTAGGACCCATAACTTCACCTAACAACAACAACATAGACCTACTGTAGGACCCATAACTTCACCTAACAATAACACAGACCGACTGTAGGACCCATAACTTCACCTAACAACATAGACCTACTGTACGACCCATAATTTCACCTAACAACAACATAGACCTACTGTAGGACCCATAACTTCACCTAACAACATAGACCTACTGTAGAACCCATAATTTCACCTAACAACATAGACCTACTGTAGGACCCATAACATCACCTAACAACAACATAGACCTATTGCAGGACCCCTAACTTCACCTAACAACATAGACCTACTGTAGGACCCATAACTTCACCTAACAACAAAATAGACCTACTGTGGGACCCATAACTTCACCTAACAACAACAATGACCTACTGTAGGACCCATAACTTCACCTCACAACAACAATATAGACCTACTGTAGGACCCATAACTTCACCTAACAACATAGACCTACTGTAGGACCCATAACTTCACCTAACAACAACATAGACCTACTGTAGGACCCATAACTTCACCTAACAACAACAACATAGACCTACTGTAGGACACATAACTTTACCTAACAACATAGACCTACTGTAGGACCCATAACTTCACCTAACAACATAGACCTACTGTAGGACCCATAACTTCACCTAAGAACAACATAGACCTACTGTAGGACCCATAACTTCACCTAACAATAACATAGACCTACTGTAGGACCCATAACTTCACCTAACAACATAGACCTACTGTAGGACCCATAACTTCACCTAACAACATAGACCTACTGTAGGACCCATAACTTCACCTAACAACAACAACATAGACCTATTGAAGGACCCATAACTTCACCTAACAACATAGACCTACTGTAGGACCCATAACTTCACCTAAGAACAACATAGACCTACTGTAGGATCCATAACTTCACCTAACAATAACATAGACCTACTGTAGGACCCATAACTTCACCTAACAATAACATAGACCTACTGTAGGACCCATAACTTCACCTAACAACATAGACCTACTGTAGGACCCATAACTTCACCTAACAATAACATAGACCTACTGTAGGACCCATAACTTCACCTAACAACACAGACCTACTGTAGGACCCATAACTTCACCTAACAATAACATAGACCTACTGTAGGACCAATAACTTCACCTAACAATAACATAGACCTACTGTAGGACCCATAACTTCACCTAACAACATAGATCTACTGTAGAACCCATAACTTCACCTAACAACATAGACCTACTGTAGGACCCATAACTTCACCTAACAACATAGATCTACTGTAGAACCCATAACTTCACCTAACAACATAGACCTACTGTAGGACCAATAACTTCACCTAACAATAACATAGACCTACTGTAGGACCCATAACTTCACCTAACAACATAGATCTACTGTAGAACCCATAACTTCACCTAACAACATAGACCTACTGTAGGACCCATAACTTCACCTAACAACATAGATCTACTGTAGAACCCATAACTTCACCTAACATAGACCTACTGTAGAACCCATAACTTCACCTAACAACATTGACCTACTGTAGGACCCATTACTTCACCTAACAACATAGACCTACTGTAGGACCCATAACTTCACCTAACATAGACCTACTGTAGGACCCATTACTTCACCTAACAACATAGACCTACTGTAGGACCCATAACTTCACCTAACAACATAGACCTACTGTAGGACCCATAACTTCACCTAACAACATAGACCTACTGTAGGACCCATAACTTCACCTAACAACATAGACCTACTGTAGGACCCATAATTTCACCTAACAACATAGACCTACTGTAGGACCCATAACTTCACCTAACACCAAAATAGACCTACTGTGGAACCCATAACTTCACCTAACAACAACATAGACCTACTGTAGGACCCATAACTTCACCTAACAACAACATAGACCTACTGTAGGACCCATAACTTCACCTAACAACAACATAGACCTACTGTAGGACCCATAACTTAACCTAACAACAACATAGAGCTACTGTAGGACCCATAACTTCACCTAACAACAACAACATAGACCTACTGTAGGACCCATAACTTCACCTAACAATAACACAGACCGACTGTAGGACCCATAACTTCACCTAACAACATAGACCTACTGTACGACCCATAATTTCACCTAACAACAACATAGACCTACTGTAGGACCCATAACTTCACCTAACAACATAGACCTACTGTAGAACCCATAATTTCACCTAACAACATAGACCTACTGTAGGACCCATAACTTCACCTAACAACAACATAGACCTATTGCAGGACCCCTAACTTCACCTAACAACATAGACCTACTGTAGGACCCATAACTTCACCTAACAACAAAATAGACCTACTGTGGGACCCATAACTTCACCTAACAACAACAATGACCTACTGTAGGACCCATAACTTCACCTCACAACAACAATATAGACCTACTGTAGGACCCATAACTTCACCTAACAACATAGACCTACTGTAGGACCCATAACTTCACCTAACAACAACATAGACCTACTGTAGGACCCATAACTTCACCTAACAACAACAACATAGACCTACTGGGACACATAACTTTACCTAACAACATAGACCTACTGTAGGACCCATAACTTCACCTAACAACATAGACCTACTGTAGGACCCATAACTTCACCTAAGAACAACATAGACCTACTGTAGGACCCATAACTTCACCTAACAATAACATAGACCTACTGTGGGACCCATAACTTCACCTAACAATAACATAAACCTACTGTAGGACCCATAACTTCACCTAACAACATAGACCTACTGTAGGACCCATAACTTCACCTAACAACATAGACCTACTGTAGGACCCATAACTTCACCTAACAACAACAACATAGACCTATTGAAGGACCCATAACTTCACCTAACAACATAGACCTACTGTAGGACCCATAACTTCACCTAAGAACAACATAGACCTACTGTAGGATCCATAACTTCACCTAACAATAACATAGACCTACTGTAGGACCCATAACTTCACCTAACAATAACATAGACCTACTGTAGGACCCATAACTTCACCTAACAACATAGACCTACTGTAGGACCCATAACTTCACCTAACAATAACATAGACCTACTGTAGGACCCATAACTTCACCTAACAACACAGACCTACTGTAGGACCCATAACTTCACCTAACAATAACATAGACCTACTGTAGGACCAATAACTTCACCTAACAATAACATAGACCTACTGTAGGACCCATAACTTCACCTAACAACATAGATCTACTGTAGAACCCATAACTTCACCTAACAACATAGACCTACTGTAGGACCCATAACTTCACCTAACAACATAGATCTACTGTAGAACCCATAACTTCACCTAACAACATAGACCTACTGTAGGACCCATAACTTCACCTAACAACATAGACCTACTGTAGGACCCATAACTTCACCTAACAACATAGACCTACTGTAGGACCCATAACTTCACCTAACAACATAGACCTACTGTAGGACCCATAACTTCACCTAACAACATAGACCTACTGTAGGACCCATAACTTCACCTAACAACATAGACCTACTGTAGGACCCATAACTTCACCTAACAACATAGACCTACTGTAGGACCCATAATTTCACCTAACAACATAGACCTACTGTAGGACCCATAACTTCACCTAACAACAAAATAGACCTACTGTGGGACCCATAACTTCACCTAACAACAACATAGACCTACTGTAGGACCCATAACTTCACCTAACAACAACATAGACCTACTGTAGGACCCATAACTTCACCTAACAACAACATAGACCTACTGTAGGACCCATAACTTCACGTAACAACAACATAGACCTACTGTAGGACCCATAACTTCACCTAACAACAACAACATAGACCTACTGTAGGACCCATAACTTCACCTAACAACAACATAGACCTACTGTAGGTCCCATAACTCCAACTAACAACAACATAGACCTACTGTAGGACCCATAACTTCACCTAACAATAACATAGACCTACTGTAGGACCCATAACTTCACCTAACAATAACACAGACCTACTGTAGGACCCATAACTTCACCTAACAACAACATAGACCTACTGTAGGACCCATAACTTCACCTAACAACAACACAGACCTACTGTAGGACCCATATCTTCAACTAACAATAACATAGACCTACAGTAGGACCCATAACTTCACCTAACAACATATACCTGCTGTAGGACCCATAACTTCACCTAACAACAACACAGACCTACTGTAGGACCCATAACTTCACCTAACAACATAGACCTACTGTAGGACCCATAACTTCACCTAACAATAACATAGACCTACTGTAGGACCTATAACTTCACCTAACAACAACATAGACCTACTGTAGGACCCATAATTTCACCTAACAGTAACACAGACCTACTGTAGGACCCATAACTTCACATAACATAGACCTACTGTAGGACCCATAACTTCACCTAACAATAACACAGACCTACTGTAGGACCCATAACTTCACCTAACAATAACACAGCCCTACCGTAGGACCCATAACTTCACCTAACAATAACATAGACCTACTGTAGGACTCATAACTTCACCTAACAATAACACAGACCTACTGTAGGACCCATAACTTCACCTAACAACAACATAGACCTACTGTAGGACCCATAACTCCACCTAACAACAACATAGACCTACTGTAGGACCCATAACGTCACCTAACAATAACATAGACCTACTGTAGGACCCATAACTTCACCTAACAATAACATACTTACTGTAGGACCCATAACTTCACCTAACAACAACATAGACCTACTGTAGGACCCATAACTTCACCTAACAACAACATAGACCTACTGTAGGACCCATAACTTCACCTAACAATAACATATACCTACTGTAGGACCCATAACTTCACCTAACAACAACATAGACCTACTGTAGGACCCATAACTTCACCTAACAACAACATAGACCTACTGTAGGACCCATAACTCCACCTAACAACAACATAGACCTACTGTAGGACCCATAACTTCACCTAACAATAACATAGACCTACTGTAGGACCCATAACTTCACCTAACAATAACATACTTACTGTAGGACCCATAACTTCACCTAACAACAACATAGACCTACTGTAGGACCCATAACTTCACCTAACAACAACATAGACCTACTGTAGGACCCATAACTTCACCTAACAACATATACCTACTGTAGGACCCATAACTTCACCTAACAACAACATAGACCTACTGTAGGACCCATAACTTCACCTAACAACATAGACCTACTGTAGGACCCATAACTTCACCTAACAACAACATAGACCTACTGTAGGACCCATAACTTCACCTAACAACAACACAGATCTACTGTATGACCCAAGAATACTTAGTGAATAATCCCACTAGGCTACTCTGTAAAGTGTTGTCATTCTAAATGCCCTGAATAAAGGAAAATAGCTCTGTGTGTTGTGCAAAAGCCTCTCCATCAAGGACCAGTCCTCTACACATTATGGGGAAAGTATCCCTGTGTCCAAACTGACACACAGAAACATATAAAACATGACCACATTACCTTGATGCTTTCTGTTACATTTTACATTTACATTTTAGTCATTTAGCAGACGCTCTTATCCAGAGCGACTTACAGGAGCAATTAGGGTTAAGTGCCTTGCTCAAGGGCACATTAACGTCATTTAGCAGACGCTCTTAGCCAGAGCGACTCACAAATTGGTGCGTTCACCCTATAGCCAGTGGGATAACCACTTTACAATTGGGGGGGGGGGGGGGGGGGGGGGGGGGGGTAGAAGGATTCCTTTATCCTATCCCAGGTATTCCTTAAAGAGGTGGGGTTTCAAATGTCTCCGGAAGGTGGTGAGTGACTCCGCTGTCCTGGCGTCGTGAGGGAGCTTGTTCCACCATTGGGGTGCCAGAGCAGCGAACAGTTTTGACTGGGCTGAGCGGGAACTATGCTTCCGCAGAGGAAGGGGAGCCAGCAGGCCAGAGGTGGATGAGCGCAATGCCCTCGTTTGGGTGTAGGGACTGATCAGAGCCTGAAGGTACAGAGGTGCCGTTCCCCTCACTGCTCCATAGGCAAGCACCATGGTCTTGTAGCGGATGCGAGCTTCAACTGGAAGCCAGTGGAGTGTGCGGAGGAGGGGGGTGACGTGAGAGAACTTGGGAAGGTTGAACACCAGACGGGCTGCGGCACTCTGGATGAGTTGTAGGGGTTTAATGGTTTAATGTTAGATCTAACGAGACCCTACTGTAAATCAATCAGACCCTACTGTAAATCAATCAGACCCTACTGTAAACCAATCAGACCCTACTGTAAACCAATCAGACCCTACTGTAAACCAATCAGACCCTACTGTAAACCAATCATACCCTACTGTAAATCAATCAGACCCTACTGTAAATCAATCAGACCCTACTGTAAACCAATCAGACCCTACTGTAAATCAATCAGACCCTACTGTAAACCAATCAGACCCTACTGTAAACCAATCACACCCTACTGTAAATCAATCAGACCCTACTGTAAACCAATCAGACCCTACTGTAAATCAATCAGACCCTACTGTAAATCAATCAGACCCTACTGTAAATCAATCAGACCCTACTGTAAATCAATCAGACCCTACTGTAAATCAATCAGACAATAACACATTATAAACATCCATTTGTTAGGGATATTGGATCCAACGTGGAGAACGGCATTAACTGTCTTTCCTGGCATAACGAATGAGATGCCAAGATATTCTCGACATTCCTTCTGAACGACGTTTTCACCGCACTTTGGCTGTTGCATCGCGTACCGTTTGTCACCTTCAATCAAGTTAAGGCGACTCTCAGAAGCATTGGATTTTGCGAACCGTGAAATGTAGGATTTCTGTGCCCATGAAAACTGTTTTTTCCAAGCGTAACATAAGGAGACACTAAAATGTTACGTAGGTAGAGCGCATTTCAGAGATCTGAATACAAAACACTGTCCGACAGCAAGATCCAGTATTTAAGATGGAGTTCATCATATGACAAGCTCAACGTTATGACTATAACTACTGTTCCCTGAAGGAGGGAAACTAGGTACAACATACTATTAAATCTGCGACTCGCCTTCCACAGGTGACGAGCCTGAGGATCGGATTAATTCCTTCAATTTAATACCGCTCTTCACCGAACCCAGGAACGGGCGGTGCAGGGCCAAACAGGTGTTGTTCCTTGTTAAGTTAAAAGTCATAACATTACGTTCCGTTTCAGTCGGTCAACTTCGGTACAACATACTATGGGGAAATAGAATCCCGCCCCAGACCAACCCCAACGGATACTAAATGAAAAGGCTCATTGCAGACCACCCAGACCTGACCCAGCAAGATGCGGCAGTCTGGGTATTTCACACATGGTGCGCTGCCTAGTGACTTCCCCCAGCTGTTAGCACACTGGGAGCAGTGACGTCCAAGTCTCCCCCAGCTGTTAGCTGTTAGCACACTGGGAGCAGTGACGTCCAAGTCTCCCCCAGCTGTTAGCTGTTAGCACACTGGGAGCAGTGACGTCCAAGTCTCCCCCAGCTGTTAGCACACTGGGAGCAGTGACGTCCAAGTCTCCCCCAGCTGTTAGCACACTGGGAGCAGTGACGTCCAAGTCTCCCCCAGCTGTTAGCACACTGGGAGCAGTGACGTCCAAGTCCAAAGGTCTAAAGCACTGCGTCGCAGTGTTGCGGCGTCACTACAGCCTGGGGTTCAATCCCAGGGTGTGTGATTACCGGCTGTGACCGGGAGTCCCATAGTGCGGCGCACAATTGGCCCAGCATCGTCCGGGTTAGGGGAGGGTTTGGCCCGGGGGCATTACTTGGCTCATCGCGCTCTAGTGACTCCTTGTGGCGGGCCGGGCGCCTGCAGGCTGACTTCGGCCGTCAGTTGAATGGTGTTTCCCCCGACACATTGGTGCAGCTGGCTTCCGGGTTAAGCGAGCGGGTGTTAAGAAGCGTGGCTTGGCGGGTCATGTTTCGGAGGACGCATGGCTCGACCTTCGCCTCTCCCGAGCCCGTTGGGGAGTTGCAGCAATGAGACAAGATCGGAATCACGCAATTAGGGAGAAAAAGGGGGTAAAAAACTAAATAAATTTAAGAAGAAAAGGAAAATGTGTCACGGGCCGGATTGGGCCCGTGGGCCTTGTGTTTGACAGTTAGATAGTCTGTTTTCCCAGTCACCTGTAAAAATTATCCACCTCTTTCTGAGAAAACTGTTCTTAAGGTCTCTTGGACCTCTCTGGTCAGATTGTCTCTTTTTATGTTAGTTGAGTCCACCAGTATTTGGACAAGGCTCTTAAAGCTATTTTCCTGTTGCTGTAACAATTGCTTGTAGACATATTGTTGTTGATTTAAAAGATCACGCACCTGTGATAGCGAAACACTGTCCTCTCCATTACTCCAGCCTTCTTTAACTTTGGGCGGCATGATGGTGTATATTTGCGACCGTTCGACTAAAACAATATTGGTCGACCAACAGCCTATCGACCAAACAATCAACCAGTGGACTAAATGGGGTCAGCCCTAATTGCCATTGATTCTTGAGGAATCAACCTTATAAATGCCTCATATGTTTCAACTGTATTCCCCCATCACAAACCAAAATATAAGCTTGTATAACGCCACTGTTTGTAAACAAACACTGTATATCTTCAAAATCAGGTTAAAACTATGATTTTGACCTTATGGATGGCCAGTCCTTGTATTCATAGTGTAGTGAATTCAGGGGGTAGCCCTGAGCTGGACTCAAACCTGGGTCCAGAGACTGTCAAGCCAACACCTTATAACTGTTATACCAAGATGTCTGAACTTCTTGATGAGGTCGCTAGGTTTTGGGTTAAGGTTGCTACAATCGCTTTCTCTATGAATTTGAGAGTGGTTACATTTCTCCAACCTCCATCCCTCAGCTATTTACCAAACCAAGTCTCTGGGTCATTTAGTTGCTGTTTAAATCCTAGGATGTCCCTTAAAAAAGCCACACATCAATAATAATAATAATAATAATATGCCATTTAGCAGACGTTTTTATCCAAAGCAACTTACAGTCATGCTTGCATAAATTTTTGTGAATGGGTGTTCCCGGGGATCGAACCCACTACCCTGGCATTACAAGCGCCGTGCTCTACCAGCTGAGCTACAGAGGACCAATCTGCAGTTCAAATAATAACAAAGATGTCATTCCACCACTGTTTTGGTAATAAGATGATGGATGGGACTGGAGAAATGTAACTACACTCAAAATCATAGACAGACCTATGGATGCAAGGTCGGACCATCCATGATATCAACATAATAGTTTTAACCATGTTGAGGCGATACAGTGTTGGTTTACATTTACACTGTTTCTAAACATTGGAGTAAAAAAAGCTTATTTTTGGATCTGATGGGGTATGACAGTTGAACTAAGCTCATGAGGCATGTGTTATATTCTTCAAGAATCAATGGCTATATATACATAATTTAAAAGTCCAAATATGGATGTAGCAACTGCAGATTCCACCTTTAACACCACACATCAGTTCAACAACTGCAGAGTTTGTGTCTCTGTTTTTAAGACAGTACTTACTAGTGTTAATCAGGGCTCGGTTTCCCAAAACCATCTTACTGCTAAGTTCATCATTAGAACCATTGGATGCCTTAAGATGCCTTTGGGAAACCGGAACCAGATATCCAGTTTCCTCCTCTTCTTCCTCCACCTTTTTCGATGTGACAGTCATCTCCCCCTCCTCTTCTTTCACTCCAAAAACTGCATCCTCCTCCTCTTTCACTCTGAACGCGTCTTCCTCTTCTTTCACTGTAACATCTTCCTCCTCTTTCACTCTGAACGCGTCTTCCTCTTCTTTCACTGTAACATCTTCCTCCTCTTTCACTCTGAACGCGTCTTCCTCTTCTTTCACTGTAACGTCTTTCTCTTCTTCTTTCACGGTAACAGCCTCACCCTCTACTTGTTTTTGTATTGTAACATCCTCCTCTTCCTCCTCCTCTTTCACTAGAGCTTCTTTCTCCGTCCAGCAGACCTCCTCTTCTTTAGCAGGAGGAGAGTAGCTTAGTGACCTCATGGTCGGGGATGTTAGCTAGCTAGGCTAGTGCTAACTTAACCAGCCAGCTAGCTGACCAATAACAACAACACCGTAAATATGAAATTAAATGGGATAACTAACTAGACGACAGAAGTGGGTTTAAAACACAGTGGCTAATATACACGAAAGCGTCTAAAGAGCTTTATTGGTTGGGCTATTTTGTCTAGCAAGCTACCGAGGTGTCTGACTAACTGTTGCTGCTGTTGAAAGAAGCGTCCCGTCCACTAGATTATACGTCACACTAGCAGCATAGCCTTAAAGTCCCACATCGCCATCTGCTGACTGGAGTGGGTAACGAAGTTGAGTAAAATGTAGATTTAATTTTCAGACAAAAAGTTAAAGGGTAGGAAGCATGAGTTTTTACTCACCAATGTAACAACACAGTGTGGTTAAAGACTTAGGAACTTAGCTGTAGTCACGATCTGGTTACCTTTTAAATTCAAACAGTTATGTTTTTGCGTTATTTCATATTTATTAACTTATTTCCGGATATCTTCTAAACTACCCACAATGCACTATTTCTCAACGTCATATGGAGGATCTACTCTGTGCTACCGAGTTTGTATGCTAGCTCGGTAGCTAGCTCAAGCTTGCAAACGTTAGCCACACCTCATGTTTTTCATGCACTGTGTGGTTGTGTTATCTAGTGTGAACCTGTTAACACAATAGGCTCTGGTGCCTTCTTGCCGTGGGCTCAAAACCAAAGAGAAAATCAGACCTGGCAGTGACATTTTAGACCCTGGCTGTAAATCTAATACTTAGGTGCTTTAAGTCATGCATGAAAGGTCTGGGGTGGTTCCGTGGTTATAAGTTACTGACCTAAAACTCACTAGTTTCTATAACTCTCGTCTTGCTAAAACTCACTAGCTTCTAGAACTCTGGTCTTCCTAAAACTCACTAGCTTCTAGAACTCTGGTCTTCCTAAAACTCACTAGCTTCTAGAACTCTGGTCTTCCTAAAACTCACTAGCTTCTAGAACTCTGGTCTTCCTAAAACTCACTAGCTTCTAGAACTCTGGTCTTCCTAAAACTTATTAGCTTCTAGAACTCTCGTCTTCCTAAAACTCACTAGCTTCTAGAACTCTGGTCTTCCTAAAACTCACTAGCTTCTAGAACTCTGGTCGTCCTAAAACTCATTAGCTTCTAGAACTCTGGTCGTCCTAAAACTCATTAGCTTCTAGAACTCTGGTCGTCCTAAAACTCATTAGCTTCTAGAACTCTCGTCTCCTTGGAACGAGCCCAAACAAAACTCATCTCCAATACAGAAAAACGTGCAGTCAAAATAAATTGTGATCCATGACAACGCACTGCAATATCCTCAGTAACTTTACACCTCACTGCAGAGCTTCTCTCTCTTTTCAGGGTTCACTCGATAGGCATGTTGTTGGATCGGGGCCGAGTCCCCAATGTCATGCTCTAGTACATTTGGGTTGGCACATCTGAGAATGAACCCTGATATTCTACAAGCAGTGCAACAATGTCAATATAATTGTACCCCAAAATGGTCAGTTCGTTGCATAAATTATGATTACTAAATGTTGCATGAATTGTAAATATAAAATATCAAAACCAAATGATCACCCCTTTGTTAATATGTATTGGCAATAATTCACTTAAAGGTGAGGCATTGAATAATTAAAAATGTATATTTTGTCAGGCTGGATGTTTGAAATATGAGTAGGTTATTTGAGTCATGCTTCTTCAGTAGTGGAATAAAGACAAGTAGCACTTGAACGTTGTAAAGAAATACTGGAGTGATGTAAGATTGTTAATAAAACTGATTATAGACCAATTTATTATACTGCGTCCATGTGTAAGCTGCAAGTACGTTGAAATTAAGTTGTTTTCAAGTCGTTGAAAAAACGACCTGAAAATACATATTTTCAACTAAAACCGAATGTAAACTCAGCAACAAAAAAAGTCCTCTCACTGTCAACTGCGTTTATTTTCAGCAAACTTAACATGTGTAAATATTTGTATGAACATAACAAGATTCAACAACTGAGACATAAACTGAACAAGTTCCACACACAAATAATGTGTCCCTGGGGGGGGTCAAAATCAAAAGTAACAGTCAGTATCTGGTGTGGCCACCAGCTGCATTAAGTACTGCAGTGCATCTCCTCCTCATGGACTGCACCAGATTTGCCAGTTCTTGCTGTGAGATGTTACCCCACTCTTCCACCAAGGCACATACAAGTTCCCGGACATTTCTGGGGGGAATTGCCCTAGCCCTCACCCTCCGATCCAACAGGTCCCAGACGTGCTCAATGGGATTGAGATCCGGGTTCTTCACTGGCCATGACAGAACACTGACATTCCTGTCTTGCAGGAAATCACGCACAGAATGAGCAGTATGGCTGGTGGCATTGTCATGTCAGGATGAGCCTGCAGGAAGGGTACCACATGAGGGAGGATGCCTCCTTGCAGCATGCATAAGCCACGTTCACGCAGATGAGCAGGGATCCTGGGCATATTTCTTTTGGTGTTTTCCAGAGTCAAGAGAAAGGCCTCTTTTGTGTCCTAAGTTTTCATAACTGTGACCTTAATTGCCTACCATCTGTAAGTCTTAACGACCGTTCCACAGGTGCATGTTCATTAATTATTTATGGTTCATTGAACAAGCATGGGAAACTTGATGGCATGGGTTATTGATTTTGGATTTTTACAAATTATCTTTGAAAGACAGGGTCCTGAAAAATGGATGTTTCTTTTTTTGCTGAGTTTATATTGGACATCAGGCATAGTCTTCTTTTCAATGACTTTTCAATGACATTTTGCTACGTGGGAAACCTCAATGTCAAAACACAGTTTTAACATGTCCAAATCAATAACCAATATGCAAAAACAGTTTGTGATATATTGAAAACCGAAACCTAAACTGAAACTCATATTAAAACAAGCACCTTATAAACTGCACAAGCACCAACAATAAGTCACTGATATCGATTATGGGGGAGATCAGGTTGTACCTGCTGTTGAAACTAACACAACTAAAAAAACACATGGAAATGGGAGATATCTTTTACCTCACTGGTTAGAGGACAACCTGCAGAAGACAGTCAGCTACATTTTGGAATGATGCATTTACATGGGTCGCTAAACAAAGGAACGCAACACTTATTTCATCGATATCATGTTGAAATCAATTGCGCAAGAGGGGGGAGATGAGGTTGCACGTCCTGTTAAAACGAATAGCTCAAACACCACATGGAATCTGGGAATAATGTGTACATCTCTGGTCAGAGGACAATTTGTAGAAAACAGCTAGCTACATTTTGATTAACGTGTAACACAACTTTTTTTTTTCACTTTTTGTTAAATCACATAAATACTCTTTCAATTCAGAGCCTGGATTTTTCCCAGAGGCTAATATCCATATAACGCTGAAATAAATTGAACAAGGGGAAATGTTTAGGGTTCTACATTGTGACATTATTAATTAAAGTACTCCTACAATGTTAAAACATTCTACATTGTGACATTATTTCATTGATATCATGAAACAACTCATGTATGTATTTTCTGATGTTTGATCAGAGATCTTTTATCAAAGTATCTCTTGTCACATGATCACAGCTTTATTATTTATCTCCTGCTATAGAGTTTCTCTCCTGTGTGTGTTCTCTGGTGTCTCGTCAGATGGCTAGATCTAACAAAACTCTTCCCACATTGAGTACAGCTGTAAGATTTCTCTCCTGTGTGTGTTCTCTGGTGTACTACCAGGCTGCTTGACTGAGTAAAACTCTTCCCACATTGAGTACAGCTATACGTTTTCTCTCCTGTGTGCGTTCTCTGGTGTACTACCAGGCCGCTTGACTGAGTAAAACTCTTCCCACAATGATCACAGCTATAAGGTTTCTCTCCTGTGTGTGTTCTCTGGTGCACTATCAGGGAGCTTGACTGAGTAAAACTCTTCCCACATTGATCACAGCTATAAAGTTTCTCTCCTGTGTGTGTTCTCTGGTGCACTATCAGGGCGCTTGACCGAGTAAAACTCTTCCCACATTGAGTACAGCTATATGGTGATTTCTCTCCTGTGTGTGTTCTCTGGTGTGATTTTAAATCTCTTAAACTAACAAAAGTCTTTCCGCAGTCAGAGCAGTTGTAAGGTTTCTCTCCTGTGTGTGTTCTCTGGTGCACTATCAGGGAGCTTGACTGAGTAAAACTCCTCCCACATTGAGTACAACTATATGGTGATTTCTCTCCTGTGTGTGTTCTCTGGTGTGATTTTAAATATATTAAATTAACAAAAGTCTTTCCACAGTCAGAGCAGTCGTAAGGTTTCTCTCCTGTGTGTCTTCTCAGATGTACTATAAGGTAGCTTGACCGAGTAAAACTCTTCCCACATTGAGTACAGCTATAAGGTTTCTCTCCTGTGTGTATTCTCAGATGTACTATCAGGTAGCTTGACCGAATAAAACTCTTCCCACATTGATCACAGCTATAAGGTTTCTCTCCTGTGTGTACTCGCTGGTGTATTTTAAGTTCTGATGAAGACTTGCAACGTTTCCCACAGTCAGAGCAGCAGTGAGATTTCTTCCCAGCGGGTCTCAGGTGTTTTTTTTTAAGGTGTTCTGATCTGGAGAGAGACCTTTCTGCCTCGTCAGCATCATGTTGTTGAGGCTCCCCAGAGGATCCACGATAGCCACGTCTGTCTCCTGTGTGAACGACAAAGTCAGACAGATGGTTAAAGAACCACAACAGCAGAAATACACTGTTTATTTTAGGTAAAAGGTGATACCCAGAGCATACCCATGAAATTGTACAACAACTGACATCTTTAATTATTTGACAATTGTCTTAAGACAGTCAAGTGAGCAACAATAGTCATCTTTTGTCTTGTTTTCAGATTAGTAGTAACATCGATGATTCTAGGCTCGAAATAAATTATTAAAGTTGTTGAAATCCTAAGCAGAGTGCCAGACGACTTTTACTCTCCAATACAGGACCCTTTCTGTGTTTGCTGTTTGTTGCTATGCAACACAATTTGGCTGCAGAAACTCCTCCATGCTAATAACCGCTAGATATGGATGTAGTATATGAGAACTCCTCCATGCTAATAACCTCTAGTTATGGATGTAGTATATCTGAACTCCTCCATGCTAATAACCTCTAGTTATGGATGTAGTATGTCTGAACTCCTCCATGCTAATAACCTCTAGTTATGGATGTAGTATATCTGAACTCCTCCATGCTAATAACCTCTAGTTATGGATGTAGTATATCTGAACTCCTCCCTGCTAATAACCTCTAGTTATGGATGTAGTATATCTGAACTCCTCCATGCTAATAACCTCTAGTTATGGATGTAGTATATCTGAACTCCTCCATGCTAATAACCTCTAGTTATGGATGTAGTATATCTGAACTCCTCCATGCTAATAACCTCTAGTTATGGATGCAGTATATCTGAACTCCTCCATGCTAATAACCTCTAGTTATGGATGTAGTATATCTGAACTCCTCCATGCTAATAACCTCTAGTTATGGATGTAGTACATCTGAACTCCTCCATGCTAATGCAGAAATCGCTAGTTATGGATGTAGTATATCTGAACTCCTCCATGCTAATAACCTCTAGTTATGGGTGTAGTATATCTGCATGGAGCAACAATGGTGAGCAAAGAATTTAGTTTTCACAACGTATTCTGAATATTACAGCGCACTATCAGTGGAAGATCAGGAGTGCTACTCAAGGAAACTCACATTAAGCTCTGTGTCGCTATTCACTAATTCACCACCGTGGGGGAAAACTCAGGGGAGTTCTCAAAGGCTGCCAGCAACAATAGCCTCCATTTACAGGTTGGCTTATGACTGCATTTCACACTACTTTAGGATTATAATTGTAAGGCTCATTTGAATGTCCTGCTTAATATAATATTTGTGTCATCGTCTCAAATCAACTGCTTTATACTTTAAAAATATTTCAACTTCAACCAGTAAAATGCTCTTTGGCTAGCTTTGCTACCAGCTTGTTAATGAGCGTTAGCATTCAAGCTAACAAGTGCTGCATCCAAAATAGGTATTTTGCAACTATCACAACCAAATATCTTAGCGACTGTTCAAGCAATAATCAAAACAACAATTTTAAGCCTATGAGAACCCCAAAAAGTGTTTTTATTTAGAAGTAATAACCTGGTAAATCTAGGATGTTGAATGGTCCCAGATGGTGAACAGCAGTTTATTTAGAAGTAATAACCTGGTAAATCTAGGATGTTGAATGGTCCCAGATGATGAACAGCAGTTTATTTAGAAGTAATAACCTGGTAAATCTAGGATGTTGAATGGTCCCAGATGATGAACAGCAGTTTATTTAGAAGTAATAACCTGGTAAATCTAGGATGTTGAATGGTCCCAGATGATGAACAGCAGTTTATTTAGAAGTAATAACCTGGTAAATCTAGGATGTTGAATGGTCCCAGATGGTGAACAGCAGTTTGTTTAGAAGTAATAACCTGGTAAATCTAGGATGTTGAATGGTCCCAGATGGTGAACAGCAGTTTATTTAGAAGTAATAACCTGGTAAATCTAGGATGTTGAATGGTCCCAGATGGTGAACAGCAGTTTATTTAGAAGTAATAACCTGGTAAATCTAGGATGTTGAATGGTCCCAGATGGTGAACAGCAGTTTATTTAGAAGTAATAACCTGGTAAATCTAGGATGTTGAATGGTCCCAGATGGTGAACAGCAGTTTATTTAGAAGTAATAACCTGGTAAATCTAGGATGTTGAATGGTCCCAGATGATGAACAGCAGTTTATTTAGAAGTAATAACCTGGTAAATCTAGGATGTTGAATGGTCCCAGATGGTGAACAGCAGTTTATTTAGAAGTAATAACCTGGTAAATCTAGGATGTTGAATGGTCCCAGATGGTGAACAGCAGTTTATTTAGAAGTAATAACCTGGTAAATCTAGGATGTTGAATGGTCCCAGATGGTGAACAGCAGTTTATTTAGAAGTAATAACCTGGTAAATCTAGGATGTTGAATGGTCCCAGATGGTGAACAGCAGTTTATTTAGAAGTAATAACCTGGTAAATCTAGGATGTTGAATGGTCCCAGATGATGAACAGCAGTTTATTTAGAAGTAATAACCTGGTAAATCTAGGATGTTGAACGGTCCCAGATGGTGAACAGCAGTTTATTTAGAAGTAATAACCTGGTAAATCTAGGATGTTGAATGGTCCCAGATGGTGAACAGCAGTTTATTTAGAAGTAATAACCTGGTAAATCTAGGATGTTGAATGGTCCCAGATGGTGAACAGCAGTTTATTTAGAAGTAATAACCTGGTAAATCTAGGATGTTGAATGGTGCCAGATGATGAAAAGCAGTTTATTTAGAAGTAATAACCTGGTAAATCTAGGATGTTGAATGGTCCCAGATGGTGAACAGCAGTTTATTTAGAAGTAATAACCTGGTAAATCTAGGATGTTGAATGGTCCCAGATGATGAACAGCAGTTTATTTAGAAGTAATAACCTGGTAAATCTAGGATGTTGAATGGTCCCAGATGGTGAACAGCAGTTTATTTAGAAGTAATAACCTGGTAAATCTAGGATGTTGAATGGTCCCAGATGGTGAACAGCAGTTTATTTAGAAGTAATAACCTGGTAAATCTAGGATGTTGAATGGTCCCAGATGGTGAACAGCAGTTTATTTAGAAGTAATAACCTGGTAAATCTAGGATGTTGAATGGTCCCAGATGATGAACAGCAGTTTATTTAGAAGTAATAACCTGGTAAATCTAGGATGTTGAATGGTCCCAGATGGTGAACAGCCGTTTATTTAGAAGTAATAACCTGGTAAATCTAGGATGTTGAATGGTCCCAGATGATGAACATCAGTTGTTTTCTCCCACGGTGGCCGTTGTCCTTGTTTATGACGTGACTCTGATTCATCAGGTTGCCATGGGCTACATGGTGTGTTTTGGTTTCACTCTGGGTTGAGTAGACAAACAGAGAGGGGACAGAGTCTCTCCTATTTCAGTGGCTGATTATACAGGGGGCGATCCAGGATTGGTTCATCCATTTTAGTTTTAAACTAATGCTATACTGTATATGAGTCTTTGTATTAATAAAGAGGACAATGTGTGACGTTGGGATCACGGTTCTAAATGATTTGAAACAAAAGTAAAAACACATTTCATGCAGTTCCACATGTGAACTTACAGGGACAAAAGATTATATACACTGAGTGTACAAAACATTATAAACACCTGCTCTTTCCATGACAGACTGTCCAGGTGAAAGCGATGAATCTTATTGATGTCACTTGTTAAATCCACTTCAAATCAGTGTAGATGAAAGGGGAGGAGACAGGTTAAACCCCTAGAGGTAATGTCTGCACCGCCAATGACATCTAATTAGCATAATACAACATTCCCCATACAAATCAGTCTGTCTTTTGTTGCATAGGCTGCGTCTCAATCCACTGCATCCTCCACATCTGGTGGCAGAGCTACAGCGGTGTTTGTCCCTGAAAACCGTCTGTCTTCTCATGAAAACATCTGTAACGTCCGAACAGTTTGGGCTACACACTAATATGATCCCTCTGTGGAAAGGTAAGTCTCTCGAGAACACGTACACGTAAATGTTTTGCTCTAAGACTCCCAGAAGCCTCACAAGACTCGTCTGAAGTTAGTCCGGTAAATTTAAAAGTTTAATAAATAAATGGAAGTACGCAGAAGTGGTTTGGTGACTAAAAAAGGGGTTTAATGTCAAATATATATAACCTGGTAAATATATATATATATATATATATATATATATAAACTGGTAAATATATATATTTAATATGTAAAATATATATAACCTGGTAAATATATACAGTGGGGAGAACAAGTATTTGATACAATGCCGATTTTGCAGGTTTTCCTACTTACAAAGCATGTAGAGGTCTGTAATTTTTATCATAGGTACACTTCAACTGTGAGAGACGGAATCTAAAACAAAAATCCAAAAAATCACATTGTATGATTTTTAAGTAATTAATTTGCATTTTATTGCATGACATAAGTATTTGATCACCTACCAACCAGTAAGAATTCCGGCTCTCACAGACCTGTTAGTTTTTCTTTAAGAAGCCCTCCTGTTCTCAACTCATTACCTGTATTAACTGCACCTGTTTGAACTCGTTACCTGTATAAAAGACACCTGTCCACACACTCAATCAAACAGACTCCAACCTCTCCACAATGACCAAGACCAGCGAGCTGTGTAAGGACATCAGGGATAAAATTGTAGACCTGCACAAGGCTTGGATGGGCTACAGGACAATAGGCAAGCAGCTTGGTGAGAAGGCAACAACTGTTGGCGCAATTATTAGAAAATGGAAGAAGTTCAAGATGACGGTCAATCACCCTCGGTCTGGGGCTCAATGCAAGATCTCACCTCGTGGGGCATCAATGATCATGAGGAAGGTGAGGGATCAGCCCAGAACTACACGGCAGGACCTGATCAATGACCTGAAGAGAGCTGGGACCACAGTCTCAAAGAAAACCATTAGTAACACACTACGCCGTCATGGATTAAAATCCTGCAGCGCATGCAAGGTCCCCCTGCTCAAGCCAGTGCATGTCCAGGCCCGTCTGAAGTTTGCCAATGACCATCTGGATGATCCAGAGGAGGAATGGGAGAAGGTCATGTGGTCTGATGATACAACAAATAAAGCTTTTTGGTCTAAACTCCACTCGCCGTGTTTGGAGGAAGAAGAAGGACGAGTACAACCCCAAGAACACCATCCCAACCGTGAAGCATGGAGGTGGAAACATAATTCTTTGGGGTTGCTTTTCTGCAAAGGGGACAGGACGACTGCACCGTATTGAGGGGAGGATAGATGGGGCCATGTATCGCGAGATCTTGGCCAACAACCTCCTTCCCTCAGTAAGAGCATTGAAGATGGGTCGTGGCTGGGTCTTCCAGCATGACAACGACCCAAAACACACAGCCAGGGCAACTAGGGAGTGGCTCCGTAAGAAGCATCTCAAGGTCCTGGAGTGGCCTAGCCAGTCTCCAGACCTGAACCCAATAGAAAATCTTTGGAGGGAGCTGAAAGTCCGTATTGCCCAGCGACAGCCCTGAAACCTGATGGATCTGGAAAAGGTCTGTATGGAGGAGTGGGCCAAAATCCCTGCTGCAGTGTGTCCAAACCTGGTCAAGACCTACAGGAAACGTATGATCTCTGTAATTGCAAACGAAGGTTTCTGTACCAAATATTAAGTTCTGCTTTTCTGATGTATCAAATACTTATGTCATGCAATAAAATGCAAATTAATTACTTAAAAAATCATACAATGTGATTTTCTGGATTTTTGTTTTAGATTCTGTCTCTCACAGTTGAAGTGTACCTATGATAAAAATGACAGACCTCTACATGCTTTGTAAGTAGGAAAACCTGCAAAATTGGCAGTGTATCAAATACTTGTTCTCCCCACTGTATATTTAATAAATAAAATATATATAACCTGGTAAATATATATATATATTTAATACGTAAAATATATATATAACCTGGTAAATATATATATATATATATTTAATATGTCAAATATATATAACCTGGTAAATATATATATATATATATTTAATATATATAACCTGGTAAATATATATATATATTTAATACGTAAAATATATATATAACCTGGTAAATATATATATATATATATATATATATATATATATATATTTAATATGTAAAATATATATAACCTGGTAAATATATATATATATATTTAATATGTAAAATACATATAACCTGGTATATATATATATATATATATATATATATATTTCATATATATAACCTGGTAAATATATATATTTAATATGTAAAATATAAATATATATATAACCTGGTAAATATATATATTTAATATGTAAAATATATATAACCTGGTAAATATATATATATTTCATATATATAACCTGGTAAATATATATATTTAATATGTAAAATATATATATATATATATATATAACCTGGTAAATATATATATATATATATATATATTTAATATATAAAATACAGTGGGGGAAAAAAGTATTTAGTCAGCCACCAATTGTGCAAGTTCTCCCACATAAAAAGATGAGAGAGGCTTGTAATTTTCATCATAGGTACACGTCAACTATCACATTGTGGGATTTTTAATGAATTTATTTGCAAATTATGGTGGAAAATAAGTATTTGGTCAATAACAAAAGTTTCTCAATACTTTGTTATATACCATTTGTTGGCAATGACACAGGTCAAACGTTTTCTGTAAGTCGTCACAAGGTTTTCACACACTGTTGCTGGTATTTTGGCCCATTCCTCCATGCAGATCTCCTCTAGAGCAGTGATGTTTTGGGGCTGTCGCTGGGCAACACGGACTTTCAACTCCCTCCAAAGATTTTCTATGGGGTTGAGATCTGGAGACTGGCTAGGCCACTCCAGGACCTTGAAATGCTTCTTACGAAGCCACTCCTTCGTTGCCCGGGCGGTGTGTTTGGGATCATTGTCATGCTGAAAGACCCAGCCACGTTTCATCTTCAATGCCCTTGCTGATGGAAGGAGGTTTTCAAAATCTCACGATACATGGCCCCATTCATTCTTTCCTTTACACGGATCAGTCGTCCTGGTCCCTTTGCAGAAAAACAGCCCCAAAGCATAATGTTTCCATCCCCATGCTTCACAGTAGGTAAGGTGTTCTTTGGATGCAACTCAGCATTCTTTGTCCTCCAAACATGACGAGTTGAGTTTTTACCAAACATTTCTATTTTGGTTTCATCTGACCATATGACATTCTCCCAATCCTCTTCTGGATCATCCAAATGCAAACTTCAGACGGGCCTGGACATGTACTGGCTTAAGCAGGGGGACACGTCTAGCACTGCAGGATTTTAGTCCCTGGCTGCGTAGTGTGTTACTGATGGTAGGCTTTGTTACTTTGGTCCCAGCTCTCTGCAGGTCATTCACTAGGTCCCACCGTGTGGTTCTGGGATTTTTGCTCACCGTTCTTGTGATCATTTTGACCCCACGGGGTGAGATTATGCGTGGAGCCCCAGATCGAGGGAGATTATCAGTGGTCTCGTATGTCTTCCATTTCCTAATAATTGCTCACACAGTTGATTTATTCAAACCAAGCTGCTTACCTATTGCAGATTCAGTCTTCCCAGCCTGGTGCAGGTCTACAATTTTGTTTCTGGTGTCCATTGACAGCTCTTTGGTCTTGGCCATAGTGGAGTTTGGAGTGTGATTGTTTGAGGTTGTGGACAGGTGTCTTTTATACTGATAAGTTCAAACAGGTGCCATTAATACAGGTAACGAGTGGAGGACAGAGGAGCGTCTTAAAGAAGAAGTTACAGGTCTGTGAGAGCCAGAAATCTTGCTTGTTTGTAGGTGACCAAATACTTATTTTCCACCATAATTTGCAAATAAATTCATAAAAAATCCTACAATGGGATCTTCTGTATTTTTTTTCTTCTCAATTTGTCTGTCATAGTTGACGTGTACCTATGATGAAAATTACAGGCCTCTCTCATCTTTTTAAGTGGGAGAACTTGCACAATTGGTGGCTGACTAAATACTTTTTTCCCCCCACTGTATATATAACCTGGTAAATATATATATATATTTAATATGTAAAATATATATAACCTGGTAAACATATAGATATTTAATATGTAAAATAAAATAGTTTAGTTTTTAGTTTTTTGGTTATTCATTGTTAAGCCTACAACATGTTTAAACTTTCAGTCCGGTAGATACCATTAGTGATGTGATACAGCTTTCAGTCTGGTAGATACCATTAGTGATATGATCCAGCTTTCAGTCTGGTAGATACCATTAGTGATATGATCAAGCTTTCAGTCTGGTAGATACCATTAGTGATATGATACAGCTTTCAGTCTGGTAGATACCATTAGTGATAGGATACAGCTTTCAGTCTGGTAGATACCATTAGTGATATGATACAGCTTTCAGTCTGGTAGATACCATTAGTGATATGATACAGCTTTCAGTCTAGTAGATACCATTAGTGATATGATACAGCATTCAGTCTGGTAGATACCATTAGTGATATGATACAGCTTTCAGTCTGGTAGATACCATTAGTGACTTGATACAGCTTTCAGTCTGGTAGATACCATTAGTGATATGATCCAGCTTTCAGTCTGGTAGATACCATTAGTGATATGATCCAGCTTTCAGTCTGGTAGATACCATTAGTGATATGATACAGCTTTCAGTCTGGTAGATACCATTAGTGATATGATACAGCTTTCAGTCTGGTAGATACCATTAGTGATAGGATACAGCTTTCAGTCTGGTAGATACCATTAGTGATATGATACAGCTTTCAGTCTGGTAGATACCATTAGTGATATGATACAGCTTTCAGTCTGGTAGATACCATTAGTGACTTGATACAGCTTTCAGTCTGGTAGATACCATTAGTGATAGGATACAGCTTTCAGTCCGGTAGATACCATTAGTGATATGATACAGCTTTCAGTCTGGTAGATACCATTAGTGATATGATACAGCTTTCAGTCTGGTAGATACCATTAGTGATATGATACAGCTTTCAGTCTGGTAGATACCATTAGTGATATGATACAGCTTTCAGTCTGGTAGATACCATTAGTGATACGATACAGCTTTCAGTCTGGTAGATACCATTAGTGATATGATACAGCTTTCAGTCTGGTAGATACCATTAGTGATATGATACAGTGCACTGGCTGGCTTGTGTGTGGATCTGGGAGGAGGGGTGTGTCTGTTGGCAGTGCTTGCTGGGACTTGTAGTTGAGTCCACCAGTATTTTGGACAAGGCTCTTAAAGCTATTTTCCTGTTGCTGTAACAATTGCTTGTAGACATATTTTTGTTGATGTAAAAGATCACGCACCTGTGCTAGCGAAACACTGTCCTCTCCATTACTCCAGCCTTCTTTACCTTTGGGCGGCATGATGGTAGCAACGTAGGCTAACGCTGGTACGCCATTCCAGTCAGCACAGCTAGCAGGACCGATGGAAACAGCAACAACCAGCAGGGATTTAAACAGCCAGAAGCCCGGGACTATCCACGGCTAACTGAGGCTAACGGCGTCGCGAGCTCCAAATTCAATAGGTAGGCTAGTAAACAAAACACTTTTTAAAGGAAAAACGTTTCCAGACAATGTCAAAAAAACGTATAACTGCCATCGAAGAGACTGTCGACCAATCACGTTCACGTTGTCATGCAGCGTCACGCGGTTGCTAATCTAATTGGCACGTAATCCCTTTTAAAAGTCAGGGTATGAGTCGAGAAACCTGCCTATTGCCAGCTTTAATATATAATGCCCGTCCAAGAGACCGTCGACCAATTGCGTTCATGTTGCGTCACGCGGTTGCTAAGCTAATTGTCACAAAATCCCTTTTAAAAAGTCAGGGTATGAGTCACGATCTAAAATCTATACTATATTACAGAGAACAAGTTCATTATCTACACATCTCTGAAAATATTGTTAATTTTGTGCTTTTTGTTCATGGAGGGTCATTCATGCTAATGTGAAGAAGAAAGTGATTGACTGATTGATTATTATATTATTATTAATAATTTGCATTCAATTGACTCCGATTCACTCCTTGTCCCAGAATCGGCCGGAATACACCGCACAGCGCATTGACAACCTTCGGGCAACATACACAATGAGCGTTACTATAATTTGTTAATACAAATCGAATGGAGCCATAGCTGAATATTTTCCGAATGCACTGTATATTTGCGTCCGTTCGACTAAAACAATATCGGTCGACCAAACAATCAACCAGTCGACTAAATGGGGTCAGCCCTAACTGCCATTGATTCTTGAAGAATATAACTTATAAATGCCTCAACTGTATTTCCCCATCAAAAACCAAAACATAAGCTTGTATAATGCCACTGGTTGTAAACAAACACTGTATATCTTCAAAAACAGGTTAAAACTGTGATTTTGACCTTATGGATGGCCAGTCCTTGTATTCATAGTGTAGTGAATTCCAGGGGGGGTAGCCCTGAGCTGGACTCAAACCTGGGTCCAGAGACTGTCAAGCCAACACCTTATAACTGTTATACCAAGATGTCTGAACTTCTTGATGCGGTCGCTAGGTTTTGGGTTAAGGTTGCTACAATCGCTTTCTCTATGAATTTGAGAGTGGTTACATTTCTCCAACCTCCATCCCTCAGCTATTTACCAAACCAAGTCTCTGGGTCATTTTGTTGCTGTTTAAATCCTAGGATGTCCCTTAAAAAAGCCACACATCAATAATAATAATAATAATAATAATAATATGCCATTTAGCAGACGTTTTTATCCAAAGCGACTTACAGTCATGCGTGCATACATTTTTGTGAATGGGTGGTCCCGGGGATCGAACCCACTACCCTGGCGTTACAAGCGCTGTGCTCTACCAGCTGAGCTACAGAGGACCAATCTGCAGTTCAAATAATAACAAAGCTGTCATTCCACCACTGTTTTGGTAATAAGATGATGGATGGGACTGGAGAAATGTAACTACACTCAAAATCATAGACAGACCTATGGATGCAAGGACTGACCATCCATGACATCAATATTATAGTTTTAACCATGTTGAGGCGATACAGTGTTGGTTTACATTTACATTGTTTCTAAACATTGGAGCAAAAAAAGCTTATTTTGGGATCTGATGGGGTACGACAGTTGAACTAAGCTCATGAGGCATGTGTTATATTCTTCAAGAATCAATGGCTTTATATCAATAATTTAAAAGTCCAAACATGGATGTAGCAACTGCAGATTTCCCCTTTAACACCACACATCAGTTCAACAACTGCAGAGTTTGTGTCTCTGTTTTTAAGACAGTACTTACTAGTGTTAATCAGGGCCCGGTTTCTCAAAAGCATCTTACTGCTTAGTTCATCATTAGAACCATTGGATGCCTTAAGATGCCTTTGGGAAATCGGAACCAGATATCCAGTTTCCTCCTCTTCTTCCTCCTCCTTTTTCGATGTGACTGTCATCTCCTCCTCCTCCTCTTTCACTCCAAAAACGGGAGCCTCCTCTTCTTTCACTGTAACATCCTCCTCCTCTTTCACTCTGAACGCGTCTTCCTCCTCTTTCACTCTGAACGCGTCTTCCTCTTCTTTCACTGTAACATCCTCCTCCTCTTTCACTCTGAACGCGTCTTCCTCTTCTTTCACTGTAACGTCTTTCTCTTCTTCTTTCACGGTAACAGCTTCACCCTCTACTT
Source organism: Coregonus lavaretus (assembly GCF_964263955.1). Lineage (NCBI taxonomy): Eukaryota > Metazoa > Chordata > Actinopteri > Salmoniformes > Salmonidae > Coregonus > Coregonus lavaretus. The sequence goes on from NW_028164744.1 coordinate 962,939, forward strand.
GTTTTTGTATTGTAACATCCTCCTCTTCCTCCTCCTCTTTCACTAGAGCTTCTTTCTCCGTCCAGCAGACCTCCTCTTCTTTAGCAGGAGGAGAGTAGCTTAGTGAGCTCATGGTCGGGGATGTTAGCTAGCTAGGCTAGTGCTAACTTAACCAGCCAGCTAGCTGACCAATAACAACAACACCGTAAATATGAAATTAAATGGAATAACTAACTAGACGACAGAAGTGGGTTTAAAACACAGTGGCTAATATACACGAAAGCGTCTAAAGAGCTTTATTGGTTGGGCTATTTTGTCTAGCAAGCTACCGAGGTGTCTGACTAACTGTTGCTGCTGTTGAAAGAAGCGTCCCGTCCACTAGATTATACGTCACACTAGCAGCATAGCCTTAAAGTCCCACATCGCCATCTGCTGACTGGAGTGGGTAACGAAGTTGAGTAAAATGTAGATTTTATTTTCAGACAAAAAGTTAAAGGGTAGGAATCATGAGTTTTTACTCACCAATGTAACAACACAGTGGCGTTTTAAAGACGTAATAACGTAGTTGTAGTCATAATCTGGTTACCTATAAGTACAAACATTATTATGTTTTTTTTTTTTTTTTTACATATTTATTAACTTATTTCCAATATCTTCTAAACTACCCACAATGCACTATTTCTCAACATCATATTGATCTAGTCTGTGCTCCAGTTTGTATGCTAGCCCCTCTAACGAAAGGTTTAATTACTCTAACCTAAAAAAAAATACTTGTTACTCATTGATAATTGGCGTCCACTTTGTCTTTTAAATAACGATTCTAAGCTAATAGCTCTGGTTATGGATGCCGTTATAGATGAGTCCCGGTCAGGGTTGATGAGAAATAGACAAATCTCGAATAATGTCACACTGGTATTAAATATCATAGATTACTCAGATTTGGTCTCTGATGAGAGTTTTATTCTCTTTTGGGATTTTATAAAGCCTTCGATACACTTTACATTTTAGTCATTTTAGCAGACGCTCTTATCCAGAGCGACTTACAGTTAGTGAGTGATCACATTTTCATACTGCCCCCCCGTGGGAAACGAACCCACAACCCTGGCGTTGCAAGCGCCATGCTCTACCAACTGAGCTACAGGGATAAAGTAGAACATTACTATTTTTCATGCCCTTAAAACATTTGTCTTTGGAGATTTATTTTGTAAATCTATTAATACTCTGTAAATGCAACATTTAAAGTTTTGATTTCATGAGCCTGAAATAATACATTTTTCATACGCACAACAATTTTGTTTATATCCCTGTCAGTGAGCATTTCTCCTTTGCCAAGATAATCCATCCACTTGACAGGTGTGGCAAATCAAGAAGCCGATTAAACAGTATGATCATTACAAAGGTGCACCTTGAGCTGGGGACAATAAAAGGCCACTTTAAAATTTGCAGTTTTGTCACATAACACAATGCCACCGATGTCTCAAGTTCTGTAGGAGCGTGCAATTGGCATGCTGACTGCAGGAATGTCCACCAGAGCTGTTACCAGAGAATCATCTTCAATTTAATGCTCTGAACTCCCCAATCTCCTGCATGTCCCTCTGAACTCCCCAATCTCCTGCATGTCCCTCTGAACTCCCCAATCTCCTGCATGTCCCTCTGAACTCCCCAATCTCCTGCATGTCCCTCTGAACTCCCCAATCTCCTGCATGTCCCTCTGATCTCCCCTCACTATTCTCCTCCTTTTAGTCCAGTAACTTGACTTGGTTAACACACCTTTCACTTAAAGCACAAAGGTAAGGCTAGTCTGTCAAGGTGTCTGTTGGATAAACTATTTTTAAAAACAAAACCAGCATTGTAAAACGGCAGCAAATTTAACAATGCTCAGAAGTGGATTCAGTTGCATGGCAAGGTAGTTTTCCATGGTGTATTTGAGTCTTTCCATGTCATTAAACCGCCATAGAAAACGTTGATTGACCGGGGTTAGAGGAAGCAACAGATCTGGAGATGAAAATGACGAGGGTTTCAAGTTGATTTTGATTGGGTCCGAGGCGGCCGGAAACAAAAATGGTACCACCCTCCCGACCCAACGCTGAAATATAGAAGAGATACAACCAGGAGGGGCATGGTCTAAACTAGTAACGGTCACAGCAAACTAACGCTCTTATTTAAATCAACACTGTTAAGGACAAGCATATTAATAATAATAATAATAATATGCCATTTAGCAGACGCTTTTATCCAAAGCGACTTACAGTCATTCGTGCATAAATTTTTACGTATGGGTGGTCCCGGGGATCAAACCATGCTCTACCAATTGAGCTACAGAGGACCATTAAGGTTAGAATATTGCAGAGAACAATCTAATTATTAATGTTGTAGAAAATTGTCTTTGTCCTCAGTCAAACACAAAGTACTTTCAGAGTTTTTTGTAGAATTAAGATAGACTTTATTACAACCAATATAGCCGAGGTGGTCTGCAGAGCATCTAACTTTCCACCTCTCAGCTCTCAGTTTACACAGTCAATTTACATACATTTTAGCTTAATCCCTCCCTCTTTGGTTCCGCCACCACTGTCTCCAGTTTTCACCTCTTGACCGCTCCGCCCACTTCCTTAATGGCGGTATCTGACTTCCCTCCCTTATAGTTCCGTGTCTGGAAACAATAGTGGTGGGACCAAGCCCTGTCATGCAAAAATAACAGAGCCATTTCCTGGCTCCGTTCTGACCCCCTAATTGATTCCCAAACCTATCAATCGATACTTAAAACATGGCAGGTCCATAATACATTTTCTCAAACATACACAAGCCTCCTCCCTCTGTACCACCCAGTCCAAACGCCCCCGTCATGCTGTGATTAACCAGGTTTAGTCTGAACTCTGTTCAACCCTGGCTCTGTTCCAGGACTATGCCTAAGGAGAGAGGCGAAGGGCAGCAGTCTGGTTTCAGTCACTGATAAGGCAGGACAGCCGTGGATTAGAGAGGAGCGAGGAATTAGACCCGAAGACAGGTCAGATGAAAAGAGAAGTCGGAAGTTTACAGACACTTACAGGTGGGAGTCATTAAAACTCGTTGAGGTATGAAGAGAGATGTCTATGTTATACTGGGTATATTTACTACTGTATGAGTTCTGTTGGTGTACTCTACCTGTATGTACTGGTATCTCAAACAGCATCCTATCCCCATAGAGCTCTGGTCAAAAGTAGTGCACTATATAGGAAACAGGGAGCCATTTGAGACACACTTTATGTGTGTGTGTGTGTGTGTGTGTGTGTGTGTGTGTGTGTGTGTGTGTGTGTGTGTGTGTGTGTGTGTGTGTGTGTATATGTACAGTTGAAGTCGGAAGTTTACATACACTTAGGTTGGAGTCATTAAAACTTGTTTTTCAACCACTCCACAAATTTCTTGTTAACAAACTATAGTTTTGGCAAGTCGGTTAGGACATCTACTTTGTGCATGACACAAGTAATTTTTCCAACAATTGTTTACAGAGAGATTATTTGATTTATAATTCACTGTATCACAATTCCAGTGGGTCAGAAGTTTACATATACTAAGTTGACTGTGCCTTTAAACAGCTTGGAAAATTCCAGAAAATTATGTCATGGCTTTAGAAGCTTCTGATAGGCTATTTGACATACTTTGAGTCAATTGGAGGTGTACCTGTGGATGTATTTCAAGGCCTACCTTCAAACTCAGTGCCTCTTTGATTGACATCATGGGAAAATCAAAAGAAATCAGCCAAGACCTCAGAAAAAAAATTGTATACCTCCACAAGTCTGGTTCTTCCTTGGGAGCAATTTCCAAACGCTTGAAGGTACCACGTTCATCTGTACAAACAATAGTACGCAAGTATAAACACCATGGGACCACGCAGCCGTCATACCACTCAGGAAGGAGACGCGTTCTGTCTCCTAGAGATGAACATACTTTGGTGCGAAAAGTGCAAATCAATCCCAGAACAACAGCAAAGGACCTTGTGAAGATGCTGGAGGAAACAGGTACAAAAGTATCTATACCTACAGTAAAATGAGTCCTATATCGACATAACCTGAAAGGCTGCTCAGCAAGGAATAAGCCACTGCTCCAAAACCTCCATAAAAAAGCCAGACTACGGTTTGCAACTGAACATGGGGACAAAGATCGTACTTTTTGGAGAAATGTCCTCTGGTCTGATGAAACAAAAACAGAACTGTTTGGCCATAATAACCATAGTTATGTTTGGAGGAAAAAGGGGTCTTGCAAGCCAAAGAACACCATCCCAACCGTGAAGCACGGGGGTGGCAGCATCATGCTGTGGGGGTGCTTTGCTGCAGGAGGGACTGGTGCACTTCACAAAATAGACGGCATCATGAGGAAGGAAAAGTATTTATATATATTGAAGCAACATCTCAAGACAGCAGTCAGGGAGTTAAAGCTTGGTCGCAAATGGGTCTTCCAAATGGACAATGACCCCAAGCATACTTCCAAAGTTGTGGCAAAATGGTTTAAGGACAACAAAGTCAAGGTATTGGAGTGGCCATCACAAAGCCCTGACCTCAATCCTATAGAACATTTGTGGGCAGAACTGAAAAAGTTTGTGCGAGCAAGGAGGCCTACAAACCTGACTCCGTTACACCAGCTCTGTCAGGAGGAATGGGCCAAAATTCAACTAACTTATTGTGGGAAGCTTGTGGAAGGATACCCAAAACGTTTGACCCAAGTTAAACAATTTAAAGGCAATGCTACCAAATACTAATTGAGTGTATGTAAACTTCTGACCCACTGGGAATGTTATGAAAGAAATAAAAGCTGAAATAAATCATTCTCTCTACTGTTATTCTGACATTTCACATTCTTAAAATAAAGTGGTGATCCTAACTGACCTAAGACAGGGAATTTCTACTAGGATTAAATGTCAGAAATTGTGAATCTGAGTTTAAATGTATTTGGCTAAGGTGTATGTAAACTTCCGACTTCAACTGTATACCAGGCAGGGCAGTAACTACACCAGTGAGAGGAACCAATTAAGTTCTTGCCTAGCAACAGAGATGTACCCATGTTTAACTCTGGCTCCGTGTTCGTCATGTTGTGATTAACATTTACATTTTCGTCATTTAGCAGACGCTCTTATCCAGAGCGACTTACAAATTGGTGCATTCACCTTATGATAGCCAGTGGGACAACCACTTTACAATATATAAACATTTAAAAAATAACATCTCTTTTTTTAGCTCCGTGTTGGTCATGTTGTGATTAACTATGTTTATCTGTAGTCTGAGTCTGAAGAGATGTAACTACTGTATAGTCCACTGAATAATTCCCATCTTATCCCCACTCTGGGACTTTATTGGTCCCACATCTTTACAAATGTATATAGTGACTAATATATGAATACAGGGATATGTAGTGACTAACATAAGAACAACCATGTTTACGATATAAAGCACTAAGGTTATACTTTCAAACATTACCAATTCCAAAGGTAACAACATAAATGTTTCTACTCAAAATAAAATATAAGTGTCAGTATCCAAACACATAAAAAATACACAACAATAATGCAGCTCTGTTTCAACCATAATATCTATGTCAGCAGGGAACCGATGTGGATGTGGTGGAGGAGTCAGGCGCAGGACACAGAGGTTAAGTCCAACAGACTTTAATAAACCAAAGTCAAAATGTCCAAAAGTAACACGACCTCGACAAAACAAGAGGCGAGGGAGAATTACGCATACACGCGTAAACACTAAACACAAAACAAACAGAGTGCAAACACGTAGCTCCGAACAGCATGACAGTGAAAACAACACACAATCATACTAGTGCCAAACAAGGAACTTATAAGACACGTAATCAACACACAAATGGACACAGGTGTAACAGACAGACAAAAGCAATCAAAACACGAAACATAGAGCGGTGGCAGCTAGTACTCCGGGGACGGCGAACGCCGAAGCCTGCCCGAACCAGGAGGAGGCGCAGTCTCGGCCGAAACCGTGACAGTACCCCCCCCTTGACGCGCGGCTCCAGCCGTGCGCCGACCCCGGCCTCGGGGACGGCCAGGAGGACGCGGACCCGGGCGCGTGGGATGCCCACGGTGAAACTCAGTCAGGAGGGATGGATCGAGTATGTCCCTCCTGGGCACCCAGCACCGTTCCTCCGGACCGTACCCCTCCCACTCCACGAGATACTGGAGACCACTCATCCGGCGCCTCGAGTCCAAGATGGTCCGGACTCTGTACGCCGGGACCCCCTCGATGTCCAAAGGGGGCAGAGGGGTCTCTCCTATCTCATCTTCTTGGAGTGGGCCAGCTACCACCGGCCTGAGAAGAGACACATGGAACGAGGGGTTAATATTTTTATACTCTATAGGCAGTTGTAACCTGTAACACACCTCGTTCAATCTTCTCAGGACTTTGAAGGGCCCCACAAACCGCCGACCCAGCTTCCGGCAGGGCAGGCGGAGGGGCAGGTTTCGAGTCGAGAGCCAGACTCGATCTCCCGGTGCGTACACCGGTCCCTCACTGCGGTGGCGATCGGCGCTCGCCTTTTGTTGACGGATGGCACACTGCAGATGGACATGGGCAGCGTCCCACGTCTCCTCCGAGCGCCGAATCCACTCGTCCACCGCAGGGGCCTCGATCTGGCTCTCGTGCCATGGTGCCAGGACCGGCTGATAACCTAAAACACACTGGAAAGGTGTTAAATTTGTGGAGGAGTGGCGGAGAGAGTTCTGGGCCATCTCTGCCCAGGGGATGAACCTAGACCACTCCTCCGGCCGGTCCCGGCAATAGGACCTCAAAAACCTACCCACATCCTGGTTGACACGTTCCACCTGCCCATTGCTCTCTGGGTGATACCCCGAGGTAAGGCTTACCGAGACCCCCAACCGTTCCATGAACGCCCCCCAAACTCGGGAGGTGAACTGGGGACCTCGGTCGGACACTATATCCTCGGGGACCCCATAGTGCCGGAACACATGGGTAAATAGGGCCTCAGCGGTTTGTAGGGCAGTAGGGAGACCCGGCATGGGAAGGAGACTACAGGCCTTGGAAAACCGATCCACAACGACCAAAATGGTGGTATTCCCCTGGGAGGGGGGTAGGTCGGTTACGAAATCCACCGATAGGTGGGACCATGGTCGTTGTGGAACGGGCAGGGGATGTAGCTTACCCTGGGCAAATGTCTAGGCGCCTTACACTGGGCACACACCGAGCAGGAGGAGACATAAACCCTCACATCCCTAGCTAACGTTGGCCACCAGTATTTCATGCTAAGACAGTGCACGGTCCGGCCAATACCTGGATGTCCAGAGGAGGGTGATGTATGAGCCCAATAAATAAGACGATCACGAATCTCGAGCGGCACGTACGTCCGCCCCACAGGACACTCGGGGGGAGTAGGGTCGGTACGCAGTGCCCGCTCGATTTCCGCATCGACCTCCCATACCACCGGAGCCACCAAACAAGACTCCGGCAATATGGAAGTAGGCTCGTTGGACCTCTCCTCTGTGTCATACCGCCGGGACAGGGCGTCTGCCTTACCATTCTGGGACCCAGGGATGTATGTGATCTTAAAAACAAACCGGGTTAGGAACATGTTCCACCTAGCCTGACGAGGGTTCAATCTCCTAGCTGCCCGGATGTACTCCAGGTTACGGTGATCAGTCAGAATGAGGAAAGGGTGTTGAGCCCCCTCAAGCCAATGCCTCCACACCTTTAGGGCCTGGACTACGGCTAACAGCTCCCTGTCCCCAACATCATAGTTGCGCTCCGCCGAGCTGAGCTTCTTGGAGTAGAACGCACAGGGGCGGAGTTTAGGTGGTGTGCCGGACCGTTGTGACAGAACTGCCCCAATACCGGTCTCGGACGCGTCTACCTCTACTTGGAATGGCAAAGAGGGATCCGGATGCGCCAGCACAGGAGCCGAGGTGAACAGGTTCTTTAGTTTGACAAATGCCCTGTCCGCCTCAGCCGACCACTGCAAACGAACCGGACCCCCCTTTAGCAGGGACGTAATGGGAGCTGCAACCTGTCCAAAACCCCGAATAAACCTCCGGTAGTAATTAGCAAAACCCAAGAACTGCTGCACCTCTTTTACAGTTGTTGGAGTTTGCCAATTACGCACGGCCGATACCCGGTCTACCTCTATCTCCACACCAGACGCGGACAACCGATAACCCAAAAAGGAGACGGACTCCTGGAAGAACAGGCATTTCTCTGCCTTGACATACAAGTCATGCTCCAACAGTCTTCTCAACATTCGGCGCACCTGGGCTACATGCTCGGCTCGTGTAGAAGAATACACTAGGATGTCGTCAATGTAAACTACTACACCCTGCCCATGCATGTCCCGGAAAATCTCGTCAACAAAGGATTGGAAGACTGAAGGAGCATTCATTAACCCGTATGGCATGACGAGATACTCGTAATGACCCGAGGTGGTGCTAAATGCTGTTTTCCATTCATCCCCCTCCCTAATGCGCACCAGATTATACGCGCTCCTGAGATCCAACTTTGTGAAGAACCGCGCTCCGCGTAACGATTCCGTCATCGTCGCAATCAGTGGAAGTGGGTAACTGTATTTAACTGTGATCTGATTAAGACTACGGTAATCAATACACGGGCGCAATCCCCCGTCCTTCTTCTTCACAAAGAAGAAACTCAAGGAGACCGGGGAAGTGGAGGACCGTATGTATCCCTGTGCCAAGGACTCGGCTATGTAAGTCTCCATAGCCGCTGTCTCCTCTTGAGACAGGGGATACACACGACTCCGTGGCAGAGCCGCTCCTGTTTGGAGATTTATCGCACAGTCCCCCTGTCTATGAGGAGGTAGCCGTGTTGCCCTCGATTTGCTAAACACAAGTGCTAAATCCTCATACTCAGGGGGAATGCGCAGTGCGGGCACTTGGTTCGGACTCTCTACCGAGGTCGCCCCTACAGAAACACCTAAACATCTCCCTACACACTGGGCAGACCACTCCATAAGAGCTCTCTGTTGCCACGCTATGGTAGGATCATGGATGCTTAACCAGGGAAGATCCAACACCACGGGGTACACAGGAGAGTCAATCAGATAAAACTGAATGATCTCCTCATGACCCCCCTGCGTTGTCATCGTCAGTGGTGCTGTGACCTCCCTGATCAGGCCCGACCCCAACGGCCGGCTGTCTAATGCGTGGACAGGAAATGGAGCTTCTACCGGCCGAAGGGGAATTCCTAACCTACAACAAAATGCCCGATCAATAAAGTTCCCAGCTGCGCCTGAATCTACTAGCGCCTTATGCTGGGAATGAGGTGCCACCTGTGGAAATCTCACAGGAATACTCATGTGACCAACAGAAAGCTCTGGGTAAGTGGGGCGCCTGCTCACCTGAAATGACTCCCCAGTGCGTGGCCTGTTGTCACCTCTCCCAGGAGACCTTCCCCAGCACCTGGCCGCGGTGTGTCCTCCACGACCACAGGTGGTGCAGGGGATGGCCCCCCTCGGGTTACCTCTCCTCCTCTCTCTAGCGCCAGCACCCCCGAGCTCCATAGGAATCGGCTCGGAGGTGCTGGAGGGTGGAATGGACGACCCCCACTCGGGACGTCCGCGGGTAGCCAGCAGGGTGTCTAGACGGATGGAAATGTCCACCAACTGGTCGAACGACAGGTTGGTGTCCCTGCAGGCCAGCTCACGACGAACGTCCTCTCGTAGGCTACACCGGTAGTGGTCGATGAGGGCCCTCTCATTCCACCCCGCATCCGCTGCTAGTGTCCGGAACTCCAGTGCGAACTCCTGTGCGCTCCTCTTCTCCTGTCGGAGGTGGAACAGACGCTCTCCCGCCGCTTTCCCCTCAGGTGGATGATCGAAGACAGCCCTGAAGCGGCGGGAGAACTCCGCGTAGGTGATGGTTGCGGCGTCTATTCCCCTCCATTCGGCGTTGGCCCACTCCAACGCCTTGCCGGATAGACAGGAGATGAGGGCGGAGACGCTCTCGTATCCCGAGGGCGCCGGGTGTATGGTGGCCAGGTAAAGTTCCACCTGCAGGAGAAATCCCTGACACCCGGCTGCAGAACCGTCATATGCCCTCGGGAGCGAGAGCCGAATGCCACTGGGTTCCGCTGCTGAGAGAGGAGGACTGGCCGTTGGTGATGGGATGTTGTAAGAGTGCGTGGGCACCTCTCGATTCACCAATCGGCGCAGAGTGTTGGACACATCCTCCATGGTGGCCCCGAGTTGCCGGATCATGGTGTCCTGGTAGTTGATCCGGTCTTCCAGGGATTCGGGTGCCGCCGCTGTTCCTGCTGACTCCATGTTGGTGTGTTGTTCTGTCAGCAGGGAACCGATGTGGATGTGGTGGAGGAGTCAGGCGCAGGACACAGAGGTTAAGTCCAACAGACTTTAATAAACCAAAATCAAAATGTCCAAAAGTAACACGACCTCGACAAAACAAGAGGCGAGGGAGAATTACGCATACACGCGTAAACACTAAACACAAAACAAACAGAGTGCAAACACGTAGCTCCGAATAGCATGACAGTGAAAACAACACACAATCATACTAGTGCCAAACAAGGAACTTATAAGACACGTAATCAACACACAAATGGACACAGGTGTAACAGACAGACAAAAGCAATCAAAACACGAAACATAGAGCGGTGGCAGCTAGTACTCCGGGGACGGCGAACGCCGAAGCCTGCCCGAACCAGGAGGAGGCGCAGTCTCGGCCGAAACCGTGACAATCTATTTAAGACAGTTATCTTGCAATTGTATAAGCAATACATGAACTAGTGGATTATTTCTAATATTATTTCTCATAATATAATTTATTAATGTTTACAAGGTCTAGTAATGCTTGCTCTCCATTTTGGACACTTCCCTAACAACAGACTTCTGAATCTAAGCAGAACCTGTTTACTTCCCTAACAACCGACTTTTGAATCTAAGCAGAACCTGTTCACTTCCCTAACAACCGACTTCTGAATCTAAGCAGAACCTGTTTACTTCCCTAACAACCGACTTCTGAATCTAAGCAGAACCTGTTCACTTCCCTAACAACCGACTTCTGAATCTAAGCAGAACCTGTTTACTTCCCTAACAACCGACTTCTGAATCTAAGCAGAACCTGTTTAGGGGATTAAGAGACATGTCCGTGGACACTCGTAACCGGAAAAACCCCTTTGTAACATACATCTACTACATAGGTTAAGACATGAGAGAGGCGTAGTCTATCTTTTTTAGGATTCCTGGTTTTCCTCAGGCGTCCCCCATATGGGACTCCCAGTTCCAACACCAAAATCCATTTCAAATGTTACCTCACCTAGTTCCCTTAACTAATGCTTTGTCTATGTTTGCTTTTTATCCCATTTCTGACCTCCTTCTAGAGTCATTATCACCACAAAAGTAATATGGAACAGGATATATAAGTCTTGGAGGATGAATATATCCAAGTCCAGGTTTCTCCAGCTGTTGCTGGTCCTTGTAGTCATGACAAGCCCCTCCTCCTCCTCCTCCTCCTCCTCCTCCTGCCACCACCCTATAAAAGACATTCTGGGTTTCCGTAAGGGCAGTCAAGTGGTCCTCCTTTGACGTTGCTTCCCATTAGAATTCGTATAATGTCCTGGTTTCCCTGGTAACTGGGATCCCCTCTGTCATGTTCATGTCCCATTCGGGTTCCGGTCCTTATGGTCGTTCTCCTCACAGTCATTTGTTTCACCGTGGTTCTGATCAACTGGGTTTTCAGCAATGGCAATAAACAGCAAAAATACTATTCCCATTACTACCAGTGCTATGCTTATTATCACTGCCTGTCACGGTTTACTAAGCCAGAACCCAGAAGCAGACCAGGACAAGGTAAGTTGAAACGAAGGTGAGTGTTTATTTACAAATTCAAGAGTGATGCTGAATAATCCAGGGAACAGAGCGGGCGACGTTGATGAGTTGTTGGGGGTGCAGTGGTTGGTCCAATCATGGCTCGGCAGCCGCCGACCACCAGGCAGAGGTTGGATGAAGGTTCCGGACGAGTGACTGCAGATGGAACAAAACGGAGGTAAGTAAACAACAAACCAACAAGGTGCAAAACAACAAAACTAACGCTATAAGCTCTAAGACTGATACACTGATAAACCTACTGTTCATGGCTAACGATCCGGCAGGGAATGGATGTCAGGTCAGCGCCTAAAAAGGGTGATGATCAGGACCAGGTGTGCAGATTGCTGATGGGATGCAGGTGTGGTAAATCATGAGAGCTCCCGCCTAGCAATGTCGCCCGGCAACCAGGCAGGGAGCGTTCCAGAACCCTCGGGAAACAGGAGATCCCGAACAGAAAAACTGACAACACCAACAGGAACCGACTCAGGATGCAGGGTTCGTTACAGTACCCCCCCTCCGACGAACGCCACCGGGCGGACTCCCCGGAGCGCCAGGATGGAGGCGGTAGAAGTCCCGAAGGAGGTCAGCATCCAGGATCTGTCGCCGCGGAATCCAACTCCTCTCTTCAGGACCATACCCCTCCCAGTCCACGAGATACTGGAAACCCCGGCCCCGCCGTCTGGAATCCATGATGCGTCGCACCGTGTAGGCAGGACCACCTCCGATCATCCGAGGAGGAGGAGGAGGAGGCGGAGGAGGCAACAGAGGACTGAGGAGAACAGGCTTGAGGCAGGAGACATGAAAGGTGGGATGGACTCTGAGCGTTCTCGGTAGTTTGAGTCGAACTGCAACCGGATTGATCACCTTCTCCACCACAAACGGACCAATGAACTTCGGTGACAACTTCCTAGACTCAGTCCGTAAAGGAAGATCCCGTGTGGCCAACCAGACCCTATCTCCGATGGTATAGGTGGGAGCGGGAATCCGGCGACGATTCGCCTGGAGCTGATACCGGTCCGCAACTCTAAGGAGTGCCTTTCTGGCCCGATGCCAGGTCCGGTGGCAACGACGAATATGGGCCTGAACAGAGGGCACTGAGAGCTCCTTCTCCTGAGAAGGGAACAAGGGAGGTTGGTAGCCATACAGGCACTGGAAGGGAGACATCCCAGTGGCAGATGTAGGGAGAGTATTGTGGGCATACTCCACCCAAGGCAACTGAGAGACCCAGGAGGTGGGGTTGGAGGAGACAAGGCAGCGTAGCATGGATTCCATCTTCTGGTTGGCTCTCTCCGCCTGACCATTAGATTGGGGGTGAAATCCAGACGTGAGACTGACTGTAGCTCCAATGGCCAAACAGAAGGACTTCCAGACAGCAGAGGAAAACTGAGGACCACGGTCGGAAACGATATCACTGGGTAAACCGTGGACCCTGAAAACCTCCCTAACCAGGATCTCGGACGTCTCCGAGGCAGAGGGAAGCTTGGCAATAGGCACAAAATGGGCGAACTTGCTGAATCTGTCCACGATAGTCAGAACGACCGTGTTCCCCTCAGAAGCGGGCAACCCAGTGACAAAGTCCAGGGCCAGATGCGACCATGGTCGCCGGGGAATAGGAAGGGGGTGAAGTAGTCCAGAGCTGGGCCGATTGGTACTCTTATTCTGTGCACACACTGGACAGGCAGCAACAAAACCCTGAGTATCCTCTCCCATGGCAGGCCACCAAAATCATCTGCGAAGAAGCGCCATTGTCCGAGCCACGCCAGGGTGACAAGCCATCTTGCTGGCGTGGGCCCATTGGAGGACAGCAGAACGAACAGACTCAGGCACAAACAACCGACCGGGTGGACCGTTACCGGGACCGGGTTGCGTCCGAAGGGCCGCCATAACCTCCTCCTCAATCTTCCACATAACTGCTCCCACGACACAGTTCCGGGGAAGAATCGTCTCGGTCTTGGCTCCACTCTCCTCCGTCTTGGAGAACATCCGGGACAAGGCGTCCGCCTTGCCGTTCTTAGATCCAGGTCGGAACGTCAGGGAAAAATTGAATCGTCCGAAAAACAACGCCCACCTGGCCTGACGGGAGTTGAGACGTCTAGCCGATTGTACGTAAGCAAGATTCTTGTGGTCAGTCCAGACAATAAACGGTTGCTCCGCCCCCTCCAACCAGTGACGCCACTCCTCCAAGGCAAGCTTCACCGCGAGAAGCTCCCGGTTACCCACATCGTAGTTTCTCTCCGCAGGCGAAAGACGACGAGAGTAGTAGGCGCAGGGATGGAGTTTACCGTCAGTAGCGCATCGCTGGGACAGGATGGCGCCAACCCCTACATCAGACGCATCCACTTCAACGACGAACTGACGGCCCGTGTCAGGTTGAGAGAGAATCGGTGCGTTGGTGAATCGCCTCTTCAAATCCAGAAACGCTCGATCCGCCTCCGGATTCCAATTGAAGGTCCTGGTACTGGAAGTCAAGGCAGTTAACGGAGCGGCCACACGGCTGTAATCCCGGATGAATCTGCGGTAGAAATTCGCAAACCCCAAAAACCTCTGGAGCTGCAATCTCGTACCGGGCTGGGCCCATTCCAGAACCGCTCTAACCTTCTCCTGGTCCATCCTAATCTCTCCCCTGGAGATGATGTACCCGAGGAAGGATGTCGTGTGGACGTGAAACTCGCACTTCTCGGCCTTCACGAACAGGCGATTCTCCAACAAACGCTGCAGAACCTGCCGGACATGCTGGACGTGGTCGGACGGTTCCTTCGAGAAGATCAGAATGTCATCCAGGTAAACAAACACAAAGAGACCGATCATATCTCTCAGGACGTCATTCACCATACTCTGGAATACCGCTGGAGCATTGGTCAGTCCAAACGGCATCACCTGATACTCGAAGTGTCCCATCGGTGTATTGAAACCCGTCAACCACTCGTCCCCCTCTCTGATCCGGACCAGGTGATACGCATTGCGAAGGTCTAGCTTGGTAAACACCGTAGCACCCTGTAAGGAGTCGAAGGCAGAGCTCATCAAGGGCAGGGGATACTTGTTCTTGACCGTGATATCATTCAACCCCCGATAATCAATACACGGTCGAAGAGAGCCATCCTTCTTACCCACAAAGAAGAATCCTGCCCCCAGGGGTGATGACGAGGGACGAATGAGGTCAGCAGCTAGGGACTCCTTGATGTAGGTCTCCAAAGCCTCACGTTCAGGTCGGGAGATACTGTATAACCGTCCCTTGGGATAGACAGCTCCAGGAAGCAGGTTGATGGCACAATCATATGGTCGGTGGGGAGGAAGTGACAGAGCCCTCTGCTTACTGAACACTTCCCCCAAATCGTGATATGTCTCGGGAACCAGTGATAAATCTGGGGGTTTAGCCTCAATCTCCTGACTGGGAATCGAATGGGAACAGGCAGTCTTGAGACAGTTAGCATGACAATCCAGGCTCCAACTCGTTACCTTGCCCGTCACCCAATCGAACGTGGGATTGTGTTCCTTCAGCCAGGGATATCCAAGGACCAGAGGAACATGGGAAGACGGCAGAATGAAGAATGAGATCACCTCAGAATGATTCCCCGACAACAGCATCTTGACCGGTTCAGTCCTCATCGTGATACGTGCCAGACTACTGCCGTTCAGAGTGGTAGCTTCAATGGCTTCCGGTAATTGCTCCTTGGAAAGCCCCAGCTGTTCCACCACTCCGGCATCCATAAAACTACCATCGGCACCTGAATCGACAAAAGCGTTAATCTCTAAGCTCTGATTCCTGTTCATGAGGGTAGCCGGGAAACGGGGTCTGACAGAGGTATTGAGAGGTTGAAACTGGCTCGCTAAAAGTCCTCCCAACTTTAGCGAGCCGAGCAGTTTGACGACCGCTGGGAACAAGTGGAGATGTAATGTCCCGAACTACCACAGTAGAGGCAGCAGTTGGTCTTACGTCTATGTTGGCGCTCCTCCTTGGTTAACCCGTGCCGCCCCACTTGCATGGGTTCAGAATCGGGAGACAGGACCTCTCCACTAATCCTGTGTGGTGGATAATGATCGACGTGTTCTAGTTCACCACCCGATCCGACTGGGAACTGAGAAGCTGATCGATTGGACGGGCCCCATTGCTTCTCCCTCCTTCGCTCTCGAACTCGGTTATCCACCCGAATAGACAAGGCTACCAAGCTGTCCAGGTCACTAGGCTCCGGATAGGAGATCAACTCATCCTTGAGCTGCTCCGACAGGCCCTGGTAAAAGGCCGCTTGCAGAGACTCCTCATTCCACCCACTCTCCACTGCCAACGTCCTGAACTCGATCACGAAGTCGGCAACGCTGCGAGTTCCTTGGCGAAGTGAAAACAGGCGCCTAGCTGCGTCCATACCTCGGACGGAATGGTCGAATAGCTTCCTCATCTCGGCTGTGAACCCCTGGTATGAAGCCATGCAGGTGTCCTGTCGTTCCCAAACGGCTGAAGCCCACTCCAGCGCTCGACCACGCAGCAACTCAATAACAAAGGCTATCCTAGCCTTGTCTGTGGCATAAGAGTAGGGCTGTAGATCGAACACTAAACCACACTGCATAAGGAAAGAACGGCATCTTCCCAGCTCCCCCTCATATTTATCCGGCGTCGGAACCTTGGGCTCACGGAATGACACAGCTCCAGAAGCGGCAGACGAGATGGGTGAATCCGGTAGTGGATTCTCCACCGGAAACTTGCGCTGGTTCTGGACCTCCGTCAGACTGGTAGAAAGGTTCCGAACTGACAACGCTATCTCCTGTAGTACCATGCTATGATGTCCCAACATCTTCTCCTGATGGGTAATGGCATGGCGAACAGAGTCCAGGTCCGCTGGGTTCATTACTGGCCGGATCGTTCTGTCACGGTTTACTAAGCCAGAACCCAGAAGCAGACCAGGACAAGGTAAGTTGAAACGAAGGTGAGTGTTTATTTACAAATTCAAGAGTGATGCTGAATAATCCAGGGAACAGAGCGGGCGACGTTGATGAGTTGTTGGGGGTGCAGTGGTTGGTCCAATCATGGCTCGGCAGCCGCCGACCACCAGGCAGAGGTTGGATGAAGGTTCCGGACGAGTGACTGCAGATGGAACAAAACGGAGGTAAGTAAACAACAAACCAACAAGGTGCAAAACAACAAAACTAACGCTATAAGCTCTAAGACTGATACACTGATAAACCTACTGTTCATGGCTAACGATCCGGCAGGGAATGGATGTCAGGTCAGCGCCTAAAAAGGGTGATGATCAGGACCAGGTGTGCAGATTGCTGATGGGATGCAGGTGTGGTAAATCATGAGAGCTCCCGCCTAGCAATGTCGCCCGGCAACCAGGCAGGGAGCGTTCCAGAACCCTCGGGAAACAGGAGATCCCGAACAGAAAAACTGACAACACCAACAGGAACCGACTCAGGATGCAGGGTTCGTTACACTGCCATTTTTAGTGAACATTGCTCCCCGTTTTCCAAATGTCAAGAACCAGCCAATCCCAGGCACACGTGTCCTGCCCAGCATTGTTCTGGACTTCTTGTTTCAATCCTTTAAGCTTGATCATTGCCTCAGAGAATATTCCTCCTGGGGCAGTATTATCTTGACTTCCTGTCTCAATCCTTTAAGCTTGATCATTGCCTCAGAGAATATTCCTCCTGGGGGCAGTATTATTAGGACTAAAAGTTCAGACCTTGTTTCCGAACATAACACAGACTCCGCCTTTTTCTGTTAGGAGCCAATCTAGAGCCTGTCAATTCTGCCAGATAATCCTACTTGTTACCTGTACTTGTTCTCCCAGCGTTGACAATGCTGATGTAACTGGTGTGAAATGGCTAGCTAGTTAGCGGTGCGCACTAGTAGCGTTTCAATCGGTGACGTCACTCTGCAAGGGCCGCGGCCTTTTGTGGAGCGACGGGTAACGGTGTTTCGAGGGTGACTGTTGTCGATGTTTGCAGAGGATCCCTGGTTCAGGCCCAGGTAGTGGCGAGGAGAGGGACGGAAGCAACACTGGAAATTGAACAATTAAATACATTACAATCAACAGAGGTTCATAAATTATACTGACTCAGTGTCAGGATTTGAATCAATATTTCTTTGGATAACTCTTAATAAAAAGTCAGTATAATTTATGAACATCTGTTGATTGTAATGTATTTAATTGTTCCATTTCACATTTTTATTAAGAGTTATGACTGTGAGACCCATGAGGCATCACTACAGACCCGGGTTTGATCCCAGGCGGTGTCACAGCCTGCCGTGACTGTGAGACCCATGAGGCGGCGCAAAAAAAATGGGCCTCAAAATTGGCGACAGGATCTCGTCACGGTATCTTTGGCATTTCAATTGCCATCGGTAAAATGCAATTGTGTCCGTAGCTTATGCCTGCCCATACCGTAACCCCACCATGGGGCATTCTGTTGACATCAGCAAACCGCTCACCCACACGACGCCATACACGTGCTCTGCAGTTGTGAGGCCGGTTGGACGTACGGCCAAATTCTCTAAAACAACGTTGGAGGCGGCTTATGGTAGAGAAATTAACATTCAATTCTCTGGCAACAACTCTGGTGGACATTCCTGCAGTCAGCACGCCAATTGAACGCTTCTTCAAAACTCTAGTCATCTGTGGCATTGCATTGTGTGATAAAACTGCATATTTTAAAGTGGCCTTTTATTGTGCCTAGCACAAGGTGCACCTGTGTAATGATCATGCTGTTTAATCAACTTCTTAATATGCCACAGCTGTGAAGTGGATGGATTATTATGGCAAAGGAGGAGAAATGCTCACTAACATGTGAACAACATTTGAGAGAAATAAGCTTTTTGTGAGTATGGAACATTTCTGGGATCTTTTATTTCAGCTCATGAAACATGGGACCAACACTTTACGTTGTTGCGTTTATATTTTTGTTCAGTATAGTTTATTTATATAGCACATTTCAGACATGAAATGCAACGCAATTCACAGGAAAAAATGAATAAAAGCTATGAAAATAAAAACGGAAATATTTACTAGACAACAAACAGTGGATAAAAAACTAAAGAATATCAATAAAAGCTGAAAGACTAAAGAGCATCTAAGGAAATAACATTGGTTAAAACAGTAAGAATATGATGTAATATCCAGCCCAAAATATAAGCTGGTTTTACTACACTGTTTATAAACAATATAATTGTGCAAAAAAAATCTGTTAATCACATAAATTATTATGATTACTAAATGTTACATGAAATGGAAATATTACGAAATATCAAAACCGAATGTACACCCCCTTTGTCAATATGCATTGGCAATAATTCATTTCCAATAGGGAGGCATGGAATAATTAAAAATGTATATTTTGTCAGGCTGGATGTTTGAGATATGAGTAGGTGATTTGAGTCATGCTTCTTCAGTAGCGGAATAAAGACAATTAGCACTTGAATGTTGTAAAGAAATACTGGAGTGATGTAAGATTGTTAATAAAACAGTTCATAGACGCATGTGTTATCCTGCTTCCATGTTTATAGGCTGCAAGTACGTTGAAATGAAGTTGTTTTCAAGTCGTTGAAACAACGACCTAAAAAATACATATGTTTAACTTTAACTTTAAACCAAAACCAAACATAGATTGGACCTCGAGCATAGTCTTCTTTTCAACGTCTTTTCAACTATATTTTGCAAGGTGGGATACTGCCCAATGTCAAAACACAGTTTTAACGTGTCCAAATCAATAACCAATATGCAGAAACAGTTTGTGATAAATGGAAAACCTAAACATAAAATGTACTATCGACACAAACATGTTCCACAATAGTAATCATAATACTTGTATTTATTTAAACAACCACCTTATTAACTGCACAAGCACCAAAAACACTGTTGTTTTGACAAGTGGCAATAAATCACTAATATCGATTAGGGGGGAAAATCAGGTTGTACGTGCTGTTGAAACTAACACAACAAAAAAATACACATGGAAACGGGAGATATCTTTTACTTCACTGGTTAGAGGACAACCTGCAGAAGACAGTCAGCTACATTTTGGAGTGATGCATTTAAATTTAGCGGTCCCCAAAACGAAGAGAAACGCAACACTTATTTGTCATCACTCATATTGATATCACGTTGAAATCAATTGCGCGAGGGGGGAGATGAGGTTGCACGTCCTGTTAAAACTAACAGCTCAAAAACCACACGGAATCTGGGAATAATGTGTACATCACTGGTTGGAGGACAATTTGTAGAAAACAGCTAGCTACATTTAGAAGTGTTGCATTTTGATTCAAGTGGGTCGCCAACGTGGTAAGTGTAACACAACTCATTTCAGAGCCTGGATTTTCCCCCTGGTGAGGCTAATATCCATATCACGCTGAAATCAATAGAACAGGGGGAAAACGGTTGGGGCGGCGCACAATTGGCCCAGCGTCGTCCAGGGTAGGGGAGGGAATGGCCAGCAGGGATGTAGCTCAGTTGGTAGAGCATGGCGTTTTCAATGCCAGGGTTGTGGGTTCGATTCCCACGGGGGGCCAGTATGAAAAATAAAAAAATTATGTATGCACTCACTAACTGTAAGTCGCTCTGGATAAGAGCGTCTGCTAAATGACAAAAAATGTAAAATGTAAATGGTTCTACATTGTGAAATTCATTAAAATACTCATACAACAATGTTAAAACATTGTGACATTATTTAATTGATATCATGAAACAACTCCTTCATGTATGTACTTTCTGATGTTTAATCAGAGTTCTTTTATGAGCGTATCTCTTGCCACATTGATCACAGCTATAAGGTTTCTCTCCTGTGTGTGTTCTCTGGTGTATAGTCAGCTGGCTAGATGTAGTATAACTCTTCCCACATTGATCGCAGCTATAAGGTTTCTCTCCAGTGTGCGGTCTCAAATGTACCCTCAGGTGGCTTGAGCGAGTAAAACTCTTCCCACATTGATCACAGCTATAAGGTTTCTCTCTAGTGTGTGTTCTCTGGTGTATAGTCAGCTGGCTAGATGTAGTAAAACTCTTCCCACATTGATCACAGCTATAAGGTTTCTCTCCAGTGTGCGTTCTCAAATGTACCCTCAGGTTGCTTGAGCGAGTAAAACTCTTCCCACATTGATTACAGCTATACGGTTTCTCTCCAGTATGGATTCTCATATGTCTTTTAAGGTCTGTAGAAGAGTTGAATATATTCCCACAGTCAGAGCAGCAGTGAGATTTCTTCCCTGTGGGTTTCCGCTGGTGTTTCTTGAGGTGTTCTGATCTGGAGGGACTCTTCTCTGCCTCCTCAGCTTCATGATGTTGTTGAGGCTCCCCAGAGGATCCACGATAGTCACGTCTCTCTCCTGTGTGAACGACAAAGTCAGACAGATGGTTAAAGGCCCACAACAGCAGAAATACTGTTTATTTGAGGTAAAAGGTGATGCCCAGAGCGTACCCATGAAGCTGTACAACAATTGACATCTGTTAAATTATTTGACAATTGTCTTAAGACAGTCAAGTGAGCAATAATAGTAATATCTTGTCTTGTTTTCACATTAGTAGTAACATCGATGATTGTAGGCTAGAAATATTAATACGCACAAAACATATGAACAAAATCATCCACTGTGAAAGTTGATACTTGCAGGCCCTTCATATGTAGGCTATGAGCAGCACTTCGTTAAATTGATCAAATCAGTTACTGTTTTCCTTGATCAAACCGTGAGCAACACCTGTCAAACTCATTTCTCTCAAAACACAGGGATGTCGATTCCCACGGGACTAGTATTACCAGAGGACCTTGGAGTTCGCCAAAAAACAGTAGGTTATTCTGGCTTGAATTGTTACTCTCCTGCCATGTAAAAATGACTGACATGGCAGATTCAGACGGGACTAAAATTACAGATGTGGTGTTTTGTGCTTCTGCATATAATTACATTCAGAACCGCGGACAGCGACAGTATCCAAAGCGGGAGAAAGTACATTTGTTATAAAATAATATTAGATTTATTAGTGTTGCATCATTATTTGTACATAATATAACCATATACAATTTATGTATCACATGTCTTAGAGCGATGGACTGTGCCATCTCCGTGGCACCCACAAAGTATTGTGCACCAGCTGTTCCGGACGACTGTATGATCACTCTCTCCTTAGCCGATGTAAGTATGACCTTTAACCCCTGTAAATCTAAGCCGTTGGGGGAGGGGGTCTAAACTGACATATGGAATTGTTTTAAGATGTTCGTACTATGGATTACTTCAATTACTTAGATTGAAGCAAATTTGCCTCAATTGACTCGAAGGGGTTAAACAGGTTAATCTTCACAGACAGATTACCAGGACGCGTACTCAAGAGCATGCAATGACAAGCTGGCAAGAGTCTTCACTGACATTTCAAAACGTCTCCCTGACCGCGTCTGTAATACCTACATGTTTCAAGCAGAGGCATTAATATGGAGTTGGTCCCCCCTTTGCTGCTATAACAGCCTCCACTCTTCTGGGAAGGCTTTCCACTAGATGTTGGAACATTGCTGCGGGGACTTGCTTCCATTCAGCCACAAGAGCTTTAGTGAAGTCGGGCACTGACGTTGGGCGATTAGGCCTGGCTCGCAGTCGGCCTTCCAATTCATCCCAAAGGTGTTCGATGGGGTTGAGGTCAGGGCTCTGTGCAGGCAAGTCAAGTTCTTCCACACCGATCTCGACAAACCATTTCTGTTTGGACTTCTCTTTACGCACAGGGGCATTGTCATGCTGAAACAGGAAAGGGCCTTCCCCAAACTGTTGCCACAAAGTTGGAAGCACAGAATCATCCAGAATGTCACTGTATGCTGTAGCGTTAAGATTTCCCTTCACTGGAACTAAGGGGACCGAACCATGAATAACAGCCCCAGGCCATTATTCCTCCTCCACCAAACATTACAGTTGGCACTATGCATTGGGGCAAGTAGTGTTCTCCGGGCGTCCGCTAAACCCAGATTCGTCCGTCGGATTGATCACTCCAGAGAACGCCTTTCTACTGCTCCAGAGTCCAATGGCAGCGAGCTTTACGCCACTCCAGCCGACACTTGGCATTAAGCATGGTGATCTGGGCCTTGTGTGCGGCTGCTCAGCCATGGAAACCCATTTCATGAAGCTCCCGACTAACAGTTATTCTGCTGACGTTGCTTCCAGAGGCAGTTTGGAATGCGCTTCAGCACTCGGCGAGCCAGTTCTGTGAGCTTGTGTGGCCTACTACTTCGCGGTTCAGCCGTTGTTGCTCCTAGACATTTCCACTTCACAATAACAGCACTTACAGTTGACCGGGGCAGCTCTGGCAGGGCAGAAATTTGACGAACTGACTTGTTGGAAAGGTGGCATCCTATGACGGTGCTACGTTTAAAGTCACCGAGTGCTTCAGTAAGGCCATTCTACTGCCTACGTTTGTCTATGGAAATTGCATGGCTGTGTGCTCGATTTTATACACCTGTCAGCAACGGTTGTGGCTGAAACAGCTGAATCGACTAATTTGAAGGGGTGTCCACATACTTTTGTATATATAGTGTATTTGCAACTGCTTGACTAAAAAAATCTCAGTCTAAAAAAATCTCTGTCGACAAAAGAGCCTATCGACCAAACAATCGACCAGTCGACTAGGGTCAGCCCTAAAAAAAATGAAAATACATTTGCAGAATATTATACAATGATTTATCAACAGCTCCAACAATTTGACCCCCACAGGAAAGCCTCAATGGCAGATATAGAAAGACCCATAAACTGGATAGCCATTGATTCCTGAAGAATATAACTTTTAAATGCCTCAAATGTTTCAACTGTCTTACCCCATCAGAAACCAAAACATAAGCTCATATAACGCCACTGTTTGTAAACAAACACTGTTTAGTCTCAATTTGGTTAAAACTGTGATTTTGACCTTATGGACGGCCAGTCCTTGTATTCATAGTGTAGTGAATTCCAGGGGTAGCCCTGAGCTGGACTCAAACCTGGGTCCAGAGACTGTCAAGCCAACACCTTATAACTGTTATACCAAGATGTCTGAACTTCTTGATGAGGTCGCTAGGTTTTGGGTTAAGGTTGCTACAATAGCTTCCTCTATGAATTTGAGAGTGGTTACATTTCTCCAGCCCCCATCCCTCAGCTGTTTACCAAACCAAGTCTAAGGGCAGCCATTATGTTTATGTTTAAATCCAAGGTTGTCCCTTTAAAAAAGCCACACATCAATCAATCCACCAATCTGCAGTTCAAACAATAACAAAGCTGTCATTCTGCCACTGTTTTGGTAATAAGATGATGGATGGGACTGGAGAAATGTAACTACTCTCAAAATCATAGACAGACCTATGGATGCAAGGACTGACCATCCATGACATCAATATTATAGTTTTAACCATGTTGAGGCTATACAGTGTTGGTTCACATTTACACTGTTTCTAAACATTGGAGTAGAAAAAGCTTATTTTGGGATCTGATGGGGTAAGACAGTTGAACTAAGCTCATGAGGCATGTGTTATATTCTTCAAGAATATAAATAATTTAAAAGTCCAAATATGGATGTAGCAACTGCAGATTTCCCCTTTAACACCACACATCAGTTCAACAACTGCAGAGTTTGTGCCTCTGTTTTTAAGACGCATCTTACTGCTAAGTTCATCATTAGAACCATTGGATGCCTTAAGGTGCCTTTGGGAAACCGGAACCAGATATCCAGTTCCCTCCTCTTCTTCCTCCTCCTTTTTCGATGCGACAGTCATCTCCTCCTCCTCCTCTTTCACTCCAAACACGGGAGCCTCCTCTTCTTTCACTGTAACATCCCCCTCTTCTTTCACTCCAAAAACTGCATCCTCCTCTTCTTTCACTGTAACATCCTCCTCCTCTTTCACTCTGAACGCGTCTTCCTCTTCTTTCACTGTAACATCCTCCTCCTCTTTTACTCTGAACGCGTCTTCCTCTTCTTTCACTGTAACTTCTTTCTCTTCTTCTTTAACGGTAACAGCTTCACCCTCTACTTGTTTTTGTATTGTAACATCCTCCTCTTCCTCCTCCTCTTTCACTAGAGCTTCTTTCTCCGTCCAGCAGACCTCCTCTTCTTTAGCAGGAGGAGAGTAGCTTAGTGAGCTCATGGTCGGGGATGTTAGCTAGCTAGGCTAGTGCTAACTTAACCAGCCAGCTAGCTGACCAATAACAACAACACCGTAAATATGAAATTAAATGGAATAACTAACTAGACGACAGAAGTGGGTTTAAAACACAGTGGCTAATATACACGAAAGCGTCTAAAGAGCTTTATTGGTTGGGCTATTTTGTCTAGCAAGCTACCGAGGTGTCTGACTAACTGTTGCTGCTGTTGAAAGAAGCGTCCCGTCCACTAGATTATACGTCACACTAGCAGCATAGCCTTAAAGTCCCACATCGCCATCTGCTGACTGGAGTGGGTAACGAAGTTGAGTAAAATGTAGATTTTATTTTCAGACAAAAAGTTAAAGGGTAGGAAGCATGAGTTTTTACTCACCAATGTAACAACACAGTGTGGTTAAAGACTTAGGAACTTAGTTGTAGTCACGATCTGGTTACCTATTAAGTTCAAACAGTTATGTTTTTGCGTTATTACATATTTATTAACTTATTTCCAGATATCTTCTAAACTACCCACAATGCACTATTTCTCAACGTCATATGGAGGATCTACTCTGTGCTACCGAGTTTGTATGCTAGCTCGGTAGCTAGCTCAAGCTTGCAAACGTTAGCCACACCTCATGTTTTTCATGCACTGTGTGGTTGTGTTATCTAGTGTGAACCTGTTACCACAATAGGCTCTGGTGCCTTCTTGCCGTGGGCTCAAAACCAAAGAGAAAATCAGACCTGGCAGTGACATACTAGACCCTGGCAGTAAATCTAATACTCAGGTGCTTTAAGTCATGCATTAAAGGTCTGGGGTGGTTCCGTGGTTATAAGTTACTGACCTAAAACTCACTAGTTTCTATAACTCTCGTCTTGCTAAAACTCATTAGCTTCTAGAACTCTGGTCTTCCTAAAACTCATTAGCTTCTAGAACTCTGGTCTTCCTAAAACTCACTAGCTTCTAGAACTCTGGTCTTCCTAAAACTCACTAGCTTCTAGAACTCTGGTCTTCCTAAAACTCACTAGCTTCTAGAACTCTGGTCGTCTTAAAACTCACTAGCTTCTAGAACTCTGGTCTTCCTAAAACTCACTAGCTTCTAGAACTCTGGTCTTCCTAAAACTCACTGGCTTCTAGAACTCTGGTCCTCCTAAAACTCACTAGCTTCTAAAACTCTGGTCTTCCTAAAACTCACTAGCTTCTAGAACTCTGGTCTTCCTAAAACTCACTAGCTTCTAGAACTCTGGTCTTCCTAAAACTCACTAGCTTCTAGAACTCTGGTCGTCTTAAAACTCACTAGCTTCTAGAACTCTGGTCTTCCTAAAACTCACTAGCTTCTAGAACTCTGGTCTTCCTAAAACTCACTAGCTTCTAGAACTCTCGTCCCTTGTTGTCCTTACCACAGACATGTCTGATTTCAAGAGGAAACTCCTGCAATATCCGTAGTAACTTTCCACCTCACTGCGGAGCTTCTCTCTCTTTTCAGGGTTCACTCGATAGGCATGTTGTTGGATCGGGGCCGAGTCCCCAATGTCATACTCTAGTACATTTGGGTTGGCACATCTGAGAATGAACCCTGATATTCTACAAGCAGTGCAACAATGTCAATATAATTGTACCCCAAAATGGTCAGTTCGTTGCATAAATTATGATTACTAAATGTTGCATGAATTGTAAATATGAAATATCAAAACAGAATGATCACCCCTTTGTTAATATGTATTGGCAATAATTCACTTAATGGTGAGGCATTGAATAATAAAACATATATATTTTGTCAGGCTGGATGTTTGAAATATGAGTAGGTTATTTGAGTCATGCTTCTTCAGTAGTGGAATAAAAACAAGTAGCACTTGAATGTTGTAAAGAAATACTGGAGTGATGTAAGATTGTTAATAAAACTGATTATAGACCAATTTATTATACTGCGTCCATGTTTATAGGCGGCAAGTACGTTGAAATTAAGTTGTTGTCAAGTCGTTGAAAAAACGACCTGAAAATACATATTTTCAACTAAAACCGAATGTAAACTCAGCAACAAAAAAAAGTCCTCTCACTGTCAACTGCGTTTATTTTCAGCAAACTTAACATGTGTAAATATTTGTATGAACATAACAAGATTCAACAACTGAGACATAAACTGAACAAGTTCCACACACAAATAATGTGTCCCTGGGGGGGGGGGGGTCAAAATCAAAAGTAACAGTCAGTATCTGGTGTGGCCACCAGCTGCATTAAGTACTGCAGTGCATCTCCTCCTCATGGACTGCACCAGATTTGCCAGTTCTTGCTGTGAGATGTTACCCCACTCTTCCACCAAGGCACATACAAGTTCCCGGACATTTCTGGGGGGAATTGCCCTAGCCCTCACCCTCCGATCCAACAGGTCCCAGACGTGCTCAATGGGATTGAGATCCGGGTTCTTCACTGGCCATGACAGAACACTGACATTCCTGTCTTGCAGGAAATCACGCACAGAATGAGCAGTATGGCTGGTGGCATTGTCATGTCAGGATGAGCCTGCAGGAAGGGTACCACATGAGGGAGGATGCCTCCTTGCAGCATGCATAAGGCACGTTTACGCAGATGAGCAGGGATCCTGGGCATATTTCTTTTGGTGTTTTCCAGAGTCAATAGTAGGCCTCTTTTGTGTCCTTAGTTTTCATAACTGTGACCTTAATTGCCTACCATCTAAAGTTGTTAGTGTCTTAATGACCGTTCCACAGGTGCATGTTCATTAATTATTTATGGTTCATTGAACAAGCATGGGAAACAGTGTTTAAACCCTTTACAATGAAGATCTGTGAAGTTATTTGGATTTTTACAAATTATCTTTGAAAGACAGGGTCCTGAAAAGGGGACGTTTCTTTTTTTGCTGAGTTTATATTGGACATCAGGCATAGTCTTCTTTTCAATGTCTTTTCAATGACATTTTGCTACGTGGGAAACCTCAATGTCAAAACACAGTTTTAACATGTCCAAATCAATAACCAATATGCAAAAACAGTTTGTGATATATTGAAAACCTAAACCTAAACTGTACTATCTACACAAATGTGCCACAATAATCATATTAAAACAAGCACCTTATAAACTGCACAAGCACCAACAATAAGTCACTGATATAGATTATGGGGGAGATCAGGTTGTACCTGCTGTTGAAACTAACACAACTAAAACAACACATGGAAATGGGAGATAACTTTTACCTCACTGGTTAGAGGACAACCTGCAGAAGACAGTCAGCTACATTTTGGAGTGATTCATTTACATGGGTCGCTAAACAAAGGAACGCAACACTTATTTCATCGATATCATGTTGAAATCAATTGCGCAAGAGGGGGGAGATGAGGTTGCACGTCCTGTTAACTAACAGCTCAAACACCACATGGAATCTGGGAATAATGTGTACATCTCTGGTCAGAGGACAATTTGTAGAAAACAGCTAGCTGCATTTTGATTAACGTGTAACACAACTTTTTAAAATATTTTTTTTTACTTTTTGTTAAATCACATAAATACTCTTTCAATTCATAGCCTGGATTTTTCCCAGAGGCTAATATCCATATCACGCTGAAATAAATTGAACAGGGGGAAACGTTTAGGGTTCTACATTGTGACATTATTAATGAAAGTACTCCTACTACAATGTTAAAACATTCTACATTGTGACATTATTAATTAAAGTACTCCTTCTACAATGTTAAAACATTCTACATTGTGACATTATTTCATTGATATCATGAAACAACTCATGTATGTATTTTCTGATGTTTGATCAGAGATCTTTTATCAAAGTATCTCTTGTCACATGATCACAGCTATATCATTTATCTCCAGCTATATCATTTATCTCCTGCTAAATAGTTTATCTCCTGTGTGTGTTCTCTGGTGTGATTTTAAATCTCTTAACCTAACAACATTCTTTCTGCAGTCAGAGCAAAGATAAGATTTCTCTCCTGTGTGTGTTCTCTGGTGTACTACCAGGCCGCTTGACTGAGTAAAACTCTTCCCACATTGAGTACAGCTATACGTTTTCTCTCCTGTGTGCGTTCTCTGGTGTACTACCAGGCCGCTTGACTGAGTAAAACTCTTCCCACAATGATCACAGCTATAAGGTTTCTCTCCTGTGTGTGTTCTCTGGTGCACTATCAGGGAGCTTGACTGAGTAAAACTCTTCCCACATTGATCACAGCTATAAAGTTTCTCTCCTGTGTGTGTTCTCTGGTGCACTATCAGGGCGCTTGACCGAGTAAAACTCTTCCCACATTGAGTACAGCTATATGGTGATTTCTCTCCTGTGTGTGTTCTCTGGTGTGATTTTAAATCTCTTAAATTAACAAAAGTCTTTCCGCAGTCAGAGCAGTTGTAAGGTTTCTCTCCTGTGTGTGTTCTCTGGTGCACTATCAGGGAGCTTGACTGAGTAAAACTCCTCCCACATTGAGTACAACTATATGGTGATTTCTCTCCTGTGTGTGTTCTCTGGTGTGATTTTAAATATATTAAATTAACAAAAGTCTTTCCGCAGTCAGAGCAGTCGTAAGGTTTCTCTCCTGTGTGTCTTCTCAGATGTACTATAAGGTAGCTTGACCGAGTAAAACTCCTCCCACATTGAGTACAGCTATAAGATTTCTCTCCTGTGTGTGTTCTCTGGTGCACTATCAGGGAGCTTGACCGAGTAAAACTCTTCCCACATTGAGTACAACTATATGGTGATTTCTCTCCTGTGTGTGTTCTCTGGTGTGATTTTAAATCTATTAAATTAACAAAAGTCTTTACGCAGTCAGAGCAGTCGTAAGGTTTCTCTCCTGTGTGTGTTCTCTGGTGCACTATCAGGGAGCTTGACCGAGTAAAACTCTTCCCACATTGATCACAGCTATAAGGTTTCTCTCCTGTGTGTGTTCTCTGGTGCACTATCAGGTAGCTTGACCGAATAAAACTCTTCCCACATTGATCACAGCTATAAGGTTTCTCTCCTGTGTGTACTCGCTGGTGTATTTTAAGTTCTGATGAAGACTTGCAACGTTTCCCACAGTCAGAGCAGCAGTGAGATTTCTTCCCAGTGGGTCTCAGATGGTTTTTCTTAAGGTGTTCTGATCTGGAGAGAGACCTTTCTGCCTCGTCAGCATCATGTTGTTGAGGCTCCCCAGAGGATCCACGATAGCCACGTCTGTCTCCTGTGTGAACGACAAAGTCAGACAGATGGTTAAAGAACCACAACAGCAGAAATACACTGTTTATTTGAGATAAAAGGTGATACCCAGAGCATACCCATGAAATTGTACAACAACTGACATCTTTAATTATTTGACAATTGTCTTAAGACAGTCAAGTGAGCAACAATAGTCATATTTTGTCTTGTTTTCAGATTAGTAGTAACATCGATGATTCTAGGCTCGAAATAAATTATTAAAGTTGTTGAAATCCTAAGCAGAGTGCCAGACGACTTTTACTCTCCAATATAGGACCCTTTCTGTGTTTGCTGTTTGTTGCTATGCAACACAATTTGGCTGCAGAAACTCCTCCATGCTAATAACCGCTAGATATGGATGTAGTATATGAGAACTCCTCCATGCTAATAACCTCTAGTTATGGATGTAGTATATCTGAACTCCTCCATGCTAATAACCTCTAGATATGGATGTAGAATATCTGAACTCCTCCATGCTAATAACCGCTAATTATGGATGTAGTATATCTGAACTCCTCCATGCTAATAACCTCTAGTTATGGATGTAGTATATCTGAACTCCTCCATGCTAATAACCTCTAGTTATGGATGTAGTATATCTGAACTCCTCCATGCTAATAACCTCTAGTTATGGATGTAGTATATCTGAACTCCTCCATGCTAATAACCGCTAGTTATGGATGTAGTATATCTGAACTCCTCCATGCTAATAACCTCTAGTTATGGATGTAGTATATCTGAACTCCTCCATGCTAATAACCTCTAGTTATGGATGTAGTATATCTGAACTCCTCCATGCTAATAACCGCTAGTTATGGATGTAGTATATCTGAACTCCTCCATGCTAATAACCTCTAGTTATGGATGTAGTATATCTGAACTCCTCCATGCTAATAACCTCTAGTTATGGATGTAGTATATCTGAACTCCTCCATGCTAATAACCTCTAGTTATGGATGTACTATATCTGAACTCCTCCATGCTAATAACCTCTAGTTATGGATGTACTATATCTGAACTCCTCCATGCTAATAACCTCTAGTTATGGATGTAGAATATCTGAACTCCTCCATGCTAATAACCGCTAGTTATGGATGTAGTATATCTGAACTCCTCCATGCTAATAACCGCTAGTTATGGATGTAGTATATCTGAACTCCTCCATGCTAATAACCTCTAGTTATGGATGTAGTATATCTGAACTCCTCCATGCTAATAACCGCTAGTTATGGATGTAGTATATCTGAACTCCTCCATGCTAATAACCTCTAGTTATGGATGTAGTATATCTGAACTCCTCCATGCTAATAACCTCTAGTTATGGATGTAGTATATCTGAACTCCTCCATGCTAATAACCGCTAGTTATGGATGTAGTATATCTGAACTCCTCCATGCTAATAACCTCTAGTTATGGATGTAGTATATCTGAACTCCTCCATGCTAATAACCTCTAGTTATGGATGTAGTATATCTGAACTCCTCCATGCTAATAACCTCTAGTTATGGATGTACTATATCTGAACTCCTCCATGCTAATAACCTCTAGTTATGGATGTACTATATCTGAACTCCTCCATGCTAATAACCTCTAGTTATGGATGTAGAATATCTGAACTCCTCCATGCTAATAACCGCTAGTTATGGATGTAGTATATCTGAACTCCTCCATGCTAATAACCTCTAGTTATGGATGTAGAATATCTGAACTCCTCCATGCTAATAACCGCTAGTTATGGATGTAGTATATCTGAACTCCTCCATGCTAATAACCTCTAGTTATGGATGTAGAATATCTGAACTCCTCCATGCTAATAACCGCTAGTTATGGATGTAGTATATCTGAACTCCTCCATGCTAATAACCTCTAGTTATGGATGTAGTATATCTGAACTCCTCCATGCTAATAACCTCTAGTTATGGATGTAGTATATCTGAACTCCTCCATGCTAATAACCTCTAGTTATGGATGTAGTATATCTGAACTCCTCCATGCTAATAACCTCTAGTTATGGATGTAGTATATCTGAACTCCTCCATGCTAATAACCTCTAGTTATGGATGTAGTATATCTGAACTCCTCCATGCTAATAACCTCTAGTTATGGATGTAGTATATCTGAACTCCTCCATGCTAATAACCTCTAGTTATGGATGTAGTATATCTGAACTCCTCCATGCTAATAACCGCTAGTTATGGATGTAGTATATCTGAACTCCTCCATGCTAATAACCTCTAGTTATGGATGTAGTATATCTGAACTCCTCCATGCTAATAACCTCTAGTTATGGATGTAGTATATCTGAACTCCTCCATGCTAATAACCTCTAGTTATGGATGTACTATATCTGAACTCCTCCATGCTAATAACCTCTAGTTATGGATGTACTATATCTGAACTCCTCCATGCTAATAACCTCTAGTTATGGATGTAGAATATCTGAACTCCTCCATGCTAATAACCGCTAGTTATGGATGTAGTATATCTGAACTCCTCCATGCTAATAACCTCTAGTTATGGATGTAGTATATCTGAACTCCTCCATGCTAATAACCGCTAGTTATGGATGTAGTATATCTGAACTCCTCCATGCTAATAACCTCTAGTTATGGATGTAGTATATCTGAACTCCTCCATGCTAATAACCTCTAGTTATGGATGTAGTATATCTGAACTCCTCCATGCTATTAACCTCTAGTTATGGATGTAGTATATCTGAACTCCTCCATGCTAATAACCTCTAGTCATGGATGTAGTATATCTGAACTCCTCCATGCTAATAACCTCTAGTTATGGATGTAGTATATCTGAACTCCTCCATGCTAATAACCTCTAGTTATGGATGTAGTATATCTGAACTCCTCCATGCTAATAACCTCTAGTTATGGATGTAGTATATCTGAACTCCTCCATGCTAATAACCTCTAGTTATGGATGTAGTACATCTGCATGGAGCAACAATGGTGAGCGAAGATTTTAGTTTTTCACAACGTATTCTGAATATTACAGCGCACTATCAGTGGAAGATCAGGAGTGCTACTCAAGGAAACTCACATTAAGCTCTGTGTCGCTATTCACTAATTCACCACCGTGGGTAAAAACTCAGGGGAGTTCTCAGAGGCTGACAGCAACAATAGCCTCCATTTCCAGGTTGCTTATGACTGCATTTCACACTACTTTAGGATTATAATTGTAAGGCTCGTTTGTATGTCCTGCTTAATATAATGTTTGTGCCATCGTCTCAAAACAACTGCTTTATACTTAAAAAATACTTCAACCAGAAATGCTCTGTAGGACCCATAACTTCACCTAACAACAACATAGACCTACTGTAGGACCCATAACTTCACCTAACAACAACATAGACCTACTGTAGGACCCATAACTTCACCTAACAACATAGACCTACTGTAGGACCCATAACTTCACCTAACAACATAGACCTACTGTAGGACCCATAACTTCACCTAACAACATAGACCTACTGTAGGACCTATAACTTCACCTAACAATACCATAGACCTACTGTAGGACCCATAACTTCACCTAACAACATAGACCTACTGTAGGACCCATAACTTCACCTAACAACATAGACCTACTGTAGAACCCATAACTTCACCTAACAACATAGACCTACCGTAGGACCCATAACTTCACCTAATAACATAGACCTACTGTAGGACCCATAACTTCACCTAACAACATAGACCTACTGTAGGACCCATAACTTCACCTAACAACATATACCTACTGTAGAACCCATAACTTCACCTAACAACATAGACCTACCGTAGGACCCATAACTTCACCTAATAACATAGACCTACTGTAGGACCCATAACTTCACCTAACAACATAGACCTACTGTAGGACCCATAACTTCACCTAACAACACAGACCTACTGTAGGACCCATAACTTCACCTAACAATAACATAGACCTACTGTAGGACCCATAACTTCAACTAACAACAACATAGACCCACTATAAGATCCATAACTTCACCTAACAACAACATAGACCTACTGTAGGACCCATAACTTCACCTAACAACATATACCTACTGTAGGACCCATAACTTCACCTAACAACATAGACCTACTGTAGGACCCATAACTTCACCTAACAACAACATAGACCTACTGTAGGACCCATAACTTCACCTAACAACATAGACCTACTGTAGGACTTATAACTTCACCTCACAACAACATAGACCTACTGTAGGACCCATAACTTCACCTAACAATAACATAGACCTACTGTAGGACCCATAACTTCACCTAACAACAACATAGACCTACTGTAGGACCCATAACTTCACCTAACAATAACACAGACCTACTGTAGGACCCATAACTTCACCTAACAACATAGACCTACTGTAGGACCCATAACTTCACCTAACAACATAGAACTACTGTAGGACCCATAACTTCACCTAACAACAACATAGACCTACTATATGATCCTAACAACAACATAGACCTACTGTAGGACCCATAACTTCACCTAACACAATAGACCTACTGTAGGACCCATAACTTCACCTAACAACAATATAGACATACTGTAGGACCGATAACTTCACCTAACAATAACACAGACCTACTGTAGGACCCATAACTTCACCTAACAATAACATAGCCCTACTGTAGGACCCATAACTTCACCTAACAACAACATAGACCTACTGTAGGACCCATAACTTCACCTAACAACAACATAGACCTACTGTAGGACCCATAACTTCACCTAACACAATATACCTACTGTAGGACCCATAACTTCACCTAACAACAATATAGACCTACTGTAGGACCCATAACTTCACCTAACAACAACATAGACCTACTGTAGGACCCATGACTTCACCTAACAATAACATAGACCTACTGTAGGACCCATAACTTCACCTAACTACAACACAGACCTACTGTAGGACCTATAACTTCACCTAACAATAACATAGACCTACTGTAGGACCCATAACTTCACCTAACAACATAGACCTACTGTAGGACCCATGACTTCACCTAACAATACCATAGACCTACTGTAGGACCCATAACTTCACCTAACTACAACACAGACCTACTGTAGGACCTATAACTTCACCTAACAATAACATAGACCTACTGTAGAACCCATAACTTCACCTAACAACATAGACCTACTGTAGGACTAATGGTTTTCTTTGAGACAATAACATAGACCTACTGTAGGACCCATAACTTCACCTAACAACATAGACCTACTGTAGGACCTATAACTTCACCTAACAATACCATAGACCTACTGTAGGACCCATAACTTCACCTAACAACATAGACCTACTGTAGGACCCATAACTTCACCTAACAACATAGACCTACTGTAGAACCCATAACTTCACCTAACAACATAGACCTACCGTAGGACCCATAACTTCACCTAATAACATAGACCTACTGTAGGACCCATAACTTCACCTAACAACATAGACCTACTGTAGGACCCATAACTTCACCTAACAACATATACCTACTGTAGAACCCATAACTTCACCTAACAACATAGACCTACCGTAGGACCCATAACTTCACCTAATAACATAGACCTACTGTAGGACCCATAACTTCACCTAACAACATAGACCTACTGTAGGACCCATAACTTCACCTAACAACACAGACCTACTGTAGGACCCATAACTTCACCTAACAATAACATAGACCTACTGTAGGACCCATAACTTCAACTAACAACAACATAGACCCACTATAAGATCCATAACTTCACCTAACAACAACATAGACCTACTGTAGGACCCATAACTTCACCTAACAACATATACCTACTGTAGGACCCATAACTTCACCTAACAACATAGACCTACTGTAGGACCCATAACTTCACCTAACAACAACATAGACCTACTGTAGGACCCATAACTTCACCTAACAACATAGACCTACTGTAGGACTTATAACTTCACCTCACAACAACATAGACCTACTGTAGGACCCATAACTTCACCTAACAATAACATAGACCTACTGTAGGACCCATAACTTCACCTAACAACAACATAGACCTACTGTAGGACCCATAACTTCACCTAACAATAACACAGACCTACTGTAGGACCCATAACTTCACCTAACAACATAGACCTACTGTAGGACCCATAACTTCACCTAACAACATAGAACTACTGTAGGACCCATAACTTCACCTAACAACAACATAGACCTACTATATGATCCTAACAACAACATAGACCTACTGTAGGACCCATAACTTCACCTAACACAATAGACCTACTGTAGGACCCATAACTTCACCTAACAACAATATAGACATACTGTAGGACCGATAACTTCACCTAACAATAACACAGACCTACTGTAGGACCCATAACTTCACCTAACAATAACATAGCCCTACTGTAGGACCCATAACTTCACCTAACAACAACATAGACCTACTGTAGGACCCATAACTTCACCTAACAACAACATAGACCTACTGTAGGACCCATAACTTCACCTAACACAATATACCTACTGTAGGACCCATAACTTCACCTAACAACAATATAGACCTACTGTAGGACCCATAACTTCACCTAACAACAACATAGACCTACTGTAGGACCCATGACTTCACCTAACAATAACATAGACCTACTGTAGGACCCATAACTTCACCTAACTACAACACAGACCTACTGTAGGACCTATAACTTCACCTAACAATAACATAGACCTACTGTAGGACCCATAACTTCACCTAACAACATAGACCTACTGTAGGACCCATAACTTCACCTAACAACATAGACCTACTGTAGGACCTATAACCTCACCTAACAACAACATAGACCTACTATAGGACCCATAACTTCACCTAACAACATAGACCTACTGTAGGACCCATAACTTCACCTAACACAATATACCTACTGTAGGACCCATAACTTCACCTAACAACAACATAGACCTACTGTAGGACCCATAACTTCACCTAACAACATAGACCTACTGTAGGACCCATAACTTCACCTAACAACATAGACCTACTGTAGGACCCATAACTTCACCTAACAACAACATAGACCTACTGTAGGACCCATAACTTCACCTAACAACATAGACCTACTGTAGGACACATAACTTCACCTAACAATACCATAGACCTACTGTAGGACCCATAACTTCACCTAACAACATAGACCTACTGTAGGACCCATAACTTCACCTAACAACATAGACCTACTGTAGAACCCATAACTTCACCTAACAACATAGACCTACCGTAGGACCCATAACTTCACCTAATAACATAGACCTACTGTAGGACCCATAACTTCACCTAACAACATAGACCTACTGTAGGACCCATAACTTCACCTAACAACATAGACCTACTGTAGGACCCATAACTTCACCTAACAACAACATAGACCTACTGTAGGACCCATAACTTCACCTAACAATAACACAGACCTACTGTAGGACCCATAACTTCACCTAACAACATAGACCTACTGTAGGACCCATAACTTCACCTAACAACATAGAACTACTGTAGGACCCATAACTTCACCTAACAACAACATAGACCTACTATATGATCCTAACAACAACATAGACCTACTGTAGGACCCATAACTTCACCTAACACAATAGACCTACTGTAGGACCCATAACTTCACCTAACAACAATATAGACATACTGTAGGACCGATAACTTCACCTAACAATAACACAGACCTACTGTAGGACCCATAACTTCACCTAACAATAACATAGCCCTACTGTAGGACCCATAACTTCACCTAACAACAACATAGACCTACTGTAGGACCCATAACTTCACCTAACAACAACATAGACCTACTGTAGGACCCATAACTTCACCTAACACAATATACCTACTGTAGGACCCATAACTTCACCTAACAACAATATAGACCTACTGTAGGACCCATAACTTCACCTAACAACAACATAGACCTACTGTAGGACCCATGACTTCACCTAACAATAACATAGACCTACTGTAGGACCCATAACTTCACCTAACTACAACACAGACCTACTGTAGGACCTATAACTTCACCTAACAATAACATAGACCTACTGTAGGACCCATAACTTCACCTAACAACATAGACCTACTGTAGGACCCATAACTTCACCTAACAACATAGACCTACTGTAGGACCTATAACCTCACCTAACAACAACATAGACCTACTATAGGACCCATAACTTCACCTAACAACATAGACCTACTGTAGGACCCATAACTTCACCTAACACAATATACCTACTGTAGGACCCATAACTTCACCTAACAACAACATAGACCTACTGTAGGACCCATAACTTCACCTAACAACATAGACCTACTGTAGGACCCATAACTTCACCTAACAACATAGACCTACTGTAGGACCCATAACTTCACCTAACAACAACATAGACCTACTGTAGGACCCATAACTTCACCTAACAACATAGACCTACTGTAGGACACATAACTTCACCTAACAATACCATAGACCTACTGTAGGACCCATAACTTCACCTAACAACATAGACCTACTGTAGGACCCATAACTTCACCTAACAACATAGACCTACTGTAGAACCCATAACTTCACCTAACAACATAGACCTACCGTAGGACCCATAACTTCACCTAATAACATAGACCTACTGTAGGACCCATAACTTCACCTAACAACATAGACCTACTGTAGGACCCATAACTTCACCTAACAACATAGACCTACTGTAGGACCCATAACTTCACCTAACAACAACATAGACCTACTGTAGGACCCATAACTTCACCTAACAATAACACAGACCTACTGTAGGACCCATAACTTCACCTAACAACATAGACCTACTGTAGGACCCATAACTTCACCTAACAACATAGAACTACTGTAGGACCCATAACTTCACCTAACAACAACATAGACCTACTATATGATCCTAACAACAACATAGACCTACTGTAGGACCCATAACTTCACCTAACACAATAGACCTACTGTAGGACCCATAACTTCACCTAACAACAATATAGACATACTGTAGGACCGATAACTTCACCTAACAATAACACAGACCTACTGTAGGACCCATAACTTCACCTAACAATAACATAGCCCTACTGTAGGACCCATAACTTCACCTAACAACAACATAGACCTACTGTAGGACCCATAACTTCACCTAACAACAACATAGACCTACTGTAGGACCCATAACTTCACCTAACACAATATACCTACTGTAGGACCCATAACTTCACCTAACAACAATATAGACCTACTGTAGGACCCATAACTTCACCTAACAACAACATAGACCTACTGTAGGACCCATGACTTCACCTAACAATACCATAGACCTACTGTAGGACCCATAACTTCACCTAACTACAACACAGACCTACTGTAGGACCTATAACTTCACCTAACAATAACATAGACCTACTGTAGAACCCATAACTTCACCTAACAACATAGAGCTACTGTAGGACTAATAGTTTTCTTTGAGACAATAACATAGACCTACTGTAGGACCCATAACTTCACCTAACACAATATACCTACTGTAGGACCCATAACTTCACCTAACAACAACATAGACCTACTGTAGGACCCATAACTTCACCTAACAACATAGACCTACTGTAGGACCCATAACTTCACCTAACAACCTAGACCTACTGTAGGACCCATAACTTCACCTAACAACATAGACCTACTGTAGGACCCATAACTTCACCTAACAACATAGACCTACTGTAGGACCCATAACTTCACCTAACAACAACATAGACCTACTGTAGGACCCATAACTTCACCTAACAATAACACAGACCTACTGTAGGACCCATAACTTCACCTAACAACATAGACCTACTGTAGGACCCATAACTTCACCTAACAACATAGAACTACTGTAGGACCCATAACTTCACCTAACAACAACATAGACCTATTATATGATCCTAACAACAACATAGACCTACTGTAGGACCCATAACTTCACCTAACACAATAGACCTACTGTAGGACCCATAACTTCACCTAACAACAATATAGACATACTGTAGGACCGATAACTTCACCTAACAATAACATAGCCCTACTGTAGGACCCATAACTTCACCTAACAACAACATAGACCTACTGTAGGACCCATAACTTCACCTAACAACAACATAGACCTACTGTAGGACCAATAACTTCACCTAACACAATATACCTACTGTAGGACCCATAACTTCACCTAACAACAATATAGACCTACTGTAGGACCCATAACTTCACCTAACAACAACATAGACCTACTGTAGGACCCATGACTTCACCTAACAATACCATAGACCTACTGTAGGACCCATAACTTCACCTAACTACAACACAGACCTACTGTAGGACCTATAACTTCACCTAACAATAACATAGACCTACTGTAGAACCCATAACTTCACCTAACAACATAGACCTACTGTAGGACTAATGGTTTTCTTTGAGACAATAACATAGACCTACTGTAGGACCCATAACTTCACCTAACAACAACATAGACCTACTGTAGGACCCATAACTTCACCTAACACAATATACCTACTGTAGGACCCATAACTTCACCTAACAACAACATAGACCTACTGTAGGACCCATAACTTCACCTAACAACATAGACCTACTGTAGGACCCATAACTTCACCTAACAACATAGACCTACTGTAGGACCCATAACTTCACCTAACAACATAGACCTACTGTAGGACCTATAACTTCACCTAACAATACCATAGACCTACTGTAGGACCCATAACTTCACCTAACAACATAGACCTACTGTAGGACCCATAACTTCACCTAACAACTTACACCTACTGTAGGACCCATAACTTCACCTAACAACATAGACCTACTGTAGGACCCATAACTTCACCTAACAACAACATAGACCTACTGTAGGACCCATAATTTCACCTAACAATAACACAGACCTACTGTAGGACCCATAACTTCACCTAACAACATAGACCTACTGTAGGACCCATAACTTCACCTAACAACATAGAACTACTGTAGGACCCATAACTTCACCTAACAACAACATAGACCTATTATATGATCCTAACAACAACATAGACCTACTGTAGGACCCATAACTTCACCTAACACAATAGACCTACTGTAGGACCCATAACTTCACCTAACAACAATATAGACATACTGTAGGACCGATAACTTCACCTAACAATAACACAGACCTACTGTAGGACCCATAACTTCACCTAACAATAACATAGCCCTACTGTAGGACCCATAACTTCACCTAACAACAACATAGACCTACTGTAGGACCCATAACTTCACCTAACAACAACATAGACCTACTGTAGGACCCATAACTTCACCTAACACAATATACCTACTGTAGGACCCATAACTTCACCTAACAACAATATAGACCTACTGTAGGACCCATAACTTCACCTAACAACAACATAGACCTACTGTAGGACCCATGACTTCACCTAACAATACCATAGACCTACTGTAGGACCCATAACTTCACCTAACTACAACACAGACCTACTGTAGGACCTATAACTTCACCTAACAATAACATAGACCTACTGTAGAACCCATAACTTCACCTAACAACATAGACCTACTGTAGGACTAATGGTTTTCTTTGAGACAATAACATAGACCTACTGTAGGACCCATAACTTCACCTAACAACAACATAGACCTACTGTAGGACCCATAACTTCACCTAACACAATATACCTACTGTAGGACCCATAACTTCACCTAACAACAACATAGACCTACTGTAGGA
The DNA here is from genome assembly GCF_964263955.1 of Coregonus lavaretus. NCBI lineage: Eukaryota > Metazoa > Chordata > Actinopteri > Salmoniformes > Salmonidae > Coregonus > Coregonus lavaretus. The sequence continues at coordinate 1,004,884 of NW_028164744.1, forward strand.
CCCATAACTTCACCTAACAACATAGACCTACTGTAGGACCCATAACTTCACCTAACAACATAGACCTACTGTAGGACCCATGACTTCACCTAACAACATAGACCTACTGTAGGACCCATAACTTCACCTAACAACATAGACCTACTGTAGGACCTATAACTTCACCTAACAATACCATAGACCTACTGTAGGACCCATAACTTCACCTAACAACATAGACCTACTGTAGGACCCATAACTTCACCTAACAACTTACACCTACTGTAGAACCCATAACTTCACCTAACAACTTACACCTACTGTAGAACCCATAACTTCACCTAACAACATAGACCTACCGTAGGACCCATAACTTCACCTAATAACATAGACCTACTGTAGGACCCATAACTTCACCTAATAACATAGACCTACTGTAGGACCCATAACTTCACCTAATAACATAGACCTACTGTAGGACCCATAACTTCACCTAACAACACAGACCTACTGTAGGACCCATAACTTCACCTAACAATAACATAGACCTACTGTAGGACCCATAACTTCAACTAACAACAACATAGACCCACTATAAGATCCATAACTTCACCTAACAACAACATAGACCTACTGTAGGACCCATAACTTCACAAAACAACATATACCTACCGTAGGACCCATAACTTCACCTAACAACATAGACCTACTGTAGGACCCATAACTTCACCTAACAATAACATAGACCTACTATAGGACCCATAACTTCACCTAACAACATAGACCTACTGTAGGACTTATAACTTCACCTCACAACAACATAGACCTACTGTAGGACCCATAACTTCACCTAACAATAACATAGACCTACTGTAGGACCCATAACTTCACCTAACAACAACATAGACCAAATGTAGGACCCATAACTTCACCTAACAACATAGACCTACTGTAGGACCCATAACTTCACCTAACAACATAGAACTACTGTAGGACCCATAACTTCACCTAACAACAACATAGACCTACTGTATGATCCTAACAACAACATAGACCTACTGTAGGACCCATAACTTCACCTAACACAATAGACCTACTGTAGGACCCATAACTTCACCTAACAACAACATAGACCTACTGTAGGACCCATAACTTCACCTAACAACAATATAGACCTACTGTAGGACTAATGGTTTTCTTTGAGACAATAACATAGACCTACTGTAGGACCCATAACTTCACCTAACAACAACATAGACCTACTGTAGGACCCATAACTTCACCTAACACAATATACCTACTGTAGGACCCATAACTTCACCTAACAACAACATAGACCTACTGTAGGACCCATAACTTCACCTAACAACATAGACCTACTGTAGGACCCATAACTTCACCTAACAACATAGACCTACTGTAGGACCCATAACTTCACCTAACAACATAGACCTACTGTAGGACCCATAACTTCACCTAACAATAACATAGACCTACTGTAGGACCCATAACTTCACCTAACAACATAGACCTACTGTAGGACCGATAACTTCACCTAACAATACCATAGACCTACTGTAGGACCCATAACTTCACCTAACATCATAGACCTACTGTAGGACCCATAACTTCACCTAACATCATAGACCTACTGTAGGACCCATAACTTCACCTAACAACATAGACCTACTGTAGGACCCATAACTTCACCTAACAACATAGACCTACTGTAGAACCCATAACTTCACCTAACAACATAGACCTACCGTAGGACCCATAACTTCACCTAATAACATAGACCTACTGTAGGACCCATAACTTCACCTAACAACATAGACCTACTGTAGGACCCATAACTTCACCTAACAACATATACCTACTGTAGAACCCATAACTTCACCTAACAACATAGACCTACCGTAGGACCCATAACTTCACCTAATAACATAGACCTACTGTAGGACCCATAACTTCACCTAAAAACATAGACCTACTGTAGGACCCATAACTTCACCTAACAACACAGACCTACTGTAGGACCCATAACTTCACCTAACAATAACATAGACCTACTGTAGGACCCATAACTTCAACTAACAACAACATAGACCCACTATAAGATCCATAACTTCACCTAACAACAACATAGACCTACTGTAGGACCCATAACTTCACCTAACATCATATACCTACTGTAGGACCCATAACTTCACCTAACAACATAGACCTACTGTAGGACCCATAACTTCACCTAACAACATAGACCTACTGTAGGACCCATAACTTCACCTAACAACATAGACCTACTGTAGGACTTATAACTTCACCTCACAACAACATAGACCTACTGTAGGACCCATAACTTCACCTAACAATAACATAGACCTACTGTAGGACCCATAACTTCACCTAACAACCACATAGACCTACTGTAGGACCCATACAGTGGGGAGAACAAGTATTTGATACACTGCCGATTTTGCAGGTTTTCCTACTTACAAAGCATGTAGAGGTCTGTAATTTTGATCATAGGTACACTTCAACTGTGAGAAATGGAATCTAAAACAAAAATCCAGAAAATCACAATGTATGATTTTTAACTAATTAATTTGCATTTTATTGCATGACATAAGTATTTGATCACCTACCAACCAGTAAGAATTCCGGCTCTCACAGACCTGTTAGTTTTTCTTTAAGAAGCCCTCCTGTTCTCCACTCATTACCTGTATTAACTGCACCTGTTTGAACTCGTTACCTGTATAAAAGACACCTGTCCACACACTCAATCAAACAGACTCCAACCTCTCCACAATGGCCAAGACCAGAGAGCTGTGTAAGGACATCAGGGATAAAATTGTAGACCTGCACTGGGCTACAGGACAATAGGCAAGGCTGGGATGGGCTACAGGACAATAGGCAAGCAGCTTGGTGAGAAGGCAACAACTGTTGGCGCAATTATAAGAAAATGGAAGAAGTTCAGGATGACGGTCAATCACCCTCGGTCTGGGGCTCCATGCAAGATCTCACCTCGTGGGGCATCAATGATCATGAGGAAGGTGAGGGATCAGCCCAGAACTACACGGCAGGACCTGGTCAATGACCTGAAGAGAGCTGGGACCACAGTCTCAAAGAAAACCATTAGTAACACACTACGCCATCATGGATTAAAATCCTGCAGCGCACGCAAGGTCCCCCTGCTCAAGCCAGCGCATGTCCAGGCCCGTCTGAAGTTTGCCAATGACCATCTGGATGATTCAGAGGAGGAATGGGAGAAGGTCATGTGGTCTGATGAGACAAAAAATAGAGCTTTTTGGTCTAAACTCCACTCGCCGTGTTTGGAGGAAGAAGAAGGATGAGTACAACCCCAAGAACACCATCCCAACCGTGAAGCATGGAGGTGAAAACATCATTCTTTGGGGATGCTTTTCTGCAAAGGGGACAGGACGACTGCACCGTATTGAGGGGAGGATGGATGGGGCCATGTATCGCAAGATCTTGGCCAACAACCTCCTTCCCTCAGTAAGAGCATTGAAGATGGGTCGTGGCTGGGTCTTCCAGCATGACAACGACCCAAAACACACAGCCAGGGCAACTAAGGAGTGGCTCCGTAAGAAGCATCTCAAGGTCCTGGAGTGGCCTAGCCAGTCTCCAGACCTGAACCCAATAGAACATCTTTGGAGGGAGCTGGAAGTCCGTATTGCCCAGCGACAGCCCCGAAACCTGAAGGATCTGGAGAAGGTCTGTATGGAGGAGTGGGCCAAAATCCCTGCTGCAGTGTGTGCAAACCTGGTCAAGACCTACAGGAAACGTATGATCTCTGTAATTGCAAACAAAGGTTTCTGAACCAAATATTAAGTTCTGCTTTTCTGATGTATCAAATACTTAAAAATCATACAATGTGATTTTCTGTATTTTTGTTTTAGATTCCGTCTCTCACAGTTGAAGTGTACCTATGATAAAAATTACAGACCTCTACATGGTTTGTAAGTAGGAAAACCTGCAACATCGGCAGTGTATCAAATACTTGTTCTCCCCACTGTATCTTCACCTAACAACAATAACATAGACCTACTGTAGGACCCATAACTTCACCTAACAATAACATAGACCTACTGTAGCACCCATAACTTCACCTAACAACATAGACCTACTGTAGGACCCATAACTTCACCTAACAATAACATAGACCTACTGTAGGACCCATAACTTCACCTAACAATACCACAGACCTACTGTAGGACCCATAACTTCACCTAACAACAACATAGACCTACTGTAAGACCCATAACTTCACCTAACAACATAGACCTACTGTAGGACCCATAACTTCACCTAACAACATAGACCTACTGTAGGACCCATAACTTCACCTAACAATAACATAGACCTACTGTAGGACCCATAATTTCACCTAACAACATAGACCTACTGTAGGACCCATAACTTCACCTAACAACATAGACCTACTGTAGGACCCATAACTTCACCTAACAACATAGGCCTACTGTAGGACCCATAACTTCACCTAACAACATAGACCTACTGTAGGACCCATAACTTCACCTAACAACAACATAGACCTACTGTAGGACCCATAACCTCACCTAACAACAACAACATAGACCTACTGTAGGACCCATAACTTCACCTAACAACAACATAGACCTACTGTAGGACCCATAACTTCACCTAACAACATAGACCTACTGTAGGACCCATAACCTCACCTAACAATACCATATACAGTGAGGGAAAAAAGTATTTGATCCCCTGCTGATTTTGTACATTTGCCAACTGACAAAGAAATGATCAGTCTATAATTTTAACGGTAGGTTTATTTGAACAGTGAGAGACAGAATAACAACAACAAAATCCAGAAAAACGCTTGTCAAAAATGTTATAAACTGATTTGCATTTTAATTAGGGAAATAAGTATTTGACCCCTCTGCAAAACATGACTTAGTACTTGGTGGCAAAACCCTTGTTGGCAATCACAGAGGTCAGACGTTTCTTGTAGTTGGCCACCAGGTTTGCACACATCTCAGGAGGGATTTTGTCCCACTCCTCTTTGCAGATGTTCTCCAAGTCATTAAAGGTTTCGAGGCTGACGTTTGGCAACTCAAACCTTCAGCTCCCACCACAGATTTTCTATGGGATTAAGGTCTGGAGACTGGCTAGGCCACTCCAGGACCTTAATGTGCTTCTTCTTGAGCCACTCCTTTGTTGCCTTGGCCGTGTGTTTTGGGTCATTGTCATGCTGGAATACCCATCCACGACCCATTTTCAATGCCCTGGCTGAGGGAAGGAGGTTCTCACCCAAGATTTGACGGTACATGGCCCCGTCCATCGTCCCTTTGATGCGGTGAAGTTGAAAGATTACCACCTGTGATAGATTACCACCTGTGATAGATGACCACCTGTGATAGATGACCACCTGTGATAGATGACCACCTGTGATAGATGACCACCTGTGATAGATTACCACCTGTGATAGATGACCACCTGTGATAGATGACCACCTGTGATAGATTACCACCTGTGATAGATTACCACCTGTGATAGATTACCACCTGTGATAGATTACCACCTGTGATAGATTACCACCTGTGATAGCGAAAAACTGTCCTCTAAATTACTCCAGCCTTCTTTAACTTTGGGCGGCATGATGGTAGCAACGTAGGCTAACGCTGGTACGCCATTCCAGTCAGCACAGCTAGCAGGACCGATGGAAACCGCAACAAACAGCAGGGATTTAAACAGCCAGAAGCCCGGGAATATCCACGGCTAACTGAGGCTAACGGCGTCGCGAGATCCAAATTCAATAGGTAGGCTAGTAAACAAAACCAGAAAATGTAAAAAAAAAACGTATAACGGCCATCCAAGAGACTGTCGACCAATCATGTTCACGTTGTCATGCAGCGTCACGCGGTTGCTAAGCTAATTGGCACGTAATCCCTTTTAAAAAGTCAGGGTATGAGTTGAGAAACCTGCCTATTGCCAGCTTTAATATAGCAGATAGATTGCAGCTTCCATCATTTCCAATCCCCCATATATTATTTTGTAAATATGTATATATATATATACACAATACAGGTCAAAGGTTTGGACACACCTACTCATTCAAGGGTTTTTCTTTATTTGTACTATTTTCTACATTGTAGAATAATAGTGAAGACATCAAAACTGTGAAATAACACATATGGAATCATGTAGTAACCAAAAAAGTGTTAAACAAATCAATAAATATGTTATATTTGAGATTCTTCAAATATAAAATATATAAAATGTTATTGTGTTACTTTTTATAATTTTTTACTTTAGTTTATTTAGTAAATATTTTATTGACTTTATTTAACTGCACTGTTGGTTAAGGGCTTGTAAGTAAGCATTTCACGGTAACGTCTATTTGGCGCATGTGACAAATACAATTAGATTTGAATTTGTATGCTGTAGCATTAAGATTTCCCTTCACTGGAACTAAGGAGCATGAACCATGAAAACAGCCCCAGACCATTATTCCTCCTCCACCAAACTTTACAGTTGGCACTATGTATTCGGGCAGGTAGCTTGTAAGTAAGGTCTACACCTGTAGCATGAATCGTTCCTGTTCACAACGAGGTAAAGAGCAGAATAATTGAAGGAATGAATCCGAGCCTAACGCTCATCACCTGTGGAAGGCGGGGCTTCCAGCGAGGCGCGGATTTCATTGGCCTTGGCCTTGTCAACCAAAGTCACGACTCACCATAGTATGTTTTACCAAAGTTGACTGACCCTTAAGGGAACTACACTGCCATAAATGCAAGGAAATCCTCACTGGCAGTTATAGAAAGACCCATATACTGTATAACCATTGATTCTTGAAGAATATAACTTATAAATGCCTCAAATGTATTTCCCCATCAAAAACCAAAACATAAGCTTGTATAATGCCACTGGTTGTAAACAAACACTGTATATCTTCAAAACCAGGTTAAAACTATGATTTTGACCTCATGGATGGCCAGTCCTTGTTTTCATAGTGTAGTGAATTCCATGGGTAGCCCTGAGCTGGACTCAAACCTGGGTCCAGAGACTGTCAAGCCAACACCTTATAACTGTTATACCAAGATGTCTGAACTTCTTAATGAGGTCGCTAGGTTTTGGGTTAAGGTTGCTACAATAGCTTTCTCTATGAATTTGAGAGTGGTTACATTTCTCCAGCCCCCATCCCTCAGCTGTTTACCAAACCAAGTCTCAAGGCAGCCATTTTATTGCTGGGTTTCCCCTTTAAAAAAAGCCACACATCAATCAATCAACCAATCTGCAGTTCAAACAATAACAAAGCTGTCATTCCACCACTGTTTTGGTAATAAGATGATGGATGGGACTGGAGAAATGTAACTACTCTCAAAATCATAGACAGACCTATGGATGCAAGGACTGACCATCCATGGTATCAACATTATAGTTTTAACCATGTTGAGGCTATACAGTGTTGGTTCATATTTACACTGTTTCTAAACATTGGAGTAAAAAAAGCTTATTTTGGGATCTGATGGGGTACGACAGTTGAACTAAGCTCATGAGGCATGTGTTATATTCTTCAAAAATCAATGGCTATATATAAATAATTTAAAAGTCCAAATATGGATGTAGCAACTGCAGATTCCCCCTTTAACACCACACATCAGTTCAACAACTGCAGAGTTTGTGCCTCTGTTTTTAAGACAGTACTTACTAGTGTTAATCAGGGCCCGGTTTCTCAAAACCATCTTACTGCTAAGTTCATCATTAGAACCATTGGATGCCTTAAGATGCCTTTGGGAAACCGGAACCAGATATCCAGCTTCCTCCTCTTCTTCCTCCTCCTTTTTCGATGTGACAGTCATCTCCTCTTCCTCCTCTTTCACTCCAAAAACTGCATCCTCCTCTTCTTTCACTGTAACATCCTCCTCCTCTTTCACTCTGAACGCGTCTTCCTCTTCTTTCACTGTAACATCCTCCTCCTCTTTCACTCTGAACGCGTCTTCCTCTTCTTTCACTGTAACATCCTCCTCCTCTTTCACTCTGAACGCGTCTTCCTCTTCTTTCACTGTAACATCCTCCTCCTCTTTCACTCTGAACGCGTCTTCCTCTTCTTTCACTGTAACATCCTCTTCCTCTTTCACTCTGAACGCGTCTTCCTCTTCTTTCACTGTAACGTCTTTCTCTTCTTCTTTCACGGTAACAGCTTCACCCTCTACTTGTTTTTGTATTGTAACATCCTCCTCTTCCTCCTCCTCTTTCACTAGAGCTTCTTTCTCCGTCCAGCAGACCTCCTCTTCTTTAGCAGGAGGAGAGTAGCTTAGTGAGCTCATGGTCGGGGATGTTAGCTAGCTAGGCTAGTGCTAACTTAACCAGCCAGCTAGCTGACCAATAACAACAACACCGTAAATATGAAATTAAATGGAATAACTAACTAGACGACAGAAGTGGGTTTAAAACACAGCGGCTAATATACACGAAAGCGTCTAAAGAGCTTTATTGGTTGGGCTATTTTGTCTAGCAAGCTACCGAGGTGTCTGACTAACTGTTGCTGCTGTTGAAAGAAGCGTCCCGTCCACTAGATTATACGTCACACTAGCAGCATAGCCTTAAAGTCCCACATCGCCATCTGCTGACTGGAGTGGGTAACGAAGTTGAGTAAAATGTAGATTTTATTTTCAGACAAAAAGTTAAAGGGTAGGAAGCATGAGTTTTTACTCACCAATGTAACAACACAGTGTGGTTAAAGACTTAGGAACTTAGTTGTAGTCACGATCTGGTTACCTATTAAGTTCAAACAGTTATGTTTTTGCGTTATTACGTATTTATTAACTTATTTCCGGATATCTTCTAAACTACCCATAGTGCACTATTTCTCAACGTCATATGGGGGATCTACTCTGTGCTACCGAGTTCATATGCTAGCTCAAACTGACTAATCTCAGCCACACCTCATGCTCTTCTCAGACTGTGTGGCCAAAGACTTTTATAACTAACCCAAGATAGACCAGAGCCTGTCGTTTCCAATGGGAGCAAATTAATCATAGTGGGCAGAACAAGCAAGGAGGTGGGCAGAGCCAAGCAGGAGCAAGAGAGGTCCTATTGGCGCGTTCTAGAATCTATTTGCATATTACCTTTAGGGAACGCCTACTTTTTTAGAAACTTTGTCAAAGGGTAAAGTCTATTAAACGTAGTCCATTCTGTTTGTTACAGATTCTAGTTATGGAAACAGGAAACTGAGAAAATTAGCAGAATGTCTTCAAAATCCGTCTGGCTACTTGTTCTCCCATTGGGCTTCCTCTCAACACCATATTTGGTAGTGAGTGGAAACAACAGGATGCTTCACATTTATACATCAGGTGAAATATCTGGCCCATTGTTCTATCTGTGGTGTGGTTGTGTTATTAGCTGGATACGAAAATAGTGAAATTAATCGATCCCAGTCGAGAGAGGACCTGATTTTTTATATATGACAGTAAAATATTGTTATGATGACTATAATTACTTAATTATGAATATAACATTTGTTGGCCCCTTCAACCTTCAATTCATGCACATGTTCTCATAAAAAGTATATTTCAACACTGTCTGCTCATGCAACATTGCCGCACTCCTAAACATGGATCCAATCAGAGGTCCCGTACATAACCCTCGTGATCAAGGCAGCCAATGGCCTGCTTCTGTCTACGATGTAACTACAGCCTCTTGTGAAAACTGCTTTCTGATGGAGAGAAACAGATATATCTTGCTCCCGAAGACTGAAATAAGATAAATATAATGTTTCGAGTGCACTTGAAATATTCAGCATGCAATAAGAATTGTTTTGATAGTATGAAGAGGTAACTCCATGGACCATTTATCAAATGTATTGAAAGCTAGTCAATGTTACAGTTTGAATAGCCTAGCCAGCTACTGGAAATGGCCATTTAGCCAGCTACTGTAAATGTCAATTTGTGTTTCATTAGCTAGCTATCTCTCTGTCAATGAATTGCATTTTTTAATGCAATTCATTGCATTTTTTAATCATGTTTTGGCATGATTATATGTCTCATTTCAAGTAACTAGCTGCAGGCTTAAAGAAACATTCAAATCATATACTTTGCACAGAAACCCAAATAAAAGTATGTGAATATGTTCAAAAACGTTTGACCGGTACATACATACATATATACAATCTAGCTTGGGCGTGAACATTATTTAGAGTACCAGTCAAAAGTTTGGACACACCTACTCATTCAAGGGATTTTCTTTATTTTTACTATTTTCTACATTATAGAATAATAATGAAGATATCAAAACTATGAAATAACACATATGGAATCATGTAGTAACCAAAAAAGTGTTAAAACAAATAAAAATATAATTTATATTTTATATTCTTTAAAGTAGCCACCCTTTGCCTTAATGACAGCTTTTCACACTCTTTGCATTCCAAGATGGCGGAGCAGTGCGGTCGTGTTCTTTGTTGTGTGTCCGTGTAAATAGCCAGTTTTTTTGTATTTTTCGTACATATTTCCCTATCACACTTTTCATCCTTCTACAAAATATACTTTCCTGCAACCCGCCTCACTCAATGTGGAACGGATTCTATTATTGACTTACCTTTTATCTAGAATCTCCAGTTGAAACTAGCTAGCCAGCTAACTGGCTACTTGCTATTAGCCACCGTTAGCGGTTTTCACCCAGAACATCAGATTTTCTGCCGGAATAACTGAATCACTGGACATTAACACCGGATCGCAACTAGCTAGCCGCAACCGAATGGATGTTGCTGTTGGCTAATCACCACTGCCCCCGAAGCAAGCACCAGTTAGCCTTGAGCTAGCCTCGAGCCAGCCTCGAGCCAGGCCCATATCCCGGCTATCTACCTCTCTGTCTACCGGACGGGAGTAGCCAGTTAACTAGCTACTTGCTATTAGCCACCGTTAGCGGTTTTTCACCATTGTCCGTGGCCTGCACTACCTACCAGACAGCTCTAGCCTCGACTATTATCGGCCAGTCTGCACTGTCTGCACAGCGCGTTATCGACCCAGAACATATCAGTTTTTCTGCCGGAATTACTGAATCACTGGACCTTTAACACTGGATCATCGCAACTAACTAGCTGCAACCAAATGGACGTTGTTGTTGGCTAATCAGCCTTGAGCTAGCCTCGAGCCAGGCCCATCTCCCGGCTATCTACCTCTCTGTCAACTGAACGGGAGCTCCTAGTGTTGACACGGAGCCCCGCCGATCCAACACGACTGGTCTGCCGACGAAATCGTCTGATGTGGTTTCAACAGGCTTCCCGTTACGAAGTCGACCACGAAGATCCATCTGTTAGCCCCGGTCCACTAGCACGCGCAAGCCGTGGCCTCTTGCTAGCCAGTGCTGTAGCAGCCCCCGAACTACCTCCGAACTCTCCTATTGCTGTTCACCGGACCTTATGATAACTCAGCTAGAGCTGATGCCTGCTGGACTGTTCCTTTATACGGTACCGCATCCTGTTTATGTTTAGCCTCAGCCCAAACTGTGTCGCCATTACCAGCTGTTGTCTTAGCTCTCTCGAATAACACCTGTGATTGCTTTATGCCTCTCTCCCATGTCAATATGCCTTGCTTTTTGCTGTTTCGGTTATTTATTATTGTACTATTTCACTGTAGATCCCCCAGCCCAGCTCAACCTGTCTTAGATAGCTCCTTTGTCCAACCCCCCATACACGCTGAGACCGACTCAATCAGTGCCTCCAGTGATGCTATCTCTTTCATCGTTACCCAAAGCTTAGGTTTACCTCCACTGTACTCATATCCTTCGATATCCTTGTCTGTACATAATGCCCTGAATCTATTCTACAACGCCTGGAAATCTGTCCCGTTTATTCTCTGTACCCAACGCACTAGAAGACCAGTACTTAAAGCCTTTAGCCGTATCCTTATTCTAGTCCTCCTCTGTTCCTCTGGTGATGTAGAGGTTAACCCAGGCCCTGTAGCCCCCAGTATCACTCCTACTCCCCAGGCGTTATCATTTGTTGACTTCTGTAACCGTAAAAGTCTTGGTTTCTTGCACGTTAACATCCGAAGCCTCCTCCCTAAGTTTGAGTTATTCACTGCGTTAGCACACTCCGCCAACCCTGATGTTCTAGCAGTGTCTGAATCCTGGCTTAGGAAGGCCACCAAAAATTCAGAAATGTCCATCCTCAACTACAACATTTTCCGTCTCGATAGAACTGCCAAAGGGGGTGGGGTTGCAATTTACTGTAGAGATAGCCTGCAGAGCTATATCATACTATCCAGGTCTGTGCCCAAACAGACGAGCTTCAACGCCATACAACACTCCTTCCGTAGCCTCCAACTGCTCTTAAACACTAGTAAAACTAAATGCATGCTCTTCAACCGAACGCTGCTTGCACCCACCCACCCGACTAGAATCACCACTCTCGGCGGGTCTGACCTAGAGTATGTGGACAACTACAAATACCTAGGTGTCTGGTTAGACTGTAAACTCTCCTTCCAGACTCACATTAAGAATCTCTAATCCAAAGTTAAATCTAGAATCGGCTTCCTATTTCGCAACAAAGCCTCCTTCACTCAAACTGCCAAACATGCCCTCGTAAAACTGACTATCCTACCGATCCTTGACTTCGGCGATGTAATTTACAAAATAGCCTCCAACACTTTACTCAGCAAATTGGATGTAGTCTATCATCTATCACAGGTGGTAATCTTTCAACTTCACCGCATCAAAGGGACGATGGACGGGGCCATGTACCGTCAAATCTTGGGTGAGAACCTCCTTCCCTCAGCCAGGGCATTGAAAATGGGTCGTGGATGGGTATTCCAGCATGACAATGACCCAAATGACCCAAAACACACAGCCAAGGCAACAAAGGAGTGGCTCAAGAAGAAGCACATTAAGGTCCTGGAGTGGCCTAGCCAGTCTCCACACCTTAATCCCATAGAAAATCTGTGGTGGGAGCTGAAGGTTCGAGTTGCCAAACGTCAGCCTCGAAACCTTTAATGACTTGGAGAAGATCTGCAAAGAGGAGTGGGACAAAATCCCTCCTGAGATGTGTGCAAACCTGGTGGCCAACTACAAGAAACGTCTGACCTCTGTGATTGCCAACAAGGGTTTTGCCACCAAGTACTAAGTAATGTTTTGCAAAGGGGTCAAATACTTATTTCCCTCATTAAAAATGCAAATCAATTTACAACATTTTTCTCATTTTTCATCTCTGGATAAGAGCGTCTGCTAAATAACAATATATATGTCTCAATATAATAGTATTATATAATTATATACATTTAAAATAAACTTTGAAAATAAAATATTTTCCTCAACTGCGTTACCCACTCCAGTCAGCAGATGGCGATGTGTGTCTTTCAGGCGATGCTGAAAGCGTGACGTATAATCTAGTGGACGGAAGGCAACAGTCAACCACCTCCGTAGCTGGTTAGACAACAGCCGAAAGATTCAAGCTCTAGACGCTTTCGGTGTATATTAGCTACTGTGTTTTAAACCCACTTCTGTCGTCTAGTTAGTTATCCCATTTAATTTCATATTTACGGTGTTGTTGTTATTGGTCAGCTAGCTGGCTGGTTAAGTTAGCACTAGCCTAGCTAGCTAACATCCCCGACCATGAGGTCACTAAGCTACTCTCCTCCTGCTAAAGAAGAGGAGGTCTGCTGGACGGAGAAAGAAGCTCTAGTGAAAGAGGAGGATGAAGAGGAGGATGTTACAATACAAAAACAAGTAGAGGGTGAAGCTGTTACCGTGAAAGAAGAAGAGAAAGACGTTACAGTGAAAGAAGAGGAAGACGCGTTCAGAGTGAAAGAGGAGGAGGATGTTACAGTGAAAGAAGAGGAAGACGCGTTCAGAGTGAAAGAGGAGGAGGATGTTACAGTGAAAGAAGAGGAAGACGCGTTCAGAGTGAAAGAGGAGGAGGATGTTACAGTGAAAGAAGAGATAGAGGAGGATGCAGTTTTTGGAGTGAAGAAGGAGGGAGAGATTACTGTCACGTTGAAAGATGAAGAGGAGGAGATAGGAGATCTGATTAACACCAGTAAGTACCGCCTTAAATTAGTTTTTCACTTTGGATATTTGGAGTTCGCTCGTCAATTCAATGGAGAGAGATGCTATGCTACTAGCATCATGTTATGAATTTGCAAAGCCATCTCCTATAGTGTTTTTTCTCAAAGTTGTCGGTATGTCACGTGTCCTACTTATCAGTACACTCAGAACAACTTAAGCATTACGAAACTTCTATTCGATCAAGTAAACATCACGTAGCACGTAAGCCATTCATTTAGTTGACCAACTTGGACCAGCTCACAGACCTCCATACAAAAACTCCACCTGCTGGAAGGAGAGATATTCCCGTGAGTTGGTTCTCTCTCTTCCTCTAGGGCTACACTAGCTTGTGCTAGCTAGCTAGTAATCTCCTTCCCAGACACTTCCACGCAGTGTGGGACGAGGTTAGCCAGCTAGCTACATTCCCTCGGCGTAAAGCAGTGCTCGGCAGGCCGGGGCTAAGGACACAGTGTACCGATGCAAAATCGGCAGTGTATCAAATACTTGTTCTCAAACATATACTCATTAAAATACAAAAACACAGTCATGGGAAGATATATTGAGACCTAGGTGTCTTTTACACATGTATATACAGTGGGGAGAACAAGTATTTGCTACACTGCCGATTTTGCAGGTTTTCCTACTTACAAAGCATGTAGAGGTCTGTAATTTTTATCATAGGTACACTTCAACTGTGAGAGACGGAATCTAAAACAAAAATCCAGAAAATCACATTGTATGATTTTTAAGTAATTCATTTGCATTTTATTGCATGACATAGGTATTTGATACATCAGAAAAGCAGAACTTAATATTTGGTACAGAAACCTTTGTTTGCAATTACAGAGATCATACGTTTCCTGTAGGTCTTGACCAGGTTTGCACACACTGCAGCAGGGATTTTGGCCCATTCCTCCATACAGACCTTCTCCAGATCCTTCAGGTTTCGGGGCTGTCGCTGAGCAATACGGACTTTCAGCTCCCTCCAAAGATTTTCTATTGGGTTCAGGTCTGGAGACTGGCTAGGCCACTCCAGGACCTTGAGATGCTTCTTACGGAGCCACTCATTAGTTGCCCTGGCTGTGTGTTTCGGGTCGTTGTCATGCTGGAAGACCCAGCCACGACCCATCTTCAATGCTCTTACTGAGGGAAGGAGGTTGTTGGCCAAGATCTCGCGATACATGGCCCCATCCATCCTCCCCTCAATACGGTGCAGTCGTCCTGTCCCCTTTTCAGAAAAGCATCTCCAAAGAATGATGTTTCCACCTCCATGCTTCACAGTTGGGATGGTGTTCTTGGGGTTGTACTCATCCTTCTTCTTCCTCCAAACACAGCGAGTGGAGTTTAGACCAAAAAGCTATATTTTTGTCTCATCAGACCACATGACCTTCTCCCATTCCTCCTCTGGATCATCCAGATGGTCATTGGCAAACTTCAGACGGGCCTGGACATGCGCTGGCTTGAGCAGGGGGACCTTGCGTGCGCTGCAGGATTTTAATTCATGACGGCGTAGTGTGTTACTAATGGTTTTCTTTGAGACTGTGGTCCCAGCTCTCTTCAGGTCATTGACCAGGTCCTGTCGTGTAGTTCTGGGCTGATCCCTCACCTTCCTCATGATCATTGATGCCCCACGAGGTGAGATCTTGCATGGAGCCCCAGACCGAGGGTGATTGACCGTCATCTTGAACTTCTTCCATTTTCTAATAATTGTGCCAACAGTTGTTGCCTTCTCACCAAGCTGCTTGCCTATTGTCCTGTAGCCCATCCCAGCCTTGTGCAGGTCTACAATTTTATCCCTGATGTCCTTACACAGCTCTCTGGTCTTGGCCATTGTGGAGAGGTTGGAGTCTGTTTGATTGAGTGTGTGGACAGGTGTCTTTTATATAGGTAACGAGTTCAAACAGGTGCAGTTAATACAGGTAATGAGTGGAGAACAGGAGGGCCTCTTAAAGAAGAACTAACAGGTCTGTGAGAGCCGGAATTCTTACTGGTTGGTAGGTGATCAAATACTTATGGCATGCAATAAAATGCAAATTAATTACTTAAAAATCATACAATGTGATTTGCTGGATTTTTGTTTTAGATTCCGTCTCTCACAGTTGAAGTGTACCTATGATAAAAATTACAGACCTCTACATGCTTTGTAAGTAGGAAAACCTGCAAAATCGGCAGTAAATCAAATACTTGTTCTCCCCACTGTATATATATATATATATATTTTACATTTACATTTGAGTCATTTAGCAGACGCTCTTATCCAGAGCAACTTACAGTTAGTGTACACTATGTACACTACCAGTCAAAAGTTTGGACACACCTACTCATTCAAGGGTTTTTCTTTATTTTTTACTATTTTCTACATTGTAGAATAATAGTGAAGACATCAAAACTATGAAATAACACATATGGAATCATGTAGTAACAAAAAAAGTGTTAAACAAAGAGATTCTGTAAAGTAGCCACCCTTTGCCTTGATGGCAGCTTTGCACTCTTGGCATTCTCTCAACCAGCTTCATGAGGTAGTCACCTGGAATGCATTTCAATTAACAGGTGTGCCTTAAGTTAATTTGTGGAATTTATTTCCTTCTTAATGCGTTTGAGCCAATCAGTTGTGTTGTGACAAGGTAGGGTTGGTATACAGAAGATAGCCCTATTTGGTGAAAGACCAAGTCCATATTATGGCAAGAACAGCTCAAATAAGCAAAGAGAAACGACAGTCCATCATTACTTTAAGACATGAAGGTCAGACAATACGGAACATTTCAAGAACTTTGAAAGTTTCTTCAAGTGCAGTCGCAAAAACCATCAAGTGCTATGATGAAACTGGCTCTCATGAGGACCGCCACAGGAATGGAAGACCCAGAGTTAGCTCTGCTGCAGAGGATAAGTTCATTAGAGTTACCAGCCTCAGAAATTGCAGCCCAAATAAAGACTTCACAGATTTCAAGTCACAGACGTATCTCAACATCAACTGTTCAGAGGGGACTGGGTAAATCAGGCCTTCATGGTTGAATTGCTACAAAGAAACCACTACTGAAGGACACCAATAAGAAGAAGAGATCTGCTAGGGCCAAGAAACACGAGCAATGGACATTAGACCGGTGGAAATTGAGATATTTGGTTCCAACCGCCGTGTCTTTATGCGACGCGATGTGGGTGAACGGATGATCTCCGCGTGTGTAGTTCCCACTGTGAAGCATGGAGGAGGAGGTGTGGTGATGTGGGGGTGCTTTGATGGTGACACTGTCTGTGATTCATTTAGAATTCAAGGCACACTTAACCAGCATGGCTACCACAGCATTCTGCAGTGATACGCCATCCCATCTGGTTTGGGCTTAGTGGGACTATCATTTTGCTTTTCAACAGGACAATGACCCAACACACCTCCAGGCTGTGTAAGGGCTATTTTACCAAGAAGGAGAGTGATGGAGTGCTGCATCAGATGACCTGGCCTCCACAATCCCCCGACCTCAACCCAATTGAGATGGTTTGGGATGAGTTGAACCGCAGAGTGAAGGAAAAGCAGCCAACAAGTGCTCAGCATATGTGGGAACTCCTTCAAGACTGTTGGAAAAGCATTCCAGATGAAGCTGCTTGAGAGAATGCCAAGAGTGCAAAGTTGTCTTCAAGGCAAACGGTGGCTACTTTGAAGAATCTAAAATCTAAAATATTTTGATTAGTTTAACACTATTTTGGTTACTACATGATTCCATATGTGTTATTTCATAGTTTTCATGTCTTCACTATTGTTCTACAATGTTGAAAATAGTAAAAATAAAGAACAACCCTTGAATGAGTAGTTGTGTCCAAACTTTTGACTGGTACTGTATGTTATTGTTAGATGAAGTTATGGGCCAATTTGGCATACACTTAGTGTGCAAAGGTAGCCAAAGAGCATTTTACGACACAGAGCTTAATGTGAGTTTCCTTGAGTAGCACTCCCGATCTTGCTCTGATAATGTGTGGTAATATTCAGAATACATTGTGAAATCTTCGCTCACCATTGTTCCTCCATGCAGATATACTACATCCATAACTAGAGGTTATTAGCATGGAGGAGTTCAGATGTACTACATCCATAACTAGAGGTTATTAGCATGGAGGAGTTCAGATATACTACATCCATAACTAGAGGTTATTAGCATGGAGGAGTTCAGATATACTACATCCATAACTAGAGGTTATTAGCATGGAGGAGTTCAGATATACTACATCCATAACTAGAGGTTATTAGCATGGAGGAGTTCAGATATACTACATCCATAACTAGAGGTTATTAGCATGGAGGAGTTCAGATATACTACATCCATATCTAGCGGTTATTAGCATGGAGGAGTTCAGATATACTACATCCATAACTAGAGGTTATTAGCATGGAGGAGTTCAGATATACTACATCCATAACTAGAGGTTATTAGCATGGAGGAGTTCAGATATACTACATCCATAACTAGAGGTTATTAGCATGGAGGAGTTCAGATATACTACATCCATAACTAGAGGTTATTAGCATGGAGGAGTTCAGATATACTACATCCATAACTAGAGGTTATTAGCATGGAGGAGTTCAGATATACTACATCCATAACTAGAGGTTATTAGCATGGAGGAGTTCAGATATACTACATCCATAACTAGAGGTTATTAGCATGGAGGAGTTCAGATATACTACATCCATAACTAGAGGTTATTAGCATGGAGGAGTTCAGATATACTACATCCATAACTAGAGGTTATTAGCATGGAGGAGTTCAGATATACTACATCCATAACTCGAGGTTATTAGCATGGAGGAGTTCAGATATACTACATCCATAACTCGAGGTTATTAGCATGGAGGAGTTCAGATATACTACATCCATAACTAGAGGTTATTAGCATGGAGGAGTTCAGATATACTACATCCATAACTAGAGGTTATTAGCATGGAGGAGTTCAGATATACTACATCCATATCTATCGGTTATTAGCATGGAGGAGTTTCTGCAGCCAAATTGTGTTGCATAGCAACAAACAGCAAACACAGAAAGGGTCCTATATTGGAGAGTAAAAGTCGTCTGGCACTCTGCTTAGGATTTCAACAACTTTAAACTTTAACTTATTTCTAGCCTACAGTCATCGATGTTACTACTAATGTGAAAACAAGACAAAATATGACTATTGTTGCTCACTTGACTGTATAAAAGACAATTGTCAAATAATTTAAGGCATCAATTGTTGTACAATTTAATGGGTACGCTCTGGGTATCACCTTTTACCTCAAATAAACAGTGTATTTCTGCTGTTGTGGTTCTTTAACCATCTGTCTGACTGTCGTTCACACAGGAGAGAGACGTGGCTATCGTGGATCCTCTGGGGAGCCTCAACAACATGATGCTGACGAGGCAGAAAGGTCTCTCTCCAGATCAGAACACCTTAAGAAAAACCATCTGATACCCACTGGGAAGAAATCTCACTGCTGCTCTGACTGTGGGAAACGTTGCAAATTTTCATCAGAACTTAAAATACACCAGCGAGTACACACAGGAGAGAAACCTTATAGCTGTGATCAATGTGGGAAGAGTTTTACTCGGCCAAACGCCCTGATAGTGCACCAGAGAACACACACAGGAGAGAAATCTTATAGCTGTACTCAATGTGGGAGGAGTTTTACTCGGTCAAGCTCCCTGATATTGCACCAGAGAACACACACAGGAGAGAAACCTTACAACTGCTCTGACTGCGGAAAGACTTTTGTTAGTTTAAGAGATTTAAAATCACACCAGAGAACACACACAGGAGAGAAATCACCATATAGCTGTACTCAATGTGGGAAGAGTTTTACTCGGTCAAGCTCCCTGATAGTGCACCAGAGAACACACACAGGAGAAAAACCTTATAGCGGTACTCAATGTGGGAAGAGTTTTGTTGCATCTTGCGATCTGACGATACACCAGAGAACACACACAGGAGAAAAACGTTATTGCTGTGATCAATGTGGGAAGATTTTTACTCGGTCAAGCACCCTGATAGTGCACCAGAGAACACACACAGGAGAAAAACCTTATAGCTGTACTCAATGTGGGAAGAGTTTTGTTGCATCTTGCTATCTGATGATACACCAGAGAACACACACAGGAGAGAAACCTTATAGCTGTGATCAATGTGGGAAGAGTTTTACTCAGTCAACCTCCCTGATAGTGCACCAGAGAACACACACAGGAGAGAAACCTTATAGCTGTACTCAATGTGGGAAGAGTTTTGTTGCATCTTGCTATCTGACGATACACAAGAGAACACACACAGGAGAGAAACTTTATAGCTGTGATCAATGTGGGAAGAGTTTTCCTCAGTCAAGCTCCCTGATAGCGCACCAGAGAACACACACAGGAGAGAAACCTTATAGCTGTGATCAATGTGAGAAGAGTTTTACTCAGTCAAGCTCCCTGATAGTGCACCAGAGAACACACACAGGAGAGAAACCTTATAAATGTACTCAATGTGGGAAGAGTTTTGTTGCATCTTGCCTTCTGACGAGACACCAGAGAACACACACAGGAGAGAAACTCTATAGCAGGAGATAAATAATAAAGCTGTGATCATGTGACAAGAGATACTTTGATAAATGATCTCTGATCAAACATCAGAAAATACATACATGAGTTGTTTCATGATATCAATGAAATAATGTCACAATGTAGAATGTTTTAACATTGTAGGAGTACTGTAATTAATAATGTCACAATGTAGAACCCTAAACATTTCCCCCTGTTCAATTTATTTCAGCGTGATATGGATATTAGCCTCTGGGAAAAATCCAGGCTCTGAATTGAAAGAGTATTTATGTGATTTAACAAAAAGTAAAAAATAAAACGTTGTGTTACACGTTAATCAAAATGTATCTAGCTGTTTTCTACCAATTGTCCTCTGACCAGTGATGTACACATTATTCCCAGATTCCGTGTGGTTTTTGAGCTATTCGTTTTAACAGGACGTGCAACCTCATCTCCCCCCTCTTGCGCAATTGATTTCAACATGATATCGATGAAATAAGTGTTGTGTTCCTTTGTTTAGCAACCCATGTAAATGCATCATTCCAAAATGTAGCTGATGTCTTCTGCAGGTTGTCCTCTAACCAGTGAGGTAAAAGATATCTCCCATTTCCATGTGTTGTTTTAGTTGTGTTAGTTTCAACAGCAGGTACAACCTGATCTCCCCCATAATCGATATCAGTGACTTATTGTTGGTGCTTGTGCAGTTTATAAAGTGCTTGTTTTAATATGATTATTGTGACACATTTGTGTAGATAGTACAGTTTCGGTTTCGGTTTTCAATATATCACAAACTGTTTTTGCATATTGGTTATTGATTTGGACATGTTAAAACTGTGTTTTGACATTGAGGTTTCCCACGTAGCAAAATGTCATTGAAAAGACATTGAAAAGAAGACTATGCCTGATGTCCAATATAAACTCAGCAAAAAAATAAACTTTTTCAGGACCCTGTCTTTCAAAGATAATTTGTAAAAATCCAAAATAACTTCACAGATCTTCATTGTAAAGGGTTTAAACACTGTTTCCCATGCTTGTTCAATGAACCATAAATAATTAATGAACATGCACCTGTGGAACGGTCGTTAAGACTTACAGATGGTAGGCAATTAAGGTCACAGTTATGAAAACTTAGGACACAAAAGAGGCCTACTATTGACTCTGGAAAACACCAAAAGAAATATGCCCTGGGTCCCTGCTCATCTGCGTGAACGTGCCTTATTCATGCTGCAAGGAGGCATCCTCCCTCATGTGGTACCCTTCCTGCAGGCTCATCCTGACATGACAATGCCACCAGCCATACTGCTCATTCTGTGCGTGATTTCCTGCAAGACAGGAATGTCAGTGTTCTGTCATGGCCAGTGAAGAACCCGGATCTCAATCCCATTGAGCACGTCTGGGACCTGTTGGATCGGAGGGTGAGGGCTAGGGCAATTCCCCCCAGAAATGTCCGGGAACTTGTATGTGCCTTGGTGGAAGAGTGGGGTAACATCTCACAGCAAGAACTGGCAAATCTGGTGCAGTCCATGAGGAGGAGATGCACTGCAGTACTTAATGCAGCTGGTGGCCACACCAGATACTGACTGTTACTTTTGATTTTGATAATGTGTCCCCCCAGGGACACATTATTTGTGTGTGGAACTTGTTCAGTTTATGTCTCAGTTGTTGAATCTTGTTATGTTCATACAAATATTTACACATGTTAAGTTTGCTGAAAATAAACGCAGTTGACAGTGAGAGGACTTTTTTTGTTGCTGAGTTTACATTCGGTTTTAGTTGAAAATATGTATTTTCAGGTCGTTTTTTCAACGACTTGACAACAACTTCATTTCAACGTACTTGCAGCCTATAAACATGGACGCAGTATAATAAATTGGTCTATAATCAGTTTTATTAACAATCTTACATCACTCCAGTATTTCTTTACAACATTCAAGTGCTACTTGTCTTTATTCCACTACTGAAGAAGCATGACTCAAATCACCTACTCATATTTCAAACATCCAGCCTGACAAAATATATATGTTTTATTATTCAATGCCTCACCATTAAGTGAATTATTGCCAATACATATTAACAAAGGGGTTATCATTCTGTTTTGATATTTCATATTTACAATTCATGCAACATTTAGTAATCATAATTTATGCAACGAACTGACCATTTTGGGGTACAATTATATTGACATTGTTGCCCTGCTTGTAGAATATCAGGGTTCATTCTCAGATGTGCCAACCCAAATGTACTAGAGTATGACATTGGGGACTCGGCCCCGATCCAACAACATGCCTATCGAGTGAACCCTGAAAAGAGAGAGAAGCTCCGCAGTGAGGTGTAAAGTTCCTACGGATATTGCAGGAGTTTCCTCTTGAAATCAGACATGTCCGTGGTAAGGACAACTTCGTTGCTGATTGTCTCAAGGGTGGGCAGTCAAAAGGATTTGTGTTTTGCATTTAGCCAGTGCGTTGTCATGGATCACAATTTATTTTGACTGCACGTTTTTCTGTATTGGAGATGAGTTTTGTTTGGGCTCGTTCCAAGGGGACGAGAGTTCTAGAAGCTAATGAGTTTTAGGAAGGCGATAGTTCTAGAAGCTAATGAGTTTTAGGAAGACGAGAGTTCTAGAAGCCAGTGAGTTTTGGAAGCTAATGAGTTTTAGGACGACCAGAGTTCTAGAAGCTAGTGAGTTTTGGAAGCTAGTGAGTTTTAGGAAGACCAGAGTTCTAGAAGCTGGTGAGTTTTAGCAAGACGAGAGTTATAGAAACTAGTGAGTTTTAGGTCAGTAACTTATAACCACGGAACCACCCCAGACCTTTCATGCATGACTTAAAGCACCTGAGTATTAGATTTACTGCCAGGGTCTAGTATGTCACTGCCAGGTCTGATTTTCTCTTTGGTTTTGAGCCCACGGCAAGAAGGCACCAGAGCCTATTGTGGTAACAGGTGCACACTAGATAACACAACCACATGAGGTGTGGCTAACGTTATCCAGCTTGAGCTAGCTACCGAGCTAGCATACAAACTCGGTAGCACAGAGTAGATCCATGAGCTCACTAAGCTACTCTCCTACTGCTAAAGAAGAGGAGGTCTGCTGGACGGAGAAAGAAGCTCTAGTGGAAGAGGAGGATGTTACAATACAAAAACAAGTAGAGGGTGAAGCTGTTACCGTGAAAGAAGAAGAGAAAGAGGTTACAGTGAAAGAAGAGGAAGACGCGTTCAGAGTGAAAGAGGAGGAGGATGTTACAGTGAAAGAAGAGGAGGAGGATGCAGTTTTTGGAGTGAAAGAGGAGGAGGAGGAGATGACTGTCACATCGAAAAAGGAGGAGGAAGAAGAGGAGGAAACTGGATATCTGGTTCCGGTTTCCCAAAGGCATCTTAAGGCATCCAATGGTTCTAATGATGAACTTAGCAGTAAGATGGTTTTGAGAAACCGGGCCCTGATTAACACTAGTAAGTACTGTCTTAAAAACAGAGGCACAACCTCTGCAGTTGTTGAACTGATGTGTGGTGTTAAAGGGGGAATCTGCAGTTGCTACATCCATATTTGGACTTATAAATTATTTATATATATATATCCATTGATTCTTGAAGAATATAACACATGCCTCATGAGCTTTGTTCAACTGTCGTACCCCATCAGATCCCAAAATAAGCTTTTTTTACTCCAACATACATTTTTATCCAGAACCTCTGGCTGAAACTAGCCAGCTAGCCAGCTAACTAGCTACTTGCTATTAGCCACTGTTAGCGATCTTCACCATTGTCCGTTGCCGTGGCCTGCACTACCTACCAACCAGCTCTAGCCTGGACAATAATCGGCCAGTCTGCACAGCGCGCTATCGACCCAGAGCATATCGGATATTCTGCCGGAATCACTGAATCACTGGACCTTAACACCGGATCATCGCAACCAGCTAGCTGCAACCGAATGGCTGTTGTCATGGTTGGCTAATCACCACTGCCCTGAAGCTAACCCCAGTTAGCCTTGAGCTAGCCTCTAGCACAGGCCCATCTCCCGGCTATCTACCCTCTCTGTCAACCGGACGGGACCTCCTACTGTTGACACTGAGCCCCGCCGATCCAACATGACTGGTCTGCCTGACGTAATCGTCTGATGTGGTTTCAACAGGCTTCCCGTTGCGACGACCACTAAGATCCATCTGCTAGCCCCCCGGGCCCGTTAGCACACGCAATCAACAGCCGTGCCTTTCAACTCGCCTGTAGCGTAGCACCAATTGACCACTGAACTGCTCCCGGACTCACCTATTGCTGTTCACCGGACCTTACGATAACTCAGCTACACAGCTGATGCCTGCTGGACTGTTCCTTTATACGGTACCCCCATCCTGTTGTGGGAAATTATTCTCTTATATTGTAGATGTGCTGTTAGCTTAATAAGAAAAGCATTAATGATTAAACATAAAAGGTTTGTGCTGTACTGATATAGACTGTTTAACATAACAAGCTGTGATTCATGTGAGGAGCCGTAAGGGAGTAGAGGGAGATAAGAACTTGACACTGCCTCTTTGTTAAACCGCGCTCAAGGACGTGTACTGCAAAAGTGCCGACTCTCTGGACAAGTTGCAAAACAACTTACACCTGGCAACAGTGATGCGCCAAGGTGCTGGTACCAGCCTGTGCGCCAAAGGATAGGCTGAGTAAGTCTAAACCACGCTCAGTCTCTACTCTGATAGGCCCAGCAGGGAGCGGGAACTATCACTGTCAGAGTATTTTAGGGAAGAACTTAGAACAATGGCTTAGCTCTCTGACTGCCCTGCGTGGTATTTCAGTGGACCCCTATATATATGAACATCATATTTACCATTGAAGTGTTTTGCATTAATTAAAATACTAGTCTATTTTAGAATACCAGATTTGAATTGACGCAACTATCATGAGGTAGTCACCTGAAAAGTTAATTTAAATAGTTAACTATACTTATTGCTGTACACTGGACCTGATGATCACTCCGCTACACAGCTGATGCCTGCTGGACTGTTCCTTTATACGGTGCCCCACCCTGTCCTATTTATTCTGTTTAGCCTCGGCCCAATCTTTTGTCGCCATTACCAGCTGTTGTCTTAGCTCTCTCGAATAACACCTGTGACTGCTTTATGCCTATCTCCCAAACCTGCCTTAGATAGCTCCTTTGCCCCTCCCCCTATACACGCGGAGACCGACTCAATTGATGCCTCCAGCTATGCTATCTCTTTCATCTTTACCCAACGCTTAGGTTTACCTCAACTGTACTCATATCCTTCCATATCCTTGTCTGTACATAATGCCCTGAATCTATTCTACAACGCCTGGAAATCTGCCCCCTTTATTCTATGTACCCAACGCACTAGAAGACCAGTACTTAAAGCATTTAGCTGTATCCTTATTCTACTCCTCCTCTGTTCCTCTGGTGATGTAGAGGTTAACCCAGGCCCTGCAGCCCCCAGTATTACTCCTACTCCCCAGGAGCTATCATTTGTTGACTTCTGTAACCGTAAAAGCCTTGGTTTCTTGCATGTTAACATCCGAAGCCTCCTCCCTAAGTTTGAGTTATTCACTGCGTTAGCACACTCCGCCAACCCTGATGTTCTAGCAGTGTCTGAATCCTGGCTTAGGAAGGCCACCAAAAATTCAGAAATGTCCATCCTCAACTACAACATTTTCCGTCTCGATAGAACTGCCAAAGGGGGTGGGGTTAAAATCTACTGTAGAGAGCCTGCAGAGCTCTATCATACTATCCAGGTCTGTGCCCAACAGACGAGCTTCAATGCCATACAACACTCCTTCCGTAGCCTCCAACTGCTCTTAAACACTAGTAAAACTAAATGCATGCTCTTCAACCGAACGCTGCTTGCACCCACCCACCCGACTAGAATCACTACTCTCGGCGGGTCTGACCTAGAGTATGTGGACAACTACAAATACCTAGGTGTCTGGTTAGACTGTAAACTCTCCTTCCAGACTCACATTAAGAATCTCTAATCCAAAGTTAAATCTAGAATCGGCTTCCTATTTCGCAACAAAGCCTCCTTCACTCATACTGCCAAACATGCCCTCGTAAAACTGACTATCCTACCGATCCTTGACTTCGGCGATGTCATTTACAAAATAGCCTCCAACACTTTACTCAGCAAATTGGATGTAGTCTATCACAGTGCCATCCGTTTTGTCTCCAAAGCCCCATATACTACCCACCACTGTGACCTTTACGCTCTTGTTGGCTGGCCCTCACTACATATTCGTCGCCAAACCCACTGGCTCCAGGTCATCTATAAATCACTGCTAGGCAAATCCCTGTCTTATCTTAGCTCACTGGTCACCATAGCAACACCCACCCGTAGTATGCGCTCCAGCAGGTATATCTCTCTGGTCATCCCCAAAGCCAACACCTCCT
Source organism: Coregonus lavaretus (assembly GCF_964263955.1). Lineage (NCBI taxonomy): Eukaryota > Metazoa > Chordata > Actinopteri > Salmoniformes > Salmonidae > Coregonus > Coregonus lavaretus. The sequence goes on from NW_028164744.1 coordinate 1,031,833, forward strand.
TTGGCCGCCATTCCTTCCAGTTCTCTGCTGCCAATGACTGGAATGAAATGCAAAAATCTCTGAAGCTGGAGACTCTTATCTCCCTCACTAACTTTAAGCATCAGTTGTCAGAGCACCTTACCGATCACTGCACCTGTACACAGCCCATCTGAAATTAGCCCACCCAACTACCTCATCCCCATATTGTTATTTATTTTGCTCATTTGTACCCCAGTATCTCTATTTGCACATCATCTCTTGCACATCTAGCATTCCAGTGTTAATACTAATTGTAATTATTTTGCACTATGGCCTATTTATTGCCTTACCTCCATAACTTACTACATTCGCACACACTGTATATATATTTTCTGTTGTATTTTTGACTTTATGTTTTGTTTTACCCCATATGTAACTCTGTGTTGTTGTTTTTATCGCACTGCTTTGCTTTATCTTGGCCAGGTCGCAGTTGTAAATGAGAACTTGTTCTCAACTGGCTTACCTGGTTAAATAAAAAAATAAATAATAAAATAAAAAAAGGACAAAGTGAAAACATGTTTTTAGACATTTTTGAAATATCTCATTTACAAATTTTAAGTATATATTAATATACTTAAATTAAATATATACTTAGTATATTAGTTAATAATTTTTATTTAAGTATTCACACGGCGCTGAGTCAATATATATGGGGCGGCAGGTGGCTTAGTGGGTAAGAGCGTTGTGCCAGTAACCGAAAGGTTGCTGGTTCTAATCCCCAAGCCGACTAAGTGAAAAATCTGTCGATGTGCCCTTGAGCAAGGCACTTAACCCTAATTGCTCCTGTAAGTCGCTCTGGATAAGAGCGTCTGCTAAATGACTAAAATGTAAATGTAAAAATATATGGTAGAATCACCTTTGGCAGAGATTACAGCTGTGAGTCTCTTTGGGTGAGTCTCTAAAAGCTTTGCACACTTGGATTGTGCAACATTTACCCATTATTATTTTTCAGAATTCTTCAAGTTCTATCAAATTGGATGTTGATCGTTGCTAGACAACCATTTTCAAGTCTTGCCATAGATTTTCAAGCAGATTTAAGTCCAAACTGTAACTCTGCCACTCAGGAACATTCCCTGTCTTGTTGATAAGCAACTCCAGTGTAGATTTGTCCGTGTGTGTTTTAGATTATTGTCCTGCTGAAAGGTGAATTCAAATCAAATCAAATTGTATTGGTCACGTACACATTTTTAGCAGATGCTATTGCGGGTGTAGCGAAAACGCTTGTGTTCCTAGCTCCAACAGTGCAGTAGTATCTAACAATTCACAAAATACACACAAATCTAAAAGTAAAAGAATGGAATTAAGAAAGATATAAATATTAGGATGAGCAATGTGTAGGAGTGGCATTGACTAAAATACAGTAGAGGTGAAAAATCTGTCGATGTGCCCTTGAGCAAGACACTTAACCCTAATTGCTCCTGTAAGTCGCTCTGGATAAGAGCGTCTGCTAAATGACAATATATATACAGTGGGGAGAAATAACATAGCTAGTTGGCTAAATAGCTAAAGTTAGCTGGCTGGCTAAGATAACTGCATATAGATAACATAGCTAGTTGGCTAAATGGCTAACGTTAGCTGGCTGGCTAAGATAACTGCATATAGATAACATAGCTAGTTGGCTAAATAGCTAAAGTTAGCTGGCTGGCTAAGATAACTGCATATACAGTGGGGAGAACAAGTATTTGATACTATTTGGCTGGAGTAATGGAGAGGACAGTGTTTCGCTATCACAGGTGGTAATCTATCACAGGTGGTAATCTATCACAGGTGGTAATCTATCACAGGTGGTAATCTATCACAGGTGGTAATCTATCACAGGTGGTAATCTATCACAGGTGGTCATCTATCACAGGTGGTAATCTTTCAACTTCACCGCATCAAAGGGACGATGGACGGGGCCATGTACCGTCAAATCTTGGGTGAGAACCTCCTTCCCTCAGCCAGGGCATTGAAAATGGGTCGTGGATGGGTATTCCAGCATGACAATGACCCAAAACACACGGCCAAGGCAACAAAGGAGTGGCTCAAGAAGAAGCACATTAAGGTCCTGGAGTGGCCTAGCCAGTCTCCAGACCTTAATCCCATAGAACATCTGTGGTGGGAGCTGAAGGTTCGAGTTGCCAAACGTCAGCCTCGAAACCTTTAATGACTTGGAGAAGATCTGCAAAGAGGAGTGGGACAAAATCCCTCCTGAGATGTGTGCAAACCTGGTGGCCAACTACAAGAAACGTCTGACCTCTGTGATTGCCAACAAGGGTTTTGCCACCAAGTACTAAGTAATGTTTTGCAAAGGGGTCAAATACTTATTTCCCTCATTAAAAATGCAAATCAATTTACAACATTTTTCTCATTTTTCATCTCTGGATAAGAGCGTCTGCTAAATAACAATATATATGTCTCAATATAATAGTATTATATAATTATATACATTTAAAATAAACTTTGAAAATAAAATATTTTCCTCAACCGCGATACCCACTCCAGTCAGCAGATGGCGCTGTGCGTCTTTCAGGCGATGCTGAAAGCGTGACGTATAATCTAGTGGACGGGAGGCAACAGTCAACCACCTCCGTAGCTGGTTAGCCAACAGCCGAAAGATTCAAGCTCTAGACGCTTTCGGTGTATATTAGCCACTGTGTTTTAAACCCACTTCTGTCGTCTAGTTAGTTATCCCATTTAATTTCATATTTACGGTGTTGTTGGTATTGGTCAGCTAGCTGGCTGGTTAAGTTAGCACTAGCCTAGCTAGCTAACATCCCCGACCATGAGCTCACTAAGCTACTCTCCTCCTGCTAAAGAAGAGGAGGTCTGCTGGACGGAGAAAGAAGCTCTAGTGAAAGAGGAGGAGGAAGAGGAGGATGTTACAATACAAAAACAAGTAGAGGGTGAAGCTGTTACCGTGAAAGAAGAAGAGAAAGACGTTACAGTGAAAGAAGAGGAAGACGCGTTCAGAGTGAAAGAGGAGGAGGATGTTACAGTGAAAGAAGAGGAAGACGCGTTCAGAGTGAAAGAGGAGGAGGATGTTACAGTGAAAGAAGAGGAAGACGCGTTCAGAGTGAAAGAGGAGGAGGATGTTACAGTGAAAGAAGAGGAAGACGCGTTCAGAGTGAAAGAGGAGGAGGATGTTACAGTGAAAGAAGAGGAAGACGCGTTCAGAGTGAAAGAGGAGGAGGATGTTACAGTGAAAGAAGAGGAAGACGCGTTCAGAGTGAAAGAGGAGGAGGATGTTACAGTGAAAGAAGAGGAGGACACGTTCAGAGTGAAAGAAGAGGAGGAAGAGATAGAGGAGGATGCAGGTTTTGGAGTGAAGAAGGAGGGAGAGATTACTGTCACGTTGAAAGATGAAGAGGAGGAGATAGGAGATCTGATTAACACCAGTAAGTACCGTCTTAAATGTGTTTTTCACTTTGGATATTTGGAGTTCGCTCGTCAATTCAATGGAGAGAGATGCTATGCTACTAGCATCATGTTATGAATTTGCAAAGCCATCTCCTATAGTGTTTTTTCTCTAAGTTGTCGGTATGTCACGTGTCCTACTTATCAGTACACTCAGAACAATTTAAGCATCACGAAACTTCTATTCGATCAAGTAAACATCACGTAGCACGTAAGCCATTCATTTTGTTGACCAACTTGGACCAGCTCATTGACCTCCATACAAAAACTCCACCTGCTGGAAGGAGAGATATTCCCGTGAGTTGGTTCTCTCTCTTCCTCTCTGGCTACACTAGCTTGTGCTAGCTAGCTAGTAATCTCGTTCCCAGACACTTCCACGCAGTGTGGGACGAGGTTAGCCAGCTAGCTACATTCCCTCGGCGTAAAGCAGTGCTCGGCAGGCCGGGGCTAAGGACACAGTGTACCGATGCAAAATCGGCAGTGTATCAAATACTTGTTCTCAAACATATACTCATTAAAATACAAAAACACAGTCATGGGAAGATATATTGAGACCTAGGTGTCTTTTACACATGTATATACAGTGGGGAGAACAAGTATTTGCTACACTGCCGATTTTGCAGGTTTTCCTACTTACAAAGCATGTAGAGGTCTGTAATTTTTATCATAGGTACACTTCAACTGTGAGAGACGGAATCTAAAACAAAAATCCAGAAAATCACATTGTATGATTTTTAAGTAATTCATTTGCATTTTATTGCATGACATAGGTATTTGATACATCAGAAAAGCAGAACTTAATATTTGGTACAGAAACCTTTGTTTGCAATTACAGAGATCATACGTTTCCTGTAGGTCTTGACCAGGTTTGCACACACTGCAGCAGGGATTTTGGCCCATTCCTCCATACAGACCTTCTCCAGATCCTTCAGGTTTCGGGGCTGTCGCTGGGCAATACGGACTTTCAGCTCCCTCCAAAGATTTTCTATTGGGTTCAGGTCTGGAGACTGGCTAGGCCACTCCAGGACCTTGAGATGCTTCTTACGGAGCCACTCCTTAGTTGCCCTGGCTGTGTGTTTCGGGTCGTTGTCATGCTGGAAGACCCAGCCACGACCCATCTTCAATGCTCTTACTGAGGGAAGGAGGTTGTTGGCCAAGATCTCGCGATACATGGCCCCATCCATCCTCCCCTCAATACGGTGCAGTCGTCCTGTCCCCTTTTCAGAAAAGCATCTCCAAAGAATGATGTTTCCACCTCCATGCTTCACAGTTGGGATGGTGTTCTTGGGGTTGTACTCATCCTTCTTCTTCCTCCAAACACGGCGAGTGGAGTTTAGACCAAAAAGCTATATTTTTGTCTCATCAGACCACATGACCTTCTCCCATTCCTCCTCTGGATCATCCAGATGGTCATTGGCAAACTTCAGACGGGCCTGGAAATGCACTGGCTTGAGCAGGGGGACCTTGCGTGCGCTGCAGGATTTTAATTCATGACGGCGTAGTGTGTTACTAATGGTTTTCTTTGAGACTGTGGTCCCAGCTCTCTTCAGGTCATTGACCAGGTCCTGTCGTGTAGTTCTGGGCTGATCTCTCACCTTCCTCATGATCATTGATGCCCCACGAGGTGAGATCTTGCATGGAGCCCCAGACCGAGGGTGATTGACCGTCATCTTGAACTTCTTCCATTTTCTAATAATTGTGCCAACAGTTGTTGCCTTCTCACCAAGCTGCTTGCCTATTGTCCTGTAGCCCATCCCAGCCTTGTGCAGGTCTACAATTTTATCCCTGATGTCCTTACACAGCTCTCTGGTCTTGGCCATTGTGGAGATGTTGGAGTCTGTTTGATTGAGTGTGTGGACAGGTGTCTTTTATACAGGTAACGAGTTCAAACAGGTGCAGTTAATACAGGTAATGAGTGGAGAACAGGAGGGCCTCTTAAAGAAAAACTAACAGGTCTGTGAGAGCCGGAATTCTTACTGGTTGGTAGGTGATCAAATACTTATGGCATGCAATAAAATGCAAATTAATTACTTAAAAATCATACAATGTGATTTGCTGGATTTTTGTTTTAGATTCCGTCTCTCACAGTTGAAGTGTACCTATGATAAAAATGACAGACCTCTACATGCTTTGTAAGTAGGAAAACCTGCAAAATCGGCAGTGTATCAAATACTTGTTCTCCCCACTGTATATATATATATATATATATATATATATATATATTACATTTACATTTGAGTCATTTAGCAGACGCTCTTATCCAGAGCAACTTACAGTTAGTGTACACTATGTACACTACCAGTCAAAAGTTTGGACACACCTACTCATTCAAGGGTTTTTCTTTATTTTTTACTATTTTCTACATTGTAGAATAATAGTGAAGACATCAAAACTATGAAATAACACATATGGAATCATGTAGTAACAAAAAAAGTGTTAAACAAAGAGATTCTGTAAAGTAGCCACCCTTTGCCTTGATGGCAGCTTTGCACTCTTGGCATTCTCTCAACCAGCTTCATGAGGTAGTCACCTGGAATGCATTTCAATTAACAGGTGTGCCTTAAGTTAATTTGTGGAATTTATTTCCTTCTTAATGCGTTTGAGCCAATCAGTTGTGTTGTGACAAGGTAGGGTTGGTATACAGAAGATAGCCCTATTTGGTGAAAGACCAAGTCCATATTATGGCAAGAACAGCTCAAATAAGCAAAGAGAAACGACAGTCCATCATTACTTTAAGACATGAAGGTCAGACAATACGGAACATTTCAAGAACTTTGAAAGTTTCTTCAAGTGCAGTCGCAAAAACCATCAAGTGCTATGATGAAACTGGCTCTCATGAGGACCGCCACAGGAATGGAAGACCCAGAGTTAGCTCTGCTGCAGAGGATAAGTTCATTAGAGTTACCAGCCTCAGAAATTGCAGCCCAAATAAAGACTTCACAGATTTCAAGTCACAGACGTATCTCAACATCAACTGTTCAGAGGGGACTGGGTAAATCAGGCCTTCATGGTTGAATTGCTACAAAGAAACCACTACTGAAGGACACCAATAAGAAGAAGAGATCTGCTAGGGCCAAGAAACACGAGCAATGGACATTAGACCGGTGGAAATTGAGATATTTGGTTCCAACCGCCGTGTCTTTATGCGACGCGATGTGGGTGAACGGATGATCTCCGCGTGTGTAGTTCCCACCGTGAAGCATGGAGGAGGAGGTGTGGTGATGTGGGGGTGCTTTGATGGTGACACTGTCTGTGATTCATTTAGAATTCAAGGCACACTTAACCAGCATGGCTACCACAGTATTCTGCAGTGATACGCCATCCCATCTGGTTTGGGCTTAGTGGGACTATCATTTTGCTTTTCAACAGGACAATGACCCAACACTCCTCCAGGCTGTGTAAGGGCTATTTTACCAAGAAGGAGAGTGATGGAGCGCTGCATCAGATGACCTGGCCTCCACAATCCCCCGACCTCAACCCAATTGAGATGGTTTGGGATGAGTTGAACCGCAGAGTGAAGGAAAAGCAGCCAACAAGTGCTCAGCATATGTGGGAACTCCTTCAAGACTGTTGGAAAAGCATTCCAGATGAAGCTGCTTGAGAGAATGCCAAGAGTGCAAAGTTGTCTTCAAGGCAAACGGTGGCTACTTTGAAGAATCTAAAATCTAAAATATTTTGATTAGTTTAACACTATTTTGGTTACTACATGATTCCATATGTGTTATTTCATAGTTTTCATGTCTTCACTATTGTTCTACAATGTAGAAAATAGTAAAAATAAAGAACAACCCTTGAATGAGTAGTTGTGTCCAAACTTTTGACTGGTACTGTATGTTATTGTTAGATGAAGTTATGGGCCAATTTGGCATACACTTAGTGTGCAAAGGTAGCCAAAGAGCATTTTACGACACAGAGCTTAATGTGAGTTTCCTTGAGTAGCACTCCCGATCTTGCTCTGATAATGTGTGGTAATATTCAGAATACATTGTGAAATCTTCGCTCACCATTGTTCCTCCATGCAGATATACTACATCCATAACTAGAGGTTATTAGCATGGAGGAGTTCAGATATACTACATCCATAACTAGAGGTTATTAGCATGGAGGAGTTCAGATATACTACATCCATATCTAGAGGTTATTAGCATGGAGGAGTACAGATATACTACATCCATAACTAGAGGTTATTAGCATGGAGGAGTTCAGATATACTACATCCATAACTAGAGGTTATTAGCATGGAGGAGTTCAGATATACTACATCCATAACTAGAGGTTATTAGCATGGAGGAGTTCAGATATACTACATCCATAACTAGAGGTTATTAGCATGGAGGAGTTCAAATATACTACATCCATAACTAGAGGTTATTAGCATGGAGGAGTACAGATATACTACATCCATAACTAGAGGTTATTAGCATGGAGGAGTTCAGATATACTACATCCATAACTAGAGGTTATTAGCATGGAGGAGTTCAGATATACTACATCCATAACTAGAGGTTATTAGCATGGAGGAGTTCAGATATACTACATCCATATCTAGAGGTTATTAGCATGGAGGAGTACAGATATACTACATCCATAACTAGAGGTTATTAGCATGGAGGAGTTCAGATATACTACATCCATAACTAGAGGTTATTAGCAAGGAGGAGTACAGATATACTACATCCATAACTAGAGGTTATTAGCATGGAGGAGTTCAGATATACTACATCCATAACTAGAGGTTATTAGCATGGAGGAGTTCAGATATACTACATCCATAACTAGAGGTTATTAGCATGGAGGAGATCAGATATACTACATCCATAACTAGAGGTTATTAGCATGGAGGAGTTCAGATATACTACATCCATAACTAGAGGTTATTAGCATGGAGGAGTTCAAATATACTACATCCATAACTAGAGGTTATTAGCATGGAGGAGTACAGATATACTACATCCATAACTAGAGGTTATTAGCATGGAGGAGTTCAGATATACTACATCCATAACTAGAGGTTATTAGCAAGGAGGAGTACAGATATACTACATCCATAACTAGAGGTTATTAGCATGGAGGAGTTCAGATATACTACATCCATAACTAGAGGTTATTAGCATGGAGGAGTTCAGATATACTACATCCATAACTAGAGGTTATTAGCATGGAGGAGTTCAGATATACTACATCCATAACTAGAGGTTATTAGCATGGAGGAGTTCAGATATACTACATCCATAACTAGAGGTTATTAGCATGGAGGAGTTCAGATATACTACATCCATAACTAGAGGTTATTAGCATGGAGGAGTACAGATATACTACATCCATAACTAGAGGTTATTAGCATGGAGGAGTTCAGATATACTACATCCATAACTAGAGGTTATTAGCATGGAGGAGTTCAGATATACTACATCCATAACTAGAGGTTATTAGCAAGGAGGAGTACAGATATACTACATCCATAACTAGAGGTTATTAGCATGGAGGAGTTCAGATATACTACATCCATAACTAGAGGTTATTAGCATGGAGGAGTTCAGATATACTACATCCATAACTAGAGGTTATTAGCATGGAGGAGTTCAGATATACTACATCCATAACTAGAGGTTATTAGCATGGAGGAGTTCAGATATACTACATCCATAACTAGAGGTTATTAGCATGGAGGAGTTCAGATATACTACATCCATAACTAGAGGTTATTAGCATGGAGGAGTTCAGATATACTACATCCATAACTAGAGGTTATTAGCATGGAGGAGTTCAGATATACTACATCCATAACTAGAGGTTATTAGCATGGAGGAGTTCAGATATACTACATCCATAACTAGAGGTTATTAGCATGGAGGAGTTTCTGCAGCCAAATTGTGTTGCATAGCAACAAACAGCAAACACAGAAAGGGTCCTATATTGGAGAGTAAAAGTCGTCTGGCACTCTGCTTAGGATTTGAACAACTTTAATAACTTATTTCAACTTCTTGGTTGTTGTACAGCTTGTTTAACCATCTGTCTGACTTTGTCGTTCACACAGGAGAGAGACGTGACTATTGTGGATCCTCTGGGGAGCCTCAACAACATCATGAAGCTGAGGAGGCAGAGAAGGTTCTCTCCAGATCAGAACACCAGGAGAGACCCACAGGAAAGAAACCTCACTGCTGCTCTGACTGTGGGAAGAGTTACTCAAGATCTGATTCACTAAAACTACACCTGAGAATTCACACAGGAGAGAAACCTCATTGCTGCTCTGACTGTGGGAAACGTTACTCACGATCAAATGCACTAAAAGTACACCTGAGAATACACACTGGAGAGAAACCTCATTGCTGCTCTGACTGTGGGAAGAGATTCACCTGTTCAGCAGACCTTAAAATACATCAAAGAATTCACACTGGAGAGAAACCTTATGGCTGTGATCAATGTGGGAAGAGTTTTACTCAGCTAAGCACCCTGAAATCACACCAGAGAATACACACTGGAGAGAAATCTTTTGGCTGTGCTCAATGTGGGAAGAGTTTTACTGTGTCACGCTCCCTGATAGCGCACCAGAGAACACACACAGGAGAGAAGCTTCACCACTGTTCAGATTGTGGGAAAAGCTTTTCAACATCACAGACTTTGATGCTGCACCAGAGAACACACACAGGAGAGAAACCATACAACTGTAATCAATGTGGGAAGAGTTTTGTTACATCTAGCTATCTGACGATACACCAGAGAACACACACAGGAGAGAAACCTTATCGCTGTAATCAATGTGGGAAGAGTTTTATTCAGTCAAGTGGCCTGATAGTGCACCAGAGAACACACACAGGAGAGAAATCTTATAGCTGTGATCATTGTGGGAAGAGTTTTGTTACATCTAGCTATCTGAGGAAACACCAGAGAACACACACAGGAGAGAAATCGTATAGCTGTAATCAATGTGGGAAGAGTTTTACTTGGCTAAACAGCCTGGTATCACACCAGAGAACACACACAGGAGAGAAATCTCATAGCTGCGCTCAATGCGACAAGCGATACTCTGATAAAAGATCTCTGATCAAACATCAGAAAATACACACATGAAGGAGTTGTTTCATGATATGAATGTCACAATGTAGAATGTTTTAACATTGTAGTAGGAGTATTTTAATGAATGTCATGATGTAGAACCTTAAACATTTCCCCCCTGTTCTATTTATTTCAGCATGATATGGATATTAGCCTCTGGGAAAAATACAGGCTCTGAATTGAAAGAATGCTATTTATGTGATTTAACAAAAAGTGACTTACAAAAAAAAGAGTTGTGTTACACTTACCTTGTTGGCGACCCACTTGAATCAAAATGCAACACTTCAAAATGTATCTAGCTGTTTTCTACAAATTGTCCTCTGACCAGTGATGTACACATTATTCCCAGATTCCATGTGGTGTTTGAGCTGTTAGTTAACAGGACGTGCAACCTCATCTCCCCCCTCTTCAACATGATATCAATATGAGTGATGACAAATAAGTGTTGCGTTTCTTTATTTAGTGAACCCTAAATTTAAATGCATCTCTCCAAAATACTGTCTTCTGCAGGTTGTCCTCTAACCAGTGAGGTAAAAGATATCTCCCATTTCCATGTGTGATTCTTTTGGTACTTGTTAAAAACAAACATGTGCAGTTTATAAGTTGCTTGTTTACAAAAATACACGTAATGATTATTGTGGCACATGTTTGTGTTGATAGTACATTTAATGTTTAGGTTAATGTTTAGGTTTTCAATATATCAAAATGTTTCTGCATATTGGTTATTGATTTGGACACGTTAAAACTGTTTTGACATTGGGCAGTATCCCACCGACATCCAATATATGTTGGGTTTTTGTTGAAAGTGGAAGTTGAAAATATGTATTTTCAGGTCGTTTTTTCAATGACTTGAAAACAACTTAATTTCAACGTACTTGCAGCCTATAAACATGGACCCAGTATAATAAATTGGTCTATAATCAGTTTTATTAACAATCTTACATCACTCCAGTATTTCTTTACAACATTCAAGTGCTAATTGTCTTTATTCCACTACTGAAGAAGCGTAACTCAAATCACCTACTCATATTTCAAACATCCAGCCTGACAAAATATACATTTTTAATTATTCCATGCCTCACCATTAAGTGAATTATTGCCAATACATATTAACAAAGGGGTGTACATTTGGTTTTGATATTTCATATTTACAATTCATGTAACATTTAGTAATCATAATTATTTATGCAACCAACTGACCATTTTTTAGTACAATTATATTGACATTGTTGCACTGCTTTTAGAATATCAGGGTTCACAATTTATTTTGACTGCACGTTTTTCTGTATTGGAGATGAGTTTTGTTTGGGCTCGTTCCAAGGGGACGAGAGTTCTAGAAGCTAATGAGTTTTAGGAAGACCAGAGTTCTAGAAGCTAGTGAGTTTTAGGAAGACCAGAGTTCTAGAAGCTAGTGAGTTTTAGGAAGACCAGAGTTCTAGAAGCCAGTGAGTTTTAGGAAGACCAGAGTTCTAGAAGCTAGTGAGTTTTAGGAAGACCAGAGTTCTAGAAGCTAGTGAGTTTTAGGAAGACCAGAGTTCTAGAAGCTAGTGAGTTTTAGGAAGACCAGAGTTCTAGAAGCTAGTGAGTTTTGGGACGACCAGAGTTCTAGAAGCTAGTCAGTTTTAGGAAGACCAGAGTTCTAGAAGCTAGTGAGTTTTAGGAAGACCAGAGTTCTAGAAGCTAGTGAGTTTTAGGAAGACCAGAGTTCTAGAAGCTAGTGAGTTTTAGGAAGACCAGAGTTCTAGAAGCTAGTGAGTTTTAGGAAGACCATAGTTCTAGAAACTAGTGAGTTTTAGGATTCTATTCTTAGATGCTCTTTAGTCTTTCAGTTGTTATTCTTCTATTTGTTGTCTGGTAAATATTTCTGATGTATTTGTTTTTTTTCCTGTGAAGCCATTTCCATATCTGAAATGTGCTGTATAAATAAAGCTTGATTTGATTTGAACATATTGCAAAACAATGACAAACCAATTAACAAATGTGTGCAAAAGCAACACATGTCTTAGAATGAAAAACAGAATAAATTCAGTATATCTTCCACTATGTCAAAATAGGACCCCTCGCCCTTATGCACATGTGACTGAAATGGAACCAATCACTAAAATCACTGAGCCAGCTTTGATGGCCCAATAAAGCAAGTTTCTGCCAGCCAATGGGATAATTCCAGTGCAGTACATGTGTAGAGGGATAATTCCAGTGCAGTACATGTGTAAAGGGTGCAGAGGGATAATTCCAGGTGCAGTACATGTGTAGAGGGATAATTCCAGTGCAGTACATGTGTAAAGGGTGCAGAGGGATAATTCCAGGTGTAGTACATGTGTAGAGGGATAATTCCAGTGCAGTACATGTGCAGAGGGATAATTCCAGTGCAGTACATGTGTAAAGGGTGCAGAGGGATAATTCCAGGTGCAGTACATGTGTAGAGGGATAATTCCAGTGCAGTACATGTGTAAATGGTGTAGAGGGATAATTCCAGTGCAGTACATGTGTAAAGGGTGCAGAGGGATAATTCCAGGTGCAGTACATGTGTAGAGGGTGTAGAGGGATAATTCCAGGTGCAGTACATGTGTAGAGGGATAATTCCAGTGCAGTACATGTGTAAATGGTGTAGAGGGATAATTCCAGTGCAGTACATGTGTAAAGGGTGCAGAGGGATAATTCCAGGTGCAGTACATGTGTAGAGGGTGTAGAGGGATAATTCCAGGTGCAGTACATGTGTAGAGGGATAATTCCAGTGCAGTACATGTGTAAGTCTGTCACGTGAATTTCTATCTCTAATTCAACCTAAGCTTGAATCATTACCAGAGGTTGTAAAGCTCTGGTTTTAATCATCAATGATTCAAGGTCCACAATCCACAAGTAATTATCGGCAAATTTTATTCAAGGAGAGCTCTGGTCAAAAACACAAACATACTGTTTTTATACCCCTTGACAAACAAAGGCACTATGCTCCTCCCACCTTTAGGTGGCTTTCTTAAAACAGTTCCCGCCTTAGTGGGTAAGAGCGTTGTGCCAGTAACCGAAAGGGCGCTGGTTCTAATCCCCGAGCCGACTAGGTGAAAAATCTGTCGATGTGCCCTTAAGCAAGGCACTTAACCCTAATTGCTCCTGTAAGTCGCTCTGGATAAGAGCGTCTGCTAAATGACTAAAATGTAAATGTAAATGTTCTTTACCCTTGAATGTTTAGTAATGTTAGTGGGTTGACACTACATGATAATTCGAATATCGTATACACATTTCTACTGTATTTGGGGTGAAATCTTTTAGTCATTACTTTTAATACACAAATTCATCTATCAAAGTCTCTCCCTGTAGATTTTGCGGTGACGTAGTGTCCCCCCATGAGTGACAGAACACTGAGCCAATCACGGCCCAACTAGAGAACATTACTAACCCCTACGCTCCGTATGTTCCGCTGGCTCCCCCCACAGAAAACACTGAGCCAATCACGGCCCAACTAGAGAACATTACCAACCCCTACGCTCCGTATGTTCCGCTGGCTCCCCCCACAGAAAACACTGAGCCAATCACGGCCCAACTAGAGAACATTACTAACCCCTACTAACCCCTAGGCTCAGTGTTATGTTCCGCTGGCTCCCCCCACAGAAACCACTGAGCCAATCACGGCCCAACTAGAGAACATTACCAACCCCTACGCTCCGTATGTTCCGCTGGCTCCCCCCACAGAAAACACTGAGCCAATCACGGCCCAACTAGAGAACATTACTAACCCCTACGCTCCGTATGTTCCGCTGGCTCCCCCCACAGAAAACACGGCCCAACTAGAGAACATTACCAACCCCTACGCTCCGTATGTTCCGCTGGCTCCCCCCACAGAAAACACTGAGCCAATCACGGCCCAACTAGAGAACATTACTAACCCCTACGCTCCGTATGTTCCGCTGGCTCCCCCCACAGAAACCACTGAGCCAATCACGGCCCAACTAGAGAACATTACCAACCCCTACGCTCCGTATGTTCCGCTGGCTCCCCCCACAGAAAACACTGAGCCAATCACGGCCCAACTAGAGAACATTACTAACCCCTACGCTCCGTATGTTCCGCTGGCTCCCCCCACAGAAAACACTGAGCCAATCACGGCCCAACTAGAGAACATTACCAACCCCTACGCTCCGTATGTTCCGCTGGCTCCCCCCACAGAAAACACTGAGCCAATCACGGCCCAACTAGAGAACATTACCAACCCCTACGCTCCGTATGTTCCGCTGGCTCCCCCCACAGAAAACACTGAGCTGGTCTGAAACACCTGTGTTTTGGAGCTGCCTTTATTCAAAAAGCATTAAAAAAGACCATGTTTGTATGCGGCTTTATGAACTTATTTTTTTACATTGTTTGCAAACTGATATGTGACAAGTATTAAAGCAAAAACAACTTCTTTATTTTTTGCTAAACATGTGGGGCTCTGAATGACTGAATGAATGTCGCCACTGATTGTGTGTGACTTTTAAACAGTATTTCTGTTGACGACACGGCGTATCCTTATTAACACGGTATACCTAACACATGTAGTGGACTGATTCTGTTGACGACACGGCGTATCCTTATTAACACGGTATACCTAACACATGTAGTGGACTGATTCTGTTGACGACACGGCGTATCCTTATTAACACGGTATACCTAACACATGTAGTGGACTGATTCTGTTGACGACACGGCGTATCCTTATTAACACGGTATACCTAACACACGTAGTGGACTGATTCTGTTGACGACACGGCGTATCCTTATTAACACGGTATACCTAACACACGTAGTGGACTGATTCTGTTGACGACACGGCGTATCCTTATTAACACGGTATACCTAACACACGTAGTGGACTGATTCTGTTGACGACACGGCGTATCCTTATTAACACGGTATACCTAACACACGTAGTGGACTGATTCTGTTGACGACACGGCGTATCCTTATTAACACGGTATACCTAACACACGTAGTGGACTGATTCTGTTGACGACACGGCGTATCCTTATTAACACGGTATACCTAACACACGTAGTGGACTGATTCTGTTGACGACACGGCGTATCCTTATTAACACGGTATACCTAACACATGTAGTGGACTGATTCTGTTGACGACACGGAGTATCCTTATTAACACGGTATACCTAACACATGTAGTGGACTGATTCTGTTGACGACACGGCGTATCCTTATTAACACGGTATACCTAACACATGTAGTGGACTGATTCTGTTGACGACACGGCGTATCCTTATTAACACGGTATACCTAACACATGTAGTGGACTGATTCTGTTGACGACACGGAGTATCCTTATTAACACGGTATACCTAACACATGTAGTGGACTGATTCTGTTGACGACACGGCGTATCCTTATTAACACGGTATACCTAACACATGTAGTGGACTGATTCTGTTGACGACACGGCGTATCCTTATTAACACGGTATACCTCACACATGTAGTGGACTGATTCTGTTGACGACACGGCGTATCCTTATTAACACGGTATACCTAACACACGTAGTGGACTGATTCTGTTGACGACACGGCGTATCCTTATTAACACGGTATACCTAACACACGTAGTGGACTGATTCTGTTGACGACACGGCGTATCCTTATTAACACGGTATACCTAACACACGTAGTGGACTGATTCTGTTGACGACACGGCGTATCCTTATTAACACGGTATACCTAACACACGTAGTGGACTGATTCTGTTGACGACACGGCGTATCCTTATTAACACGGTATACCTAACACACGTAGTGGACTGATTCTGTTGACGACACGGCGTATCCTTATTAACACGGTATACCTAACACACGTAGTGGACTGATTCTGTTGACGACACGGCGTATCCTTATTAACACGGTATACCTAACACACGTAGTGGACTGATTCTGTTGACGACACGGCGTATCCTTATTAACACGGTATACCTAACACACGTAGTGGACTGATTCTGTTGACGACACGGCGTATCCTTATTAACACGGTATACCTAACACATGTAGTGGACTGATTCTGTTGACGACACGGCGTAGCATTATTCTCCAATGTGGACGATTTAAGGACTTCCACCAGACTGATTGGTCTTCCAACTTGGTACCCCAAGTTCCACTGTAGATATATAGTCCACTACAATACATGATGTTACCCCAAGTTCCACTGCAGATATATAGTCCACTACAATACATGATGGTACCCCAAGTTCCACTGTAGATATATAGTCCACTACAATACATGATGGTACCCCAAGTTCCACTGCAGATATATAGTCCACTACAATACATGATGGTACCCCAAGTTCCACTGTAGATATATAGTCCACTACAATACATGATGGTACCCCAAGTTCCACTGTAGATAGATATAGTCCACTACAATACATGATGGTACCCCAAGTTCCACTGTAGATATATAGTCCACTACAATACATGATGGTACCCCAAGTTCCACTGTAGATATATAGTCCACTACAATACATGATGGTACCCCAAGTTCCACTGTAGATATATAGTCCACTACAATACATGATGGTACCCCAAGTTCCACTGTAGATAGATATAGTCCACTACAATACATGATGGTACCCCAAGTTCCACTGTAGATAGATATAGTACACTACAATACATGATGGTACCCCAAGTTCCACTGTAGATATATAGTCCACTACAATACATGATGGTACCCCAAGTTCCACTGTAGATATATAGTCCACTACAATACATGATGGTACCCCAAGTTCCACTGTAGATATATAGTCCACTACAATACATGATGGTACCCCAAGTTCCACTGTAGATAGATATAGTCCACTACAATACATGATGGTACCCCAAGTTCCACTGTAGATAGATATAGTACACTACAATACATGATGGTACCCCAAGTTCCACTGTAGATATATATAGTCCACTACAATACATGATGGTACCCCAAGTTCCATTGTATATATATAGTCCACTACAATACATGATGGTACCCCAAGTTCCACTGTAGATAGTCCACTACAATACATGATGGTACCCCAAGTTCCACTGTAGATATATAGTCCACTACTTGAGTTCTTGTGCTATAATTTGAAATTCCTGAAGTTCTATGACAGTTAATTTGACAGTGCAGCTTAATGAATGTAGCTGATGGGGTTAGTAAAACAGCCGTATCTCTTGATTTGTAGAAGTTATTTCTGTTCTGATTTCAGATTTCAATAGCAGAAAAGTAGATTTACTTCACGCTAAGTTGTCTAACTTGTTGGGAAAGTGGTCAAAACATCAGTTGATTCATAAAGTTGAGACGTGGTTGCTAAAACGGCTAGCTGTAGCATTTGATCAGTAGAAGATAATTCTGTTGAAGATTTCATACCCTCTAAGATTTTGTCTAAAGTGCTGGTAAAGTTGTCAAAGTAGCTGATTTGTGTCAAAAGTTACATTGTTTACAGTGAATAAAATGTTGAAAGTCACAGCTTCAGAATGGGAGTTTTTCACAACGGGAGCTTTAGAATATTGAATAAATCCCATTAAAGTGGATGAAGTTTAATACAAGTTCAACAGTTTAAAAAGTGTAAATGTTATCAAAAAAGTTCAACGGTGTAGGAGTAGCGTGCTAAAGAACAACTATAATATCTTGGTAATTGTACATTAAATAAAACTGTGTGCCTTGCTTCAGTTCTTTACATGTATTTTTGTGGTAGTGTTCTGATTTCAGATTTACATTTACATTTACATTTTAGTCATTTAGCAGACGCTCTTATTCAGAGCGACTTACAGTTAGTGAGTGCATACATTATTATTATTTTTTTTTTTTTCCATACTGGCCCCCGTGGGAATCGAACCCACAACCCTGGCGTTGTAAACACCATGCTCTACCAACTGAGCTACATCCCAAACAATGCTGTTGCTGTCTAGGAGAGGTGAACAGTCCCTAGTCCAGACTGCACTGTTCTGTCCTTAGGGCTGGGTTGGAGCAAATACGTGCCCCACTGTTGAGAGGAACGGGACCTGAACGCACCAGATATACTGTAACTCATTCTGGCTCAGGGGGGTGTGTCTCCCATCACTGAGGAGGATAGGGGCCAGTGGGGGAGGAGGGGGGAGGTCAGATTTTAAATAGCAGAGAAGTAGACAAAGATTTCATATGCTATACAGTGGGGAGAACAAGTATTTGATACACTGCCGATTTTGCAGGTTTTCCTACTTACAAAGCATGAAGAGGTCTGTAATTTTTTATCATAGGTACACTTCAACTGTGAGAGACGGAATCTATAACAAAAATCCAGAAAATCACATTGTATGATTTTTAAGTAATTAATTTGCATTTTATTGCATGATATAAGTATTTGATACATCAGAAAAGCAGAACTTAATATTTGGTACAGAAACCTTTGTTTGCAATTACAGAGATCATACGTTTCCTGTAGGTCTTGACCAGGTTTGCACACACTGCAGCAGGGATTTTGGCCCACTCCTCCATACAGACCTTCTCCAGATCCTTCAGGTTTCGGGGCTGTCGCTGGGCAATACGGACTTTCAGCTCCCTCCAAAGATTTTCTATTGTGTTCAGCTATACGTTTTTATCAGACTTTTTAGGGAAAGTGGAAAAAAATTAACTTTCTACTTCCTACAGCATATTCATGTTCATTTTGTGGGGCGCTACAGTTTCCTGGTAAAAAACTACTTTGCCAACGACCCCCATGCAAAGTGATGGAAGTGTTGAGTTTATGGATCTACTTTTGATGAAATAAGGAAGACATTCAATTTACTTTTAGGGAAAAGATTGTACAATAAAACCGGACTAAACGTTCAAATCGCCATTTGCTCCTTCATTATCGATAATAATTCTGGGCATTCTACCAACATATAGCGTCCGCCATTGCTCTGGGTACAGCTTACCTCTGAAAAGCCAACAGCGTAAACCTGACTGCTGCAGACCAGGCTGGGCCACGCCTCATTTAGCAACATGTTGCCATAGCGCCAGTTGGCAGGCATTCTGGAACGTCTCTTTAGCCAGTCAACAAGTTCAAACACAACTGGTACAGTGGCTTAAACCAAGAGATTTTTTATTTTATTTTTTATTTCACCTTTATTTAACCAGGTAAACCAGTTGAGAACAAGTTCTCATTTACAACTGCGACCTGGCCAAGATAAAGCAAAGCAGTGCGATAAAAACAACAACACAGAGTTACATATGGGGTAAACAAAACAAAGTAAAAAATACAACAGAAATACATATATATACAGTGTGTGCAAATGTAGCAAGTTATGGAGGTAAGGCAATCAATAGGCTATAGTGCAAAATAATTACAATTAGTATTAACACTGGAATGATAGATGTGCAAGAGATTATGTGCAAATAGAGATACTGGGGTACAAATGAGCAAAATAAATAACAATATAGGGATGAGGTAGTTGGGCGGGCTAATTTCAGATGGGCTGTGTACAGGTGCAGTGATCGGTAAGGTGCTCTGACAACTGATGCTTAAAGTTAGTGAGGGAGATAAGTGTCTCCAGCCTCAGAGATTTTTGCAATTTGTTCCAGTCATTGGCAGCAGAGAACTGGAAGGAATTGCGGCCAAAGGAGGTGTTGGCTTTGGGGATGACCAGTGAGATATACCTGCTGGAGCGGAGACTACGGGTGGGTGCTGCTATGGTGACCAATGAGCTAAGATAAGGCGGGGATTTGCCTAGCAGTGATTTATAGATGGCCTGGAGCCAGTGGGTTTGACGACGAACATGTAGTGAGGACCAGCCAACAAGAGCGTACAGGTCACAGTGGTGGGTAGTGTATGGGGCTTTGGAGACAAAACGGATGGCACTGTGATAGACTACATCCAATTTGCTGAGTAGAGTGTTGGAGGCTATTTTGTAAATGACATCGCCGAAGTCAAGGATCGGTAGGATAGTCAGTTTTACGAGGGCATGTTTGGCAGCATGAGTGAAGTAGGCTTTGTTGCGAAATAGGAAGCCGATTCTAGATTTAACTTTGGATTGGAGATTTTTTATGTGAGTCTGGAAGTTGAGTTTACAGTCTAACCAGACACCTAGGTATTTGTAGTTGTCCACATACTCTAGGTCAGACCCGTCGAGAGTAGTGATTCTAGTCGGGTGGGCGGGTGCAAGCAGCGTTCGGTTGAAGAGCATGCATTTAGTTTTACTAGTGTTTAAGAGCAGTTGGAGGCTACTGAAAGAGTGTTGTATGGCATTGAAGCTCGTTTGGAGGTTTGTTAACACAGTGTCCAATGAAGGGCCAGATGTATACAAAATGGTGTCGTCTGCGTAGAGGTGGATCTGAGAGTCACCAGCAGCAAGAGCGACGTCATTGATATACACAGAGAAAAGAGTCGGCCCAAGAATTGAACCCTGTGGCACCCCCATAGAGACTGCCATAGGTCCAGACAACAGGCCCTCCGATTTGACACATTGAACTTGAACTCTATCTGAGAAGTAGTTTGTGAACCAGGCGAGGCAGTCATTTGAGAAACCAAGGCTATTTAGTCTGCCAATAAGAATGCTGTGGTTGACAGAGTCGAAAGCCTTGGCCAGGTCAATGAAAACGGCTGCACAGTACTGTCTATTATCGATCGCGGTTATAATATCGTTTAGGACCTTGAGCGTGGCTGAAGTGCACCCATGACCAGCTCGGAAACCGGATTGCATAGCGGAGAAGGTACGGTGGGATTCGAAATGGTCGGTAATCTGTTTGTTGACTTGGCTTTCAAAAACTTTTGAAGGGCAGGATGGATATGGGTCTGTAACAGTTTGGATCTAGAGTGTCACCCCCTTTGAAGAGGGGGATGACCGCGGCAGCTTTCCAATCTCTGGGGATCTCAGACGTTACGAAAGAGAGGTTGAACAGGCTAGTAATAGGGGTTGCGACAATTTCGGCGGCTAGTTTTAGAAAGAAAGGGTCCAGATTGTCTAGCCCAGATGATTTGTAGGGGTCCAGATTTTGCAGCTCTTTCAGAACATCAGCTGTCTGGATTTGTGTGAAGGAGAAGCGGGGGGGGGGGGCATGGGCAAGTTTCAGCGGAGGGTGCAGAGCTGGTGGCCAGGGTAGTGGTAGCCAGGTGGAAAGCATGGCCAGCCGTAGCAAAATGCTTGTTGAAATTCTCGATTATTGTAGATTTATCGGTGGTGATAGTGTTTCCTAGCCTCAGTGCAGTTGGCAACTGGGAGGAAGTGCTCTTATTTTCCATGGACTTTACAGTGTCCCAAAACTTTTTGGAGTTAGTGCTACAGGATGCACATTTCTGTTTGAAAAAGTTAGCCTTTGCTTTCCTAACTTCCCTGAAAAGTTGCATATCGCGGGGGCTATTTGATGCTAATGCAGTACGCCACAGGATGTTTTTGTGCTGGTCAAGGGCAGTCAAGTCTGAGGAGAACCAGGGGCTATATCTGTTCTTAGTTCTGTATTTTTTGAACGGGGGGCATGTTTATTTAAGATTGAGAGGAAATTACTTTTAAAGAACAACCAGGCATCCTCTACTGACGGAATGAGATCTATATCCATCCAGGATACCTGGGCCAGGTCAATTAGGAAGGCCTGCTCGCTGAAGTGTTTTAGGGAGCGTTTGACAGTGATGAGGGGTGGTCGTTTGACCGCGGACCCGTTACGGACGCAGGCAATAAGGCAGTGATCGCTGAGATCCTGGTTGAAGACAGCGGAGGTGTATTTAGAGGGTAAGTTAGTCAGGATGATATCTATGAGGGCACCCATGTTTACGGATTTAGGGTTGTACCTGGTAGGTTCGTTGATAATTTGTGTGAGATTGAGGGCATCTAGTTTAGATTGTAGGATGGCCAGGGTGTTAAGCACATCCCAGTTTAGGTCACCAAGCAGTCCGAACTCTGAGGATAGATGGGGGGCAATCAGTTCACATATGGTGTCCAGGGCATGTTGCCATAGCGCCAGTTGGCAGGCATTCTGGAACGTCTCTTTAGCCAGTCAACACGTTCAAACACAACTGGTACAGTGGCTTAAACCAAGAGATGGAATTGACACTGTTAGATTCAAAATATCAGTGTTGCAAACATGTCACATCTTCTAGTCTCCCTCTTTGCAGCGAGTGAAGTACGTTCAGAAAATCGGCAAGTATGCGGCATCTTAAAAATAGTTTTCTGGATGGAGATCATTCCACACTCTGTGTTCTACTACCCAGGTCTGGTGTTGGAGATCATTCCACACTCTGTGTTCTACTACCCAGGTCTGGTGTTGGAGATCATTCCACACTCTGTGTTCTACTACCCGGGTCTGGTGTTGGAGATCATTCCACACTCTGTGTTCTACTACCCAGGTCTGGTGTTGGAGATCATTCCACACTGTAGATCTCCTGTGTGTATTTTTTTAGGTTTAATCAGAGAACTTGAATGAGAGTATCAGTTGTCCCATTGATCACAGCTGTAAGGTTTCTATCCAGTGTGGGTTCTGTGGTGTACTGCCAGATTGTGTGAGGTAGCAAAACTCATCCCACAGTCAGAGCAGTGGTGAGGCTTCTCTCATGTGTGGGTTCTCTGGTGTGATATCAGTATGTCTAATCTGGCAAAACCCTTCCCACAGTCGGAGCAATGGTGAGGCTTCGCTCCTGTGTGTGTTCTCTGGTGTTTATTCAGTCCACTTGAGGTGTTAAAGCTTTTACCACAGTCTGAGCAGTGGTAAGGCTTCTCTCCTGTGTGTGTTCTCTGGTGTTTATTCAGTCCACTTGAGGTGTTAAAGCTTTTACCACAGTCTGAGCAGTGGTAAGGCTTCTCTCCTGTGTGTGTTCTCTGGTGTTTATTCAGTCCACTTGAGGTGTTAAAGCTTTTACCACAGTCTGAGCAGTGGTAAGGCTTCTCTCCTGTGTGTGTTCTCTGGTGTTTATTCAGTCCACTTGAGGTGTTAAAGCTTTTACCACAGTCTGAGCAGTGGTAAGGCTTCTCTCCGGTGTGTGTTCTCTGGTGTTTATTCAGTCTACTTGAGGTGGTAAAGCTTTTACCACAGTCAGAGCAGTGGTAAGGCTTCTGACCTGTGTGTGTCAGCAGGTGTGTTTTCAGACTACTTGAATGAGCAAAACTCTTCCCACAGTCGGAGCAGGGGTGAGGCTTCTCTCCTGTGTGTGTTCTCTGGTGTTTATTCAGTCTACTTGAGGTGGTAAAGCTTTTACAACAGTCTGAGCAGTGGTAAGGCTTCTCTCCGGTGTGTGTTCTCTGGTGTATATTCAGTCTACTTGAGGTGGTAAAGCTGTTACCACAGTCAGAGCAGTGGTAAGGCTTCTGACCTGTGTGTGTCAGCAGGTGTGTTTTCAGACTACTTGAATGAGCAAAACTCATTCCACACTGAGAGCAGTGGTGTGGCTTTTCTCCTGTGTGGCTTCTTTGGCGTATTTTAAGTTCTGTTGAAGATTTGCAATTCTTCCCACTATCAGAGCAGTGAGATTTCTTCCCTGTGGGTCTCCGCTCTGGTTTCTTGAGGTGTTCTGATCTGGAGAGACTCTTCTCTGCCTCTTCAGCATCATGATGTTGTTGAGGCTCCCCAGAGGATCCATCATAGTCACGTGTCTCTCCTGTGTGAACAACAAAATCAGACAAATGGTTAACTTCTGACTTCTATTCCAAGCTAAATCCAACCAGGGACATTCCATTGTGTTAAACTAGGGCAGTGTTTCTTAATATGCTTACTATAACGTGACGTTTTCACATAATAACTTCATGATTTGGGTGTCACATATTTACGTGATAATTCTATTGTATTAACGTGATAATTATCTAATTTAAATAAATAAAAAAGCAGATTTAGGGGATAGACAAGCATAACTGGGAATCATTTGACTGTCAGTTTTTCTGCCACAGGGCATCTGTCTAACTTGGAGGAAATATACCAGTCTATCTTCATGTCAACTAACAGAACTCTGTCTACCTTGGAGGAAATATACCAGTCTATCTTCATGTCAACTAACAGAACTGTCTACTGTGGTGGAAATATACCAGTCTATCTTCATGTCAACTAACAGAACTCTGTCTACCTTGGTGGAAATATACCAGTCTATCTTCATGTCAACTAACAGAACTGTCTCCCTTGGAGGAAATATACCAGTCTATCTTCATGTCAACTAACAGAACTGTCTCCCTTGGAGGAAATATACCAGTCTATCTTCATGTCAACTAACAGAACTATCTACTGTGGTGTAAATATACCAGTCTATCTGCAGGTTGTCCTGGGAACAGATCTATTGTATTTGTTCAGAACTGACTTTGATGTGTCAAATCTCCCTCTTCCTCCTCTTCTCCTCCTCTTGTAGGTCCACTCAGCCTCAGTGTTTTCCTGCAGTCCACCAGCCTCACAGACACCCTCTTCAGACCCAGCAGTAAGGTGATACTGGGAGAGGTACGACCGGGGGACTCTGGGAGGGTGGAGGGGGGCAGGCTAGCGTTGTCCTGGTAACCATAAAGAGGGGACACACGACACATTCACTATGGATTCTGTCATTCACTGATTTCATGAAGCACTTTACAGAAACCTGGCCTAGCTAGACCCTGATAGAGCAAGCTGTATGCTAGACCAGACCAAGCTGTAGCAACTAGACCAGACCAAGCTGTAGCAACTAGACCAGACCAAGCTGTAGCAACTAGACCAGACCAAGCTGTAGCAACTAGACCAGACCAAGCTGTAGCAACTAGACCAGACCAAGCTGTAGCAACTAGACAAGACCAAGCTGTAGCAACTAGACCAGACCAAGCTGTATCAACTAGACCAGGCCAAGGTGTATCAACTAGACCAGGCCAAGGTGTATCAACTAGACCATGCCAAGCTGTAGCAACTAGACCATACCAAGCTGTAGCAAGTAGACCAGACCAAGCTGTAGCAACTAGACAAGACCAAGCTGTAGCAACTAGACCAGACCAAGCTGTATCAACTAGACCAGACCAAGCTGTATCAACTAGACCAGACCAAGCTGTATCAACTAGACCAGACCAAGCTGTATCAACTAGACCAGACCAAGCTGTAGCAACTAGACCAGACCAAGCTGTAGCAACTAGGCCATACCAAGCTGTAGCAACTAGGCCAGACCAAGCTGTAGCAACTAGACCAGACCAAGCTGTATCAACTAGACCAGAACAAGCTGTATCAACTAGACCAGACCAAGCTGTATCAACTAGACCAGACCAAGCTGTAGCAACTAGACCAGACCAAGCTGTATCAACTAGACCAGACCAAGCTGTAGCAACTAGACCAGACCAAGCTGTATCAACTAGATCAGACCAAGCTTTATCAACTAGACCAGACCAAGCTTTATCAACTAGACCAGACCAAGCTGTATCAACTAGACCAGACCAAGCTGTATCAACTAGACCAGACCAAGATGTAGCAACTAGACCAGACCAAGCTGTAGCAACTAGACCAGACCAAGCTGTATCAACTAGACCATACCAAGCTGTAGCAACTAGGCCAGACCAAGCTGTAGCAACTAGGCCAGACCAAGCTGTAGCAACTAGGCCAGACCAAGCTGTATCAACTAGACCAGACCAAGCTGTATCAACTAGACCAGAGCAAGCTGTAGCAACTAGACCCTACCAAGCTGTAGCAACTAGACCAGACCAAGCTGTAGCAACTAGACCAAGCTGTAGCAACTAGACCAGACCAAGCTGTAGCAACTAGACCGGACCAAGCTGTAGCAACTAGACCAATCTGTATCAACTAGACCAGGCCAAGCTGTAGCAACTAGACCAGACCAAGCTGTAGCAACTAGACCAGACCAAGCTGTAGCAACTAGACCAGACCAAGCTGTAGCAACTAGACCAGACCAAGCTGTAGCAACTAGACCAGACCAAGCTGTAGCAACTAGACCAGACCAAGCTGTAGCAACTAGACCAGACCAAGCTGTATCAACTAGACCAGACCAAGCTGTAGCAACTAGACCAGACCAAGCTGTAGCAACTAGACCAAGCTGTAGCAACTAGACCAGACCAAGCTGTAGCAACTAGACCAGACCAAGCTGTATCAACTAGACCAGACCAAGCTGTATCAACTAGACCAGACCAAGCTGTAGCAACTAGGCCAGACCAAGCTGTAGCAACTAGGCCAGACCAAGCTGTAGCAACTAGACCAGACCAAGCTGTATCAACTAGACCAGAACAAGCTGTATCAACTAGACCAGACCAAGCTGTATCAACTAGATCAGACCAAGCTGTATCAACTAGATCATACCAAGCTGTAGCAACTAGACCAGACCAAGCTGTATCAACTAGACCAGACCAAGCTTTATCAACTAGACCAGACCAAGCTTTATCAACTAGACCAGACCAAGCTGTATCAACTAGACCAGACCAAGATGTATCAACTAGACCAGACCAAGCTGTATCAACTAGACCATACCAAGCTGTAGCAACTAGGCCAGACCAAGCTGTATCAACTAGACCAGACCTAGCTGTAGCAACTAGACCAGACCAAGCTGTATCAACTAGACCAGACCAAGCTGTATCAACTAGACCAGAGCAAGCTGTAGCAACTAGACCCTACCAAGCTGTAGCAACTAGACCAAGCTGTAGCAACTAGACCAAGCTGTAGCAACTAGACCAAGCTGTAGCAAATAGACCATGCCAAGCTGTAGCAACTAGACCAGGCCAAGCTGTAGCAACTAGACCAGGCCAAGGTGTATCAACTAGACCAGGCCAAGGGGCCAAGGTGTAGCAACTAGACCAGACCAAGCTGTAGCAACTAGACCAGACCAAGCTGTAGCAACTAGACCAGACCAAGCTGTAGCAACTAGACCAGACCAAGCTGTAGCAACTAGACCAGACCAAGCTGTAGCAACTAGACCAGACCAAGCTGTAGCAACTAGACCAGACCAAGCTGTAGCAACTAGACCAGACCAAGCTGTAGCAACTAGACCATACCAAGCTGTATCAACTAGACCAGACCAAGCTGTATCAACTAGACAAGACCTAGCTGTATCAACTAGACCAGACCAAGCTGTAGCAACTAGACCAGACCAAGCTGTAGCAACTAGACCAGACCAAGCTGTAGCAACTAGACCAGACCAAGCTGTAGCAACTAGACCAGACCAAGCTGTAGCAACTAGACCAGACCAAGCTGTAGCAACTAGACCAGACCAAGCTGTAGCAACTAGACCAGACCAAGCTGTATCAACTAGACCAGGCCAAGCTGTATCAACTAGACCATGCCAAGGTGTATCAACTAGACCATGCCAAGCTGTAGCAACTAGACCAGACCAAGCTGTAGCAAGTAGACCAGACCAAGCTGTAGCAACTAGACAAGACCAAGCTGTAGCAACTAGACCAGACCAAGCTGTATCAACTAGACCAGACCAAGCTGTATCAACTAGACCAGACCAAGCTGTATCAACTAGACCAGACCAAGCTGTATCAACTAGACCAGACCAAGCTGTAGCAACTAGACCATACCAAGCTGTAGCAACTAGGCCAGACCAAGCTGTAGCAACTAGACAAGACCAAGCTGTAGCAACTAGACCAGACCAAGCTGTATCAACTAGACCAGACCAAGCTGTAGCAACTAGACCAGACCAAGCTGTAGCAACTAGACCAGACCAAGCTGTAGCAACTAGACCAGACCAAGCTGTATCAACTAGATCAGACCAAGCTTTATCAACTAGACCAGACCAAGCTTTATCAACTAGACCAGACCAAGCTGTATCAACTAGACCAGACCAAGATGTAGCAACTAGACCAGACCAAGCTGTAGCAACTAGACCAGACCAAGCTGTATCAACTAGACCATACCAAGCTGTAGCAACTAGGCCAGACCAAGCTGTAGCAACTAGGCCAGACCAAGCTGTAGCATCTAGGCCAGACCAAGCTGTATCAACTAGACCAGACCAAGCTGTAGCAACTAGACCAGAGCAAGCTGTAGCAACTAGACCCTACCAAGCTGTAGCAACTAGACCAGACCAAGCTGTAGCAACTAGACCAAGCTGTAGCAACTAGACCAGACCAAGCTGTAGCAACTAGACCAGACCAAGCTGTAGCAACTAGACCAGGCCAAGCTGTAGCAACTAGACCAGGCCAAGCTGTAGCAACTAGACCAGACCAAGCTGTAGCAAATAGACCAGACAAAGCTGTATCAACTAGACCAGACCTAGCTGTAGCAACTAGACCAGACCAAGCTGTAGCAACTAGACCAGACCAAGCTGTATCAACTAGACCAGACCAAGCTGTATCAACTAGACCAGACCAAGCTGTAGCAACTAGACCCTACCAAGCTGTAGCAACTAGACCAGACCAAGCTGTAGCAACTAGACCAGACCAAGCTGTAGCAACTAGACCAGGCAAAGCTGTAGCAACTAGACCAGGCCAAGCTGTAGCAACTAGACCAGCCAAGCTGTAGCAACTAGACCAGGCCAAGCTATAGCAACTAGACCAGGCCAAGCTGTAGCAACTAGACCAGGCCAAGGTGTATCAACTAGACCAGACAAAGCTGTAGCAACTAGACCAGACCAAGCTGTAGCAACTAGACCAGACCAAGCTTTATCAACTAGACCAGACCAAGCTGTAGCAACTAGACCAGACCAAGCTGTAGCAACTAGACCAGACCAAGCTGTAGCAACTAGACCAGACCAAGCTGTAGCAACTAGACCAGACCAAGCTGTAGCAACTAGACCAGACCAAGCTTTATCAACTAGACCAGACCAAGCTGTAGCAACTAGACCAGACCAAGCTGTAGCAACTAGACCAGACCAAGCTGTAGCAACTAGACCAGACCAAGCTGTAGCAACTAGACCAGACCAAGCTGTAGCAACTAGACCATACCAAGCTGTATCAACTAGACCAGACCAAGCTATATCAACTAGACAAGACCTAGCTGTATCAACTAGACCAGACCAAGCTGTAGCAACTAGACCAGACCAAGCTGTAGCAACTAGACCAGACCAAGCTGTAGCAACTAGACCATGCCAAGCTGTAGCAACTAGACCAGACCAAGCTGTATCAACTAGACCAGACCAAGCTGTAGCAACTAGACCAAGCTGTAGCAACTAGACCAGACCAAGCTGTAGCAACTAGACCAGACCAAGCTGTAGCAACTAGACCAGACCAAGCTGTATCAACTAGACCAGACCAAGCTGTAGCAACTAGACCAGACCAAGCTGTAGCAACTAGACCAGACCAAGCTGTAGCAACTAGACCAGACCAAGCTGTAGCAACTAGACCAGACAGTTGTCATGTTAGGTAAGTACCATCTGGTGATCTGATCTGGAGAGACTCTTCTCTGCCTCGTCAGCATCATGATGTTGTTGAGGCTCCCCAGAGGATCCAAGATAGTCACGTCTCTCTCCTGTGTGAACGACAAAGTCAGACAGTCAATGTAGTGAATGTTTAAATGCTTTCACAAACTTTGACAATTGTCTTCTACAATTAATAAGACAGTCAAGTGAGCAACAATAGTCATATGTTGTCTTCATTTTTCACATAGTAGTAATGTCTTATGATTTTAGTCTTCCAATAAGTTATTCCAGTTGCTGAAACCTTAGGCAGTGTTCCAGAGAACTTTAGGTCCCCAATATTATTATGGTTATTATTTCATTATCAGCTTTACAACAGAGAGAAAACCACTGGAAATATGGATTAATAATCAATATTACAAGATTCAACAATGAGTGCCTCACCCTAATTATTTGGTCTATTTCCCCCTCATAACTTAGCCTACTATTCTGACCTGGTGGTGCACATTTAGCCTATAGCCTGTTTTAGAGAAATGTCATTGAATATTGTTCTGACTTGGTGTACAGGGAGAACACTGTAAGAACGGCCCATGTTCTGAATTCTGTCGCTGTACATTTCAAAAGTGCTGAACAAATAGTTATATTGACTACGTCCGTCCTAGCTCGCTCATTAATGTCTTAATCGAAATTACGGATTGCCTCTTATCCGCTCGTCGTCCCCTTATGCCATAGTTTGTACATCTCAATTGTCAGTAGAAACCACATTTGTTTAAGCAAGTCAGCCATATCAGCTATGTTTCTTTTTAAAGGCAGTAAATGAGGCTGAATGAAGTGTTTCGCTGCCAGACAAGGCTCCGCTGATAGCCAGGTGTAGCGGTGGTAAGTTGTTGGGACTCTGCTGTTGGGACAACTTTATGGAGGCCCTAACAGTTTGGGACAGCTTTATGGAGGCCCTAACAGTTTGGGACAGCTTTATGGAGAACCTAACAGTTTGGGACAGCTTTATGGAGGCCCTAACAGTTTGGGACAGCTTTATGGAGGCCCTAACAGTTTGGGACAGCTTTATGGAGGCCCTAACAGTTTGGGACAGCTTTATGGAGGCCCTAACAGTTTGGGCCAGCTTTATGGAGGCCCTAACAGTTTGGGACAGCTTTATGGAGGCCCTAACAGTTTGGGACAGCTTTATGGAGGCCCTAACAGTTTGTCACCACCGTTTGTCACCGTTATAGTGCAATTAATCAGTGTTGGAAAAAGTACCCAATTGTCATACTTGAGTAAAAGTATAGATACCTTAATAGAAAGTTACTCAAGTAAAATGGAAAGTTACTGAGTAAAATACTACTTGAGTGAAAGTCAAAGTATTTGGTTCAAAATATACTTAAGTATCAAAAGTAAAAGTATAAATATTTTCAAATTCAAATTCCTGATATTAAGCGAAGCAGAAGGCACCATTTTCTTGTTTTTAAAATGTACAGATAGCCAGGGGCACACTCCAACACTCAGACATAATTTACAAACGATGTATTTGTGTTTAGTGAGTCCGCCAGATCAGAGGCAGTAGGGATGACCACGTGTTCTCTTGATAAGTGCATGAATTTGACAATTTTCCTGTCCTGCTAAGCATTCAAAATGTAACGAGTACTTTTGGGTATCAAAGAAAATGTAGGGAGTAAAAAGTACATTATTTTCTTTAGGAATCTAGTGAAGTAAAAGTAGTCAAAAATATAAATAGTAAAGTAAATTACAAATACCCCCCAAAACTACTTAAGTAGTACTTTAAAGTATGTCTACTTAAGTACTTTAGGCCACTGCAATTAATGTATTGTTTAGTGCTGTGTAGTGGTTTTTGCTGGTATGCATCTAAAAAACATTTTTTTATAATTTTTTTATTTTTATTTCACCTTTATTTAACCAGGTAAGCCAGTTGAGAACAGGTTCTCATTTACAACTGCGACCTGGCCAAGATAAAGCAAAGTAGTGCAATAAAAACAACACAGAGTTACATATGTATATATATATATTTTAAAAGTTTGCCCACCAAGATTGACATGCTAAAATCGCCACTGCTCAAAAATACCATTCAATGGGTAGAATTTCGTGCAAATCATGGTCTTTTTTTGTCCTGGTTTCATGAGGAATCACTCAGTACTTACTGGTGTTAATCAGATCTCTCTCCTCCTCTTCTTGATCTGCCTCCTCTTTCGATGTGACAGTTTTCTCCTCCTCCTTGACTCTAAAAACTGCATCCTCATCATCCTCTTCTTTCACTGTAACATCCTCTTCCTCTTTCACTCTGAACGCGTCTTCCTCTTCTTTCACTGTAACGTCTTTCTCTTCTTCTTTCACGGTAACAGCTTCACCCTCTACTTGTTTTTGCATTGTAACATCCTCCTCTTCCTCTTTCACTAGAGCTTCTTTCTCCGTCCAGCAGACCTCCTCTTCTTTAGCAGGAGGAGAGTAGCTTAGTGACCTCATGGTCGGGGATGTTAGCTAGCTAGTTAGCATTAGCGACTAGCCTATTGCTAGGAAAATGTATCAAGCCAGCTAGCTGACCAATAACAACAAAGTAAATATGAAATTAAATGGGATAAATAGCTAGACGACAGAAGTGTGTTAATAAAACAAACAGTGGCTAATATAAACCGAAAAACGGTGTAAAGAGCTTCAATATTTGGGTTTTATTTAGTCTAGCAAGCTACCGAGGTGGTTAAATCCATAGAATCAGTAGCAGCCGTGTTGCTGTTGAAGAAGCGTCCCGTCCACTACATTATACGTCACACTGGCAGCACCAAATGAAAGATCCACATCGCCATCTGCTGACTGGAGTGGGTAATGTTTATTTTAATTTCAGACCCAAAAAAGTGAAATCACTTTCAATTACTGTTTTTCTTTTATTTCAATAATAACATTTTATAACATTACAATATAGAGTATAATAGTGATAATACTTATATGAAGCCTACATATAGGGAACAATGATTTGATTAATGCAAATTCACATTCACTGAAACAAAGTTGATCTAATACACACACAATCCTGAAAAGGTTTAGGGTCACTACGTGTCCTGATAAGGGTTAGGGTTAGGGTCACTACGTGTCCTGATAAGGGTTAGGGTCACTACGTGTCCTGATAAGGGTTAGGGTCACTACGTGTCCTGATAAGGGTTAGGGTTAGGGTCACTACGTGTCCTGATAAGGGTTAGGGTCACTACGTGTCCTGATAAAGGTTAGGGTCACTACGTGTCCTGATAAGGGTTAGGGTTAGGGTCACTACGTGTCCTGATAAGGGTTAGGGTCACTACGTGTCCTGATAAGGGTTAGGGTCACTACGTGTCCTGATAAGGGTTAGGGTCACTACGTGTCCTGATAAGGGTTAGGGTTAGGGTCACTACGTGTCCTGATAAGGATCACTACGTGTCCTGATAAGGTTTAGGGTCACTACGTGTCCTGATAAGGGTTAGAGTCACTACGTCTCCTGATAAGGTTTAGGGTCACTACGTGTCCTGATAAGGGTTAGGGTCACTACGTGTCCTGATAAGGGTTAGGGTTAGAGTCACTACGTCTCCTGATAAGGTTTAGGGTCACTACGTGTCCTGATAAGGGTTAGGGTTAGGGTCACTACTTGTCCTGATAAGGGTTAGGGTTAGGGTCACTACGTGTCCTGATAAGGGTTAGGGTTAAGGTCACTACGTAGTCCACTACAATACATGATGGTACCCCAAGTTCCACTGTAGATAGGTAGTCCACTACAATACATGATGGTACCCCAAGTTCCACTGTAGATAGTCCACTACAATACATGATGGTACCCCAAGTTCCACTGTAGATATATAGTCCACTACAATGCATGATGGTATCCCAAGTTACACTGCAGATAGTCCACTACAATACAAATCAAATCCCAAATCAAATTGTATTTGTCAGATACACGTGTTTAGCAGATGTTATAGTGGGTGATAACAGTATATATACAGGGGGGGTACCGGTACAGTAATGTTATTGCGGGTGTAGTGAAATGCTTGTGCTTCTAGCGCCGACAGTGCAATAATAGCTAACAAGTAATATATAACAATTTCACAACAACCCACTACACACAAATCGGGCGGCAGGTAGCTTAGTGGTTAAGAGCGTAGTGCCAGTAACCGAAAGGTCGCCGGTTCTAATCCCTGAGCCGACTAGGTGAAATAATCTGTCGATGTGCCCTTGAGCAAGGCACTTAACCCTAATTGCTCCTGTAAGTCGCTCTGGATAAGAGCGTCTGCTAAATGACTAAAATGTAAGAATATATACATATATGGACGAGCAATGACAGAGCGGACTAAGATACAGTAGCATATTATAGAAGTATATACATATGAGATGAGTAGTGCAAGATATGTAAACATTATTAAAGTGACTAGTGTTCCATTTATTAAAGTGGCCAGTGATTTCTAATCTATGTATATAGGCAGGAGCCTCTAATGTGCTAGTGATGGCTATTTAACAGTCTGATGGCCTTGAGATAGAAGCTGTTTTTCATTCTCTCGGTCCCAGCTCAATTGTGCATCTGTAAAAGTTTGTGAGGGTTTTAGGTGCCAAGCCAAATTTCTTCCTTCTTCAGCCTTCTTCACCACACTGTCTGCGTGGGTGGATCATTTCAGTCTGTCAGTGATGTGTACGCCAAGGAACTTGAAGCTTTCCATCTTCTCCACTGCGGTCCCATCAATGTGGATAGGGTGGTGCACCCTCTGCTGTTTCCTGAAGTCCACATTTTTTTTTTTTACCAGGTAAGCCAGTTGAGAACAAGTTCTCATTTACAACTGCAACCTGGCCAAGATAAAACAAAGCAGTGCGATAAAAACAACAACACAGAGTTACAGATGGGGTAAAACAAAACATATAGTCAAAAATACAACAGAAAATATATATACAGTGTGTGCAAATGTAGCACGTTATGGAGGTAAGGCAATAAATAGGCCATAGTGCAAAATAATTACAATTAGTATTAACACTGGAGTGATAGATGTGCAGAAGATGATGTGCAAATAGAGATACTGGGGTGCAAATGAGCAAAATAAATAACAATTTAAATAACAATATGGGGATGAGGTAGTTGGGTGGGCTAATTACAGATGGGCTGTGTACAGGTGCAGTGATCGGTAAGCTGCTCTGACAACTGATGCTTAAAGTTAGTGAGGGAGATAAGTGTCTCCAGCTTCAGAGATTTTTGTAGTTCGTTCCAGTCATTTGCAGCAAAGAACTGGAAGGAATGGCGGCCAAAGGAGGTGTTGGCTTTGGGGATGACCAGTGAGATATACCTGCTGGAGCACATACTACGGGTGGGTGTTGCTATGGTGACCAATGAGCTAAGATAAGGCAGGGATTTGCCTAGAAGTGATTTATAGATGACTTGGAGCCAGTGGGTTTGGCGACGAATATGTAGTGAGGACCAGCCAACAAGAGCGTACAGGTCACAATGGTGGGTAGTATATGGGGCTTTGGTGACAAAATGGATGGCACTGTGATAGACTACATCCAATTTGCTGAGTAGAGTGTTGGAAGCTATTTTGTAAATGACATCGCCGAAGTCAAGGATCGGTAGGATAGTCAGTTTTACGAGGGCATGTTTAGCAGCATGAGTGAAGGAGGCTTTGTTGCGAAACAGGAAGCCGATTCTAGATTTAACTTTGGATTGGAGATGCTTAATGTGAGTCTGGAAGGAGAGTTTACGGTCTAACCAGACACCTAGATATTTGTAGTTGTCCACATATTCTAAGTCAGACCTGCCGAGAGTAGTGATTCTAGTCTGGCGGGCGGGTGCAAGCATCGTTCGATTGAAGAGCATGCATTTAGTTTTACTAGCGTTTAAGAGCAGTTGGAGGCCACAGAAGGAGTGTTGTATGGCATTGAAGCTTGTTTGAAGGTTTGTTAACACAGTGTCCAATGAAGGGCCAGATGTATTCAAAATGGTGTCATCTGTGTAGAGGTGGATCTGAGAGTCACCAGCAGCAAGAGCGACATCATTGATATACACAGAGAATAGAGTCGGCCCAAGAATTGAACCCTGTGGCACCCCCATAAAGACTGCCAGAGGTCCTCCGATTTGGCACATTGAACTCTATCTGAAAAGTAGTTGGTGAACCAGGCGAGGCAGTCAGTTGAGAAACCAAGGCTATTCAGTCTGCCAATAAGAATGCGGTGATTGACAGAGTCGAAAGCCTTGGCCAGGTCGATGAAGACGGCTGCGCAGTACTGTCTTTTATCAATCGCGGTTATTATATAGTTTAGGACCTTGAGCGTGGCTGAGGTGCACCCATGACCAGCTCGGAAACCGGATTGCATAGCGGAGAAGGTACGGTGGGATTCAAAGTGGTCGGTGATCTGTTTGTTAACTTGGCTTTCAAATACTTTCGAAAGGCAGGGCAGGATGGATATAGGTCTGTAACAGTTTGGATCTAGAGAGTGTCACCCCCTTTGAAGAGCTTTCCAATCTCTGGGGATCTCAGACGATACGAAAGAGAGGTTGAACAGGCTAGTAATAGGGTTGCGACAATTTCGGCGGCTAATTTTAGAAAGAAAGGGTCCAGATTGTCTAGCCCAGCTGATTTGTAGGGGTCCAGATTTTGCAGCTCTCTGAATTTGGGTGAAGGAGAAGCCGTGGGGGGGGGGGGGCATGGGCAAGTTGCAGCGGAGGGTGCAGAGCTGGTGGCCGGGGTAGGGGTAGCCAGGTGGAAAGCATGGCCAGCCGTAGCAAAATGCTTATTGAAATTCTCGATTATCGTAGATTTATCGGTGGTGACAGGGTTTCCTAGCCTCAGTGCAGTGGGCAGCTGGGAGGAGGTGCTCTTATTCTCCATGGACTTTACAGTGTCCCAAAACTTTTTGGAGTTAGTGCTACAGGACGCAAATTTCTGTTTGAAAAAGCTAGCCTTTGCTTTCCTAACTGATTGCTGTTCGATGCTAATGCAGTACGCCACAGGATGTTTTTGTGCTGGTCAAGGGCAGTCAAGTCTGGGGTGAACCAGGGGCTATATCTGTTCTTAGTTCTGAATTTTTTGAATGGGGCATGCTTATTTAAGATGGCGAGGAAAACACTTTTAAAGAACATCCAGGCATCCTCTACTGACGGAATGAGGTCAATATCCATCAAGGATACCCGGGCCAGGTCAATTAGAAAGGCCTGCTCGCTGAAGTGTTTTAGGGAGCGTTTGACAGTGATGAGGGGTGTACGTTTGACCGCGGACCCATTACGGATGCAGGCAATGAGGCAGTGATCGCTGAGATCCTGGTTGAAGACAGCGTTGATATAGAGGGTAAGTTAGTCATGATGATATATATATATATTTTTTAAATCTTTATTTTAAAAAACAGACTGAGACCTGGATCTCTTTTACGGCTGTGCCCTGTGTAAACATGTTGACAGTTTTAGACATACGGATAAGAACATTTCAAACATACAAAACAAAAACACAATTCAACAGAAACAATCACAGACAACATCATATTGATACTCCATAACATTTTTAAAATGGGCAAGGGACACCAGAGTGTCTAACTTAAGTTGGATCTGCAGTTTGTTCCATAAATAAGGTGCAAAGGAACTGAAGGCAGTCCTACCCAACTCTGTGGAGACCACAGAAGTCTCTAATGTAATCCACATCTGTGATCTGGTTTTAAAATTAGTATATCTAGTGGAAATTAATGATGATATATATGGAGGTAGTTTTAAAAGAAGTGCTTTATAAATAAACACGAGAGCATGTTGCTCTCGCCTCACAGATAGAGAGGCCCAACCCACATGTTGATATAGGAAACAGTGATGAGTTTTTTAACTATCACCCGTGATAAACCTGAGTGCACAATGGTAAATAGCATCCAGTGGTTTTAATGTGTTTGCCGATGCATGCATATAGATAATATGACCATAATCTAAAACGGACATAAAAGTAGCCTGCACAATTTATTTTCTATTTACGGAGGACAGACAAGCCCTGTTTCTGTAAAGGAACCCTATCTTGAATTTTAGCTTTTTTCAGTAACATGTTTTTTAAAAGAAAGCCTATCATCTAACCATACCCCTAAGTATTTATATGCAGAGACCTGTTTGATTTGAGTACCATCCAAGCTAGTGATTACAAAAGTATTTCTAATTGAGAGTTTAGACCTAGAAAAAAACATGACATTTGTTTTCTTAGCATTTAAAACAAGTTTAAGCTGTAAAAGAGACCCCAGTAGTATCCTATGAGGGTGCCCATGTTTACGGATTTAGGGTTGTACCTGGTAGGTTCCTTGATAATTTGTGTAAGATTGAGGGCATCTAGTTTAGATTGTAGGACGGCCGGGGTGTTAAGCATATCCCAGTTTAGGTCACCAAGCAGTACGAACTCTGAGGATAGATGGGGGGCAATCAGTTCACATATGGTGTCCAGGGCACAGCTGGGGGCTGAGGGGGGTCTGTAGCAAGCGGCAATTTTTAGAAGTAGACGCTCAAACTGTTTGGGCACAGACCTGGATAGTATGATAGAGCTCTGCAGGCTATCTCTACAGTAGATTGCAACCCCACCCCCTTTGGCAGTTCTATCTAGACGGAAAATTTTGTAGTTGGGGATGGAAAATTCAGAATCTTTGGTGGCCTTCCTAAGCCAGGATTCAAACACTGCTAGAACATCAGGGTTGGCGGAGTGTGCTAACGCAGTGAATAACTCAAACTTAGGGAGGAGGCTTCTGAGGTTAACATGGCCACATTTCCGGGCGTTGTAGAATAGATTCAGGGCATTATGTACAGACAAGGATATGGAAGGATATGAGTACAGTGGAGGTAAACCTAAGCGTTGGGTAAAGATGTAAGAGATAGCATCACTGGAGGCACCGATTGAGCCGGTCTCCGCGTGTGTGGGGGGTGGGACAAAGGATCTATCTGAGGCAGGTTGAGCGGGACTGGGGGCTCTACATTGAAAAAGTACAGTTAGAACTAACCGAAACAGCAATAGGCGAGGCATATTGACATGGGAGATAGGCATAAAGCAGTCACAGGTGTTATTCGAGAGAGGTAAGACAACAGCTGGTAATGGCGACAAAAGATTGGGCCGAGGCTAAACAGAATAAATAGGACAGGGTGGGGCACCATATAAAGGAACAGTCCAGCAGGCATCAGCTGTGTAGCGGAGTGATCATCAGGTCCAGTGTACAGCAATAAGTATAGTTAACTATTTAAATTAACTTTTCAGGTGACTACCTCATGATAGTTGCGTCAATTCAAATCTGGTATTCTAAAATAGACTAGTATTTTAATTAATGCAAAACACTTCAATGGTAAATATGATGTTCATATATAGGGGTCCACTGAAATACGACGCAGGGCAGTCAGAGAGCTAAGCCATTGTTCTAAGTTCTTCCCTAAAATACTCTGACAGTGATAGTTCCCGCTCCCTGCTGGGCCTATCAGAGTAGAGACTGAGCGTGGTTTAGACTTACTCAGCCTATCCTTTGGCGCACAGGCTGGTCCCAGCCCCTTGGCGCTTCACTGTTGCCAGGTGTAAGTTGTTTTGCAACTTGTCCAGAGAGTCGGCACTTTTGCAGTACACGTCCTTGAGCGGTTTAACAAAGAGGCAGTGTCAAGTCCTTATCTCCCCCTACTCCCCAAGTTCTTATCTCCCCCTACTCCCTAACGGCTCCTCACATGAATCACAGCTTGTTATGTTAAACAGTCTATATCAGTACAGCACAAACCTTTTATGTTTAATCATTCATGCTTTCTTATTAAGCTAACAGCACATCTACAATATAAGAGAATAATTTCCCACAACAGGATGGGGTACCGTATAAAGGAACAGTCCAGCAGGCATCAGCTGTGTAGCTGAGTGATCATAAGGTCCAGTGAACAGCAATAGGTGAGTCCGGGAGCAGTTCAGTGGTCAATTGGTGCTACGCTACAGGCGAGCTGGAGGCACGGCTGTTGATTGCGTGTGCTAGCGGGCCCGGGGGCTAGCAGATGGATCTTCGTGGTCGTCGCAAAGGGAAGCCTGTTGAAACCACATCAGACGATTACGTCAGGCAGACCAGTCGTGGTGGATCGGCGGGGCTCCGTGTCAACACTAGGAAGTCCCGTCCGGTTGACAGAGAGGTAGATAGCCGGGAGATGGGCCTGTGCTCGAGGCTAGCTCAAGGCTAACTGGGGTTAGCTTCAGGGCAGAGGTGATTAGCCAACCATGACAACAGCCATTCGGTTGTAGCTAGCTAGTTGCGATGATCTGGTGTTAAGGTCCAGTGATTCAGTGATTCCGGCAGAATATCCGATATGCTCTGGGTCGATAGCGCGCTATGCAGACTGGCCGATTATTGTCCAGGCTAGAGCTGGTTGGTAGGTAGTGCAGGCCACGGCAACGGACAATGGTGAAGACCGCTAACAGTGGCTAATAGCAAGTAGCTAGTTAGCTGGCTAGTTTCAGCCAGAGGTTCTGGATAAAAATGTATGAAGAAATAATAGAATCCGTTCCACATTGGGTGAGGCGGGTTGCAGGAAGGTATGTTTAGTTAAAGGATGGAAAGTGAGATTGAGAAATATATACGAAAAAGACAAAAAAAACTAAAAGACAGGCTATTTACATGAGGACTACAGAAACACGACCGCACTGCTACGCCATCTTGGATCAATGGATGCAAGGACTGACCATCAACGACATCACCATTATAGTTTTAACCATGTTGAGGCTATACAGTGTTGGTTTACATTTACATTGGAGTAAAAAAAGCTTATTTTGGGATCTGATGGGGTACGACAGTTGAACAAAGCTCATGAGGGATGTGTTATATTCTTCAAGAATCAATGGATATATATAAATAATTTAAAAGTCCAAATATGGATGTAGCAACTGCAGATTTCACCTTTAACACCACACATCAGTTCAACAACTGCAGAGGTTGTGCCTCTGTTTTTAAGACAGTACTTACTAGTGTTAATCAGGGCCCGGTTTCTCAAAAGCATCTTACTGCTAAGTTCATCATTAGAACCATTGGATGCCTTAAGATGCCTTTGGGAAACCGGAACCAGATATCCAGTCTTCCTAAAACTCACTAGCTTCTAGAACTCTGGTCTTCCTAAAACTCACTAGCTTCTAAAACTCACTAGCTTCTAAAACTCTGGTCTTCCTAAAACTCACTAGCTTCTAGAACTCTGGTCGTCCTAAAACTCACTAGCTTCTAAAACTCTGGTCGTCCTAAAACTCACTAGCTTCTAGAACTCTGATCTTCCTAAAACTCACTAGCTTCTAGAACTCTGGTCTTCCTAAAACTCACTAGCTTCTAGAACTCTGGTCTTCCTAAAACTCACTAGCTTCTAAAACTCACTAGCTTCTAAAACTCTGGTCTTCCTAAAACTCACTAGCTTCTAAAACTCTGGTCTTCCTAAAACTCACTAGCTTCTAGAACTCTGGTCGTCCTAAAACTCACTAGCTTCTAAAACTCTGGTCGTCCTAAAACTCACTAGCTTCTAGAACTCTGATCTTCCTAAAACTCACTAGCTTCTAGAACTCTGGTCTTCCTAAAACTCACTAGCTTCTAGAACTCTGGTCGTCCTAAAACTCACTAGCTTCTAGAACTCTGGGCCCGTATCTCTAAAGAATTTTTGTGCAAAAAGTGGCTCCTAGCGGCCAAATTCTAAGAAAATTCTCAGAGGCATGACGTTTTCTTAGAATTTCCCCTAAAAGTGACACGAAAATCCCAGTTAATATAAAAGCTATTCCTCAAGAGTCCTAGCGCTTAAAAGGGCTCCTAAGGCGAGATCTGCTAAGAGCAGGGAAGAGGACTTTTAGTGGCTTAGGAGTTACCCTAAGCAGCTGCACAAAATGGCCAACAGAGGAGGCAGGAGAGATGTCCTGCAAACACTGGATGACAGGGAATTATTGAGACGCTACAGATTGGATCGTGCAGGAATCATGTTTGTGGTGGATCTCCTTAGAGATGCAATTACTTCACCAACTCGACGCCACAACGCTATTACACCGGAGAAGAAAGTAATCACAACCCTGAGGTATTTGGCAACAGGGAAAATGCAACAATGCAGCAGTGATGACTTGGGTCTGTCCCAATCCTCCGTCAGCAGAGTCATCACCCAAACACTGACAGCTTTGTCACAACCTAATATTGTGACACAATTTGTTTCATTCCCGCTGGATGCCCGCACTTTACACACACATAAAAGGGCATTTATGGACATTGCAGGATTCCCTGGCGTTGTGGGTGTAATTGATGGAACACATGTGAGAATAATTGCGCCATCAGAGGACGAGGCTGTCTTTGTTAACAGGAAGAATTTCCACAGCATCAATGTGCAAATAGTGTTCAATGCGGCCTGGAAGATTTTGGACATTGTGGCTAAATGGCCAGGCTCCACACATGATGCGAGAATGCTCTCCGAGAGTGGCATCAGACAGCTTTTTGAGAGACGCTATGTGCCAGCTAATTGCCACTTGTTAGGGGACAGTGGCTACCCATGCAAACCATGGCTCCTTACACCTTACCTCCAGCCACGCCAAGGGCCCCAACTAAACTATAACAGGTAAGCCAAACAATACAAAAATCATGGAAATGAAATGCAAGCAATATGTTAGAGCATCCAAGTAGTGCAATATTTCCATCAAATAATTAAAGGTCTGTATTCTATTGTAGGGCCCACAAGACAACAAGAGCGGTGGAGGAGCGTGGCATAGGCCAGCTTAAGAGGCGCTTTCATGTTCTCCACGGAGAGGTGCGGCTGAGGCCTGAAAAAGTCAGCAAACTCATCATAGCCTGTGCAATATTACACAATATTTGCAAGGTTAGACAGATTGCAGAACCTCTGGAGGATGGCGATGAGGATGGAGACAACGATGAGGATGGTGGTGAAGAAGATATTCACATTCCACAGGGGAACCTAGCCCAGAGTGGACTGCCTTACAGGGCAAACTTCACAAATTTACATTTCAGGCAAGCTGTAGCCCCATGTCATTTGAGAACTTGTGATGGTATTAAGAACTACCACAGTTTTACTGCACATCACCTGCAACTGTTAAATGCAAGACACAGAACACAATCTCTAAATGGTTTATTTTTTAGGTGTTCAATTTTAAGGCGGTAGTACTCCTCCTGAAGGGAAAGGACTTTTTTTTGTTGTTCAAACACATCAATTGTGAGTTGCAATCTTCTCTCCTGCAGGGATGCTGACGGAGCAGGTGCTGCGGATGGGAATGGTGTTTGATCCGCCGGGCTATCCTGAGTAGCAGCTGCAGATGGTTCAGGCGGCAAACTTGATGGGCCCGGTTCTTGTGATGGCTCCATGCTACAGAAATACATAGGCCTAGTTTAATTATTGTTTTGATTAAATTAATTTAATACAATGAGCATGGATAACACATGAAATGGCTTCTGCAATGAATAAACACTGTTGATATGAATAACCCTGTGTCCTACCTTTGCTGCATTTCAAGGGCCTGCATCATTGACGTGTCAATGCCTGTTGGCAGCCCGGTGACACTGACCTCAGAGTGTCCCAGGACT
The DNA here is from genome assembly GCF_964263955.1 of Coregonus lavaretus. Classification (NCBI taxonomy): domain Eukaryota; kingdom Metazoa; phylum Chordata; class Actinopteri; order Salmoniformes; family Salmonidae; genus Coregonus; species Coregonus lavaretus. The sequence continues at coordinate 1,074,987 of NW_028164744.1, forward strand.
TGAAAGACAGTGTCGGCCACCTGGGACAGCCGCTTTGCAGGTGGTCCACCCCCTAGAAAGAAACAGTCAATGAACACAGTACTTAGGCATGTAAATTAACTTTGCCAGCAGGAGCAAATTGCCAGATTATGTGGTAGGCCATAGTATTTTGCTCACCTGTGAGTGAGGATTCCCGCTTGTGTGCTGCAATCTCATCTTTTGCCTTGGACTGCAGCACATACCACCTTTTCTCACAATCGTCGCCTGTCCGCACCACCAGTGGAAAAGAGGCATTGATTGTTTGGGATATTGTGTCCCAGGCGCGCCTCTTGCCTTGGCTAGTGACAGTTGGGCCAAATTTTCCTCGTAACATACCTTTATGTTCGTTCACCAACTGGGCCAGCAACAAACCTTGCTCCTCAGTCCAGTTCGGCTTGCGATTCCTTTTTTTCTCCATTTTCTGTGTTTGTAGGATATTTGTTAACAAGCCTTCATAAATAGACCAGCCAGCAATCACAGACATTGTTAAAAGCTGAGCTGTGTTACCCTCGTTAAGTTCACACTGAGTTGTAACGTTGCAATTTCTACTTCATTAAGGACAGCCCCTTGAGATAGGCCATCTTGTTTTCAATGGGGTCCATATGGAAGTGAAAGTACAAAATATGCCAGCTAGGATATTAATATGAGCAAATGAGACACAAATCATTATTTGAACAGGGTGTAATGAGCTTAAGTTTTCACATATTTTAGATTCTAATGTTAGGCTATAACCCCTACAGCTTACTATTCATTTTCCAGATATTTTCTTGAATGTGAAATATTATTTACAATTATAGTCTGCATAAGATTAGAGTGTATAATTATGTTTATTGATTTGAGGGTACATCCTTTGCTCATTATCACCAAAAGTTCATTTTCATCAAACTTGTAGGATCAACCAATCACGGCTTTTGAAATGATGACTCATACCTAGCAACGGGGTCAACCACACCTCCTCACTAAGATAGGATTTTTCATCCATTCCTGGCTCAGAGTTCACTGAAAATGTTCTGGAATCACTTCTAAGCTAAAACTCCTGGCAAGGAATTTTTAGGTTAAGTTAGGAGCTCTCTGAGAGGATTCTCAGAATCTTTAAGGATACGGGCCCTGGTCTTCCTAAAACCCACTAGCTTCTAGAACTCTGGTCTTCCTAAAACTCATTAGCTTCTAGAACTCTGGTCTTCCTAAAACTCACTAGCTTCTAGAACTCTGGTCTTCCTAAAACTCACTAGCTTCTAGAACTCTGGTCTTCCTAAAACTCACTAGCTTCTAGAACTCTGGTCGTCCTAAAACTCACTAGCTTCTAGAACTCTGGTCTTCCTAAAACTCACTAGCTTCTAGAACTCTGGTCGTCCTAAAACTCACTAGCTTCTAGAACTCTGGTCTTCCTAAAACTCACTAGCTTCTAAAACTCACTGGCTTCTAAAACTCACTGGCTTCTAGAACTCTGGTCTTCCTAAAACTCATTAGCTTCTAGAACTCTCTTCTTCCTAAAACTCATTAGCTTCTAGAACTCACGTCCCCTTGGAACGAGCCCAAACAAAACTCATCTCCAATACAGAAAAACGTGCAGTCAAAATAAATTGTGATCCATGACAACGCACTGGCTAAATGCAAAACACAAATCCTTTTGACTGCCCACCCTTGAGACAATCAGCAACCAAGTTGTCCTTACCACGGACATGTCTGATTTCAAGAGGAAACTCCTGCAATATCCTCAGTAACTTTCCACCTCACTGCGGAGCTTCTCTCTCTTTTCAGGGTTCACTCGATAGGCATGTTGTTGGATCGGGGCCGAGTCCCCAATGTCATACTCTAGTACATTTGGGTTGGCACATCTGAGAATGAACCCTGATATTCTACAAGCAGTGCAACAATGTCAATATAATTGTACCCCAAAATGGTCAGTTCGTTGCATAAATTATGATTACTAAATGTTGCATGAATTGTAAATATGAAATATCAAAACAGAATGATCACCCCTTTGTTAATATGTATTGGCAATAATTCACTTAATGGTGAGGCATTGAATGATAAAACATATATATTTTGTCAGGCTGGATGTTTGAAATATGAGTAGGTTATTTGAGTCATGCTTCTTCAGTAGTGGAATAAAGACAAGTAGCACTTGAATGTTGTAAAGAAATACTGGAGTGATGTAAGATTGTTAATAAAACTGATTATAGACCAATTTATTATACTGCGTCCATGTTTATAGGCTGCAAGTACGTTGAAATTAAGTTGTTGTCAAGTCGTTGAAAAAACGACCTGAAAATACATATTTTCAACTAAAACCGAATGTAAACTCAGCAACAAAAAAAAGTCCTCTCACTGTCAACTGCGTTTATTTTCAGCAAACTTAACATGTGTAAATATTTGTATGAACATAACAAGATTCAACAACTGAGACATAAACTGAACAAGTTCCACACACAAATAATGTGTCCCTGGGGGGGACACATTATCAAAATCAAAAGTAACAGTCAGTATCTGGTGTGGCCACCAGCTGCATTAAGTACTGCAGTGCATCTCCTCCTCATGGACTGCACCAGATTTGCCAGTTCTTGCTGTGAGATGTTACCCCACTCTTCCACCAAGGCACATACAAGTTCCCGGACATTTCTGGGGGGAATTGCCCTAGCCCTCACCCTCCGATCCAACAGGTCCCAGACGTGCTCAATGGGATTGAGATCCGGGTTCTTCACTGGCCATGACAGAACACTGACATTCCTGTCTTGCAGGAAATCACGCACAGAATGAGCAGTATGGCTGGTGGCATTGTCATGTCAGGATGAGCCTGCAGGAAGGGTACCACATGAGGGAGGATGCCTCCTTGCAGCATGCATAAGGCACGTTCACGCAGATGAGCAGGGATCCTGGGCATATTTCTTTTGGTGTTTTCCAGAGTCAATAGAAAGGCCTCTTTTGTGTCCTAAGTTTTCATAACTGTGACCTTAATTGCCTACCATCTGTAAGTCTTAACGACCGTTCCACAGGTGCATGTTCATTAATTATTTATGGTTCATTGAACAAGCATGGGAAACAGTGTTTAAACCCTTTACAATGAAGATCTGTGAAGTTATTTTGGATTTTTACAAATTATTTTTGAAAGAGGGTCCTGAAAAAGGGACGTTTCTTTTTTTGCTGAGTTTATATTGGACATCAGGCATAGTCTTCTTTTCAATGTCTTTTCAATGACATTTTGCTACGTGGGAAACCTCAATGTCAAAACACAGTTTTAACATGTCCAAATCAATAACCAATATGCAAAAACAGTTTGTGATATATTGAAAACCGAAACCTAAACTGTACTATCTACACAAATGTGCCACAATAATCATATTAAAACAAGCACTTTATAAACTGCACAAGCACCAACAATAAGTCACTGATATCGATTATGGGGGAGATCAGGTTGTACCTGCTGTTGAAACTAACACAACTAAAAAAACACATGGAAATGGGAGATATCTTTTACCTCACTGGTTAGAGGACAACCTGCAGAAGACAGTCAGCTACATTTTGGAATGATGCATTTACATGGGTCGCTAAACAAAGGAACGCAACACTTATTTCATCGATATCATGTTGAAATCAATTGCGCAAGAGGGGGGAGATGAGGTTGCACGTCCTGTTAAAACGAATAGCTCAAACACCACATGGAATCTGGGAATAATGTGTACATCACTGGTCAGAGGACAATTTGTAGAAAACAGCTAGCTACGTTTTGATTAACGTGTAACACAACTTTTTTATTTTTATTTTACTTTTTGTTAAATCACATAAATACTCTTTCAATTCATAGCCTGGGTTTTTCCCAGAGGCTAATATCCATATCACGCTGAAATAAATTGAACAGGGGGAAATGTTTAGGGTTCTACATTGGGACATTATTAATTAAAGTACTCCTTCTACAAAGTACTCCTTCTACACCACAATGGTGGAACAAGCTCCCTCACGACGCCAGGACAGCGGAGTCACTCACCACCTTCCGGAGACATTTGAAACCCCAGCTCTTTAAGGAATACCTGGGATAGGATAAAGTAATCCTTCTACCCCCCCCCCCCCCCCCCCCAAAAAAAAAAATGTGTAAAGTGGTTATCCCACTGGCTATAGGGTGAACGCACCAATTTGTGAGTCGCTCTGGATAAGAGCGTCTGCTAAATGACGTAAATGTGCCCTTGAGCAAGGCACTTAACCCTAATTGCTCCTGTAAGTCGCTCTGGATAAGAGCGTCTGCTAAATGACTAAAATGTAAATGTAAATGTACAATGTTAAAACATTCTACATTGTGACTATTTCATTGATATCATGAAACAACTCATGTATGTATTTTCTGATGTTTGATCAGAGATCTTTTATCAAAGTATCTCTTGTCACATGATCACAGCTATATCATTTATCTCCAGCTATATCATTTATCTCCTGCTAAATTGTTTCTCTCCTGTGTGTGTTCTCTGGTGTACTACCAGGCCGCTTGACTGAGTAAAACTCTTCCCACATTGATTACAGCCATAAGGTTTCTCTCCTGTGTGTGTTCTCTGGTGCACTATCAGGGCGCTTGAATGATTAAAACTCTTCCCACATTGAGTACAGCTATAAGGTTTCTCTCCTGTGTGTGTTCTCTGGTGCACTATCAGGGAGCTTGAATGATTAAAACTCTTCCCACATTGAGTACAGCTATATGGTGATTTCTCTCCTGTGTGTGTTCTCTGGTGTGATTTTAAATCTTTTAAAATAACAAAAGTCTTTCCGCAGTCAGAGCAGTCGTAAGGTTTCTCTCCTGTGTGTGTTCTCTGGTGCACTATCAGGGAGCTTGACCGAGTAAAACTCTTCCCACATTGAGTACAGCTATAATGTTTCTCGCCTGTGTGTGTTCTCTGGTGTATCTTCAGATCGCAAGATGCAACAAAACTCTTCCCACATTGAGTACAGCTATAAGGTTTCTCTCCTGTGTGTGTTCTCTGGTGCACTATCAGGGAGCTTGAATGATTAAAACTCTTCCCACATTGAGTACAGCTATATGGTGATTTCTCTCCTGTGTGTGTTCTCTGGTGTGATTTTAAATCTTTTAAAATAACAAAAGTCTTTCCGCAGTCAGAGCAGTCGTAAGGTTTCTCTCCTGTGTGTGTTCTCTGGTGCACTATCAGGGAGCTTGACCGAGTAAAACTCTTCCCACATTGAGTACAGCTATAAGGTTTCTCGCCTGTGTGTGTTCTCTGGTGTATCTTCAGATCGCAAGATGCAACAAAACTCTTCCCACATTGAGTACAGCTATAAGGTTTCTCTCCTGTGTGTGTTCTCTGGTGCACTATCAGGGAGCTTGAATGAGTAAAACTCTTCCCACATTGAGAACACCTATATGGTGATTTCTCTCCTGTGTGTGTTCTCTGGTGTGATTTTAAATCTCTTAAACTAACAAAAGTCTTTCCGCATTCAGAGCAGTCGTAAGGTTTCTCTCCTGTGTGTGTTCTCTGGTGCATTATCAGGGAGCTTGACCGAGTAAAACTCCTCCCACATTGATCACAGCTATAAGGTTTCTCTCCTGTGTGTATTCTCAGATGTACTATCAGGTAGCTTGACCGAGTAAAACTCCTCCCACATTGATCACAGCTATAAGGTTTCTCTCCTGTGTGTACTCGCTGGTGTATTTTAAGTTCTGATGAAGACCTGCAACGTTTCCCACAGTCAGAGCAGCAGTGAGATTTCTTCCCAGTGGGTCTCAGATGTTTTTTTTTAAGGTGTTCTGATCTGGAGAGAGACCTTTCTGCCTCGTCAGCATCATGTTGTTGAGGCTCCCCAGAGGATCCACGATAGCCACGTCTCTCTCCTGTGTGAACGACAAAGTCAGACAGATGGTTAAAGAAACACAACAGCAGAAATACACTGTTTACTTGAGGTAAAAGGTGATACCCAGAGCGTACCCATGAAATTGTACAACAATTGATGCCTTAAATTATTTGACAATTGTCTTTTATACAGTCAAGTGAGCAACAATAGTCATATTTTGTCTTGTTTTCACATTAGTAGTAACATCGATGATTCTAGGCTCGAAATAAGTTATTAAAGTTGTTGAAATCCTAAGCAGAGTGCCAGACGACTTTTACTCTCCAATATAGGACCCTTTCTGTGTTTGCTGTTTGTTGCTATGCAACACAATTTGGCTGCAGAAACACCTCCATGCTAATAACCTCTAGTTATGGATGTAGTATATCTGAACTCCTCCATGCTAATAACCTCTAGTTATGGATGTAGTATATCTGAACTCCTCCATGCTAATAACCTCTAGTTATGGATGTAGTATATCTGAACTCCTCCATGCTAATAACCTCTAGTTATGGATGTAGTATATCTGAACTCCTCCATGCTAATAACCTCTAGTTATGGATGTAGTATATCTGAACTCCTCCATGCTAATAACCTCTAGTTATGGATGTAGTATATCTGAACTCCTCCATGCTAATAACCTCTAGTTATGGATGTAGTATATCTGAACTCCTCCATGCTAATAACCTCTAGTTATGGATGTAGTATATCTGAACTCCTCCATGCTAATAACCTCTAGTTATGGATGTAGTATATCTGAACTCCTCCATGCTAATAACCTCTAGTTATGGATGTAGTATATCTGAACTCCTCCATGCTAATAACCTCTAGTTATGGATGTAGTATATCTGAACTCCTCCATGCTAATAACCTCTAGTTATGGATGTAGTATATCTGCATGGAGGAACAATGGTGAGCGAAGATTTCACAATGTATTCTGAACATTACCACACATTATCAGAGCAAGATCGGGAGTGTTACTCAAGGAAACTCACATTAAGCTCTGTGCCGCTATTCACTAATTCACCACTAATTCAGTAAAATGCTCTTTGGCTACCTTTACACACTAAGTGTATGCCAAATTGGCCCATAATTTCATCTAACAATAACATACAGTACCAGTCAAAAGTTTGGACACAACTACTCATTCAAGGGTTGTTCTTTATTTTTACTATTTTCTACATTGTAGAACAATAGTGAAGACATCAAAACTATGAAATAACACATATGGAATCATGTAGTAACCAAAATAGTGTTAAACTAATCAAAATATTTTAGATTTTAGATTCTTCAAAGTAGCCACCGTTTGCCTTGATGACAACTTTGCACACTTGGCATTCTCTCAAGCAGCTTCATCTGGAATGCTTTTCCAACAGTCTTGAAGGAGTTCCCACATATGCTGAGCACTTGTTGGCTGCTTTTCCTTCACTCTGCGGTTCAACTCATCCCAAACTATCTCAATTGGGGTGAGGTCGAGGGATTGTGGAGGCCAGGTCATCTGATGCAGCACTCCATCACTCTCCTTCTTGGTAAAATAGCCCTTACACAGCCTGGAGGAGTGTTGGGTCATTGTCCTGTTGAAAAGCAAAATGATAGTCCCACTAAGCCCAAACCAGATGGGATGGCGTATCACTGCAGAATGCTGTGGTAGCCATGCTGGATAAGTGTGCCTTGAATTCTAAATAAATCACAGACAGTGTCACCATCACCACACCTCCTCCTCCATGCTTCACGGTGGGAACTACACACGCGGAGATCATCCGTTCACCCACATCGCGTCGCACAAAGACATGGCGGTTGGAACCAAAAATCTCAATTTCCACCGGTCTAATGTCCATTGCTCATGTTTCTTGGCCCAAGCAGATCTCTTCTTATTATTGGTGTCCTTTAGTAGTTGTTTCTTTGCAGCAATTCAACCATGAAGGCCTGATTTACCCAGTCCCCTCTGAACAGTTGATGTTGAGATACGTCTGTGACTTGAAATCTGTGAAGTCTTTATTTGGGCAGCAATTTCTGAGGCTGGTAACTCTAATGAACTTATCCTCTGCAGCAGAGCTAACTCTGGGTCTTCCATTCCTGTGGCGGTCCTCATGAGAGCCAGTTTCATCATGGCGCTTGATGGTTTTTGCGACTGCACTTGAAGAAACTTTCAATGTTCTTGAAATGTTCCGTATTGTCTGACCTTCATGTCTTAAAGTAATGATGGACTGTCGTTTCTCTTTGCTTATTTGAGCTGTTCTTGCCATAATATGGACTTGGTCTTTCACCAAATAGGGCTATCTTCTGTATACCAACCCTACCTTGTCACAACACAACTGATTGGCTCAAATCTATTAAGAAGGAAATTAATTCCACAAATTAACTTAAGGCACACCTGTTAATTGAAATGCATTCCTGTCACGGTTTCGGCCGAGGCTGCTCCTCCTCCTTGTTCGGGCAGGTTTCGGCGGTCGTCGTCCCCGGAGTACTAGCTGCCACCGATCTATGTTTCATGTTCGTTTGGTTTTGTCTTGATGTTGTACACCTGTGTCTAGTTAGTCCTCATTAGTGTTCTATTTAGTTCTCGTTGTGTGTTTTGGTGTTGTGTGTGATTGCTCCTCTGTTTGGTGTTCTGAGCTACGTATTCTTCCCTCCGTGTTTGGAGAGGTTTTCGCACATGTTAGTGCGCCGTTTGTTTGACGCCTGTGTGCGCCGTGATTTCGCCTTCGGGCTTATTGTTCTCGTGTACTACGTGAATAACTCACTAAAGTCTTTTGGACTTAGCTTCTGCGTCCTTCGCTTGATTCCTGCACGACACCCACCTTCAGCACCCCTTGACAGAATCACACACCATTTATAATGGAATCAGCAGGAGCAACAATCACGCCTGAGTCGTTGGAGGAGCATGTCCGCGGCCAGGATGACCAGATACGACAACTGGGGACCGCTCTACAGGACGTCATCAACACCCTGCACCGATGGGAGTCCAGAGGGGTACCCACACCTCCACCTACCCTGCCACCCCCATCGGCCGGTCCACCAGTCCCAGGTCCGGAACCCAGTGGGATTCGGCTCTCGCTCCCGAGGGCGTATGACGGAACAGCTGCCGGGTGTCAGGGGTTCCTCCTGCAGGTGGAGCTCTACCTGGCCACCCGGTGCCCTCGGGACACGAGAGCGTTTCCGCCCTCATCTCCTGTCTCACGGGCAAGGCGTTGGAATGGGCCAACGCCGAGTGGAGGAGGATGGACGCCACCACCATCTCCTACGCCGAGTTCTCCCGTCGCTTCAAGGCCGTGTTCGACCATCCACCAGAGGGCAAAGCGGCGGGGGAGCGTCTAGTCCACCTGAGACAGGGGAGGAGGAGCGCACAGGCGTTCGCGCTGGAGTTCCGGACTCTAGCGGCAGACGCAGGGTGGAATGAACGGGCCCTCATCGACCATTTTCGATGTAGCCTACGGGAGGACGTTCAACGTGAGTTGGCCTGCAGGGATACCAATTTCACTTTCGACCAGTTGGTCGATATGTCCATCCGTCTGGACACCCTGCTGGCCACCCGTGGACGTCCCGAGTGGGGTCCGTCCATTCCACCCTCCGGCACCTCCGAGCCGAGCCCTATGGAGCTCGGGGGTGCTGGCGCTAGAGAGAGGAGGAGGAGAAGCCCGAGGGGGCCTGTCCCCTGCACCAAGTGCGGTCGTGGAGGGCACACTGCGGCCAGGTGCTGGGGAGGGTTCCCCGAGGGAGGAGACAACAGGCCACGCACTGGGGAGCCCTCCCAGGTGAGTAGACGCCCCACTTACCCAGAGCTCTCTGTTGCGCACTTTTGTATACCTGTTTTTTTTTTCCACAGGTTGCACCTCATTCCCAGCATAAGGCGCTAGTAGATTCAGGCGCAGCTGGGAATTTTGTTGATCGGAAGTTTTGTTTAGATTTAGGGATCCCTCTCCTACCTGTTGGGGTCGGGGTTGATTAGGGAAGTCACAGCGCCACTTAAGATGTGTGCGCAGGGGGGTCATGAAGAGACTATACAGTTGTATCTGATCGACTCTCCTGCGTACCCGGTGGTGCTGGGAATTCCCTGGTTAAGCACCCATAACCCTGCTATTTCGTGGCAACAGAGGGCTCTCAATGGGTGGTCTGCTCAGTGTGAGGGGCGTTGGCTGGGTGTTTCCGTAGGGGCGACTTCGGTGGAAAGTCCAAACCAAGTGCCCGCACTGCACATTCCGACTGAATATGTGGATTTAGCTCTCGTGTTTAGTAAAGCTAGGGCGACGCAGTTGCCTCCTCATAGACAGGGGGATTGTGCGATTGATCTCCAGGCAGGAGCAGCGCTCCCACGGAGCCACGTGTATCCTTTGTCTCAAGAGGAGAGAAAAGCTATGGAAACGTACATAGCCGAATCCTTGAGACAGGGATACAGTGGGGAAAAAAAGTATTTAGTCAGCCATCAATTGTGCAAGTTCTCCCACTTAAAAAGATGAGAGAGGCCTGTAATTTTCATCATAGGTACATGTCAACTATGACAGACAGAATGAGAAAAAAATATCCAGAAAATCACATTGTAGGATTTTTTATGAATTTATTTGCAAATTATGGTGGAAAATAAGTATTTGGTCAATAACAAAAGTTTCTCAATACTTTGTTATATACCCCTTGTTGGCAATGACACAGGTCAAACGTTTTCTGTATGTCTTCACAAGGTTTTCACACACTGTTGCTGGTATTTTGGCCCATTCCTCCATGCAGATCTCCTCTAGAGCAGTTATGTTTTGGGGCTGTCGCTGGGCAACACGGACTTTCAACTCCCTCCAAAGATTTTCTATGGGGTTGAGATCTGGAGACTGGCTAGGCCACTCCAGGACCTTGAAATGCTTCTTACGAAGCCACTCCTTCGTTGCCCGGGAGGTGTGTTTGGGATCATTGTCATGCTAAAAGACCCAGCCACGTTTCATCTTCAATGCCCTTGCTGATGGAAGGAGGTTTTCACTCAAAATCTCACGATACATGGCCCCATTCATTCTTTCCTTTAAACGGATCAGTCATCCTGGTCCCTTTGCAGAAAAACAGCCCCAAAGCATGAAGTTTCCACCCCCATGCTTCACAGTAGGTATGGTGTTCTTTGGATGCAACTCAGCATTCTTTGTCCTCCAAACACGATGAGTTGAGTTTTTACCAAAAAGTTATATTTTGGTTTCATCTGACCATATGACATTCTCCCAATCCTCTTCTGGATCATCCAAATGCACTCTAGCAAACTTCAGACGGGCCTGGACATGTACTGGCTTAAGCAGGGGGACACGTCTGGCAATGCAGGATTTGAGTCCCTGGCGGAGTAGTGTGTTACTGATGGTAGGCTTTGTTACTTTGGTCCCAGCTCTCTGCAGGTCATTCACTAGGTCCCCCCATGTGGTTCTGGGATTTTTGCTCACCGTTCTTGTGATCATTTTGACCCCACGGGGTGAGATCTTGCGTGGAGCCCCAGATCGAGGGAGATTATCAGTGGTCTTGTATGTCTTCCATTTCCTAATAATTGCTCCCACAGTTGATTTCTTCAAACCAAGCTGCTTACCTATTGCAGATTCAGTCTTCCCAGCCTGGTGCAGGTCTACAATTTTGTTTCTGGTGTCCTTTGACAGCTCTTTGGTCTTGACCATAGTGGAGTTTGGAGTGTGACTGTTTGAGGTTGTGGACAGGTGTCTTTTATACTGATAACAAGTTCAAACAGGTGCCATTAATACAGGTAACGAGTGGAGGACAGAGGAGCCTCTTAAAGAAGAAGTTACAGGTCTGTGAGAGCCAGAAATCTTGCTTGTTTGTAGGTGACCAAATACATATTTTCCACCATAATTTGCAAATAAATTCATAAAAAATCCTACAATGTGATTTTCTGGATTTTTTTTTCTCAATTTGTCTGTTATAGTTGACGTGTACCTATGATGAAAATGACAGGCCTCTCTCATCTTTTTAAGTGGGAGAACTTGCACAATTGGTGGCTGACTAAATACTTTTTTTCCCCACTGTACATACGGCCCTCCACTTCTCCCGCCTCCTCGAGCTTCTTTTTTGTGAAGAAAAAAGATGGAGGGTTGCGCCCGTGCATCGATTACCGTGGTCTCAATCAGATTACTGTGAAATACAGTTATCCACTCCCTCTGATTGCGACCATGACGGAGTCATTGCATGGAGCGTGGTTTTTCACAAAACTGGATCTCAGGAGCGCGTATAACTTGGTGCGCATTAGGGAGGGCGACGAATGGAAAACAGCGTTTAGTACCACGTCAGGTCATTTCGAGTATCTCGTCATGCCATATGGGTTGATGAATGCTCCATCAGTCTTCCAATCCTTCGTAGATTACATTTTCCGGGATATGCAGGGGCAAGGGGTGGTCGTGTACATTGATGACATTCTAGTGTACTCGTCTACCCGAGCCGAGCATATAGCCCTGGTGCGTCGTGTATTGAGGAGGCTGTTGGAGCACAACCTATATGTCAAGGCAGAGAAATGTCTGTTTTTCCAGGAGTCGGTCTCCTTTTTGGGTTATCGGTTGTCGGAAGTACGTTCCGCTCGAGATTCGGGATCGACTCATTTACTGGGCTCACACGTCACCCTCCTCTGGACATCCGGGTATTGGCCGGACAGTGCATTGTCTTAGCACTAAATACTGGTGGCCCACGTTAGCCAGGGATGTGAGGGTTTATGTCTCCTCCTGCTCGGTGTGCGCCCAGTGTAAGGCGCCCAGACACCTGCCCAGGGGTAAGTTACAACCCCTGCCCGTTCCAAAACGACCATGGTCCCACCTCTCGGTGGATTTTGTGACAGACCTTCCCCTCTCTCAGGGGAATACCACCATCCTGGTCATGTGGACCGGTTCTCTAAGGCCTGTCGTCTTCTCCCTATGTCGGGTCTTCCTACTGCCCTACAAACCGCAGAGGCCCTATTTACCCACGTCTTCCGGCATTACGGGGTACCCGAGGATATAGTGTCTGATCGAGGCCCCCAGTTTACCTCCCGAGTATGGAGAGCGTTCATGGAGCATTTGGGGGTCTCGGTGAGCCTTACCTCAGGGTACCACCCGGAGAGTAATGGGCAGGTAGAACGAGTCAACCAGGATGTGGGTAGGTTTCTGAGGTCGTATTGCCAGGACCGGCCTGAGGAGTGGGCTCGGTACATTCCCTGGGCCGAGATGGCCCAGAACTCTCTCTGCCACTCCTCTACCAACCTAACCCACTTCCAATGTGTATTAGGTTACCAGCCGGTTCTGGCACCTTGGCAGCAGAGCCAGATCGAGGCCCCTGCGGTGGATGATTGGATAAGGCGCTCGGAGGAGATGTGGAACGCTGCACACGTCCACCTGCAGCGGGCCATCCGTTGTCACAAGGCGAGCGCCGATCTCCACCACAGTGAGGGGCCGGTGTACGCACCCGGAGATCGAGTCTGGCTCTCTACCAGAAACCTACCCCTCCGCCTGCCCTTCCGGAAGCTGGGTCGGCGGTTTGTGGGGCCTTTTAAAGTCCTGAGAAGATTGAACGAGGTGTGTTATAGGTTACATCTGCCTGTTGAATACAAGAATATTAACCCCTCGTTCCATGTGTCTCTTCTCAGGCCGGTGGTAGCTGGTCCACTCCAGGAAGGTGAGATAGGAGAGACTCCTCCGCCCCCACTGGACATCGAGGGGGATCCGGCGTACACCGTTCGGTCCATCTTGGACTCGAGACGCCGGATGGGGGGTCTCCAGTATCTCGTGGAGTGGGAGGGGTACGGCCCGGAGGAGCGGTGCTGGGTGCCGCGGAGGGACATCCTAGACCCATCTCTCCTGTCGGAGTTCCACCGGGACCATCCCGCGCGCCCTGTTCCGCGTCCTCCTGGTCGTCCCCGAGGCCGGGGTCGGCGCACGGCTGGAGCCGCGCGTCAAGGGGGGGGGGTACTGTCACGGTTTCGGCCGAGGCTGCTCCTCCTCCTTGTTCGGGCAGGTTTCGGCGGTCGTCGTCCCCGGAGTACTAGCTGCCACCGATCTATGTTTCATGTTCGTTTGGTTTTGTCTTGATGTTGTACACCTGTGTCTAGTTAGTCCTCATTAGTGTCCTATTTAGTTCTCGTTGTGTGTGTATGGTGTTGTGTGTGATTGCTCCTCTGTTTGGTGTTCTGAGCTACGTATTCTTCCCTCCGTGTTTGGAGAGGTTTTCGCACATGTTAGTGCGCCGTTTGTTTGACGCCTGTGTGTGCCGTTATTTCGCCTCCGGGCTTATACATTTACATTTTACATTTTTACATTTTAGTCATTTAGCAGACGCTCTTATCCAGAGCGACTTACAGTTAGTGAATACATATATATATATATATATTTTTTTATACTGGCCCCCCGTGGGAAGCGAACCCACAACCCTGGCGTTGCAAACGCCATGCTCTATCAACTGAGCTACATCCCTGCCGGCCATTCCCTCCCCTACCCTGGGCGACGCTGGGCCAATTGTGCGCCGCCCATGAGTCTCCCGGTCACGGCCGGCTGCGACAGAGCCTGGATTCGAACCAGGATCTAGTGGCACAGTTAGAACTGTGATGCAGTGCCTTAGACCACTGCGCCACTCAGGAGACACTGCGCCACTCGTGTACTACGTGAATAACTCACTAAAGTCTTTTGGACTTAGCTTCTGCGTCCTGCGCTTGATTCCTGCACCACACCCACCTTCAGCACCCCTTGACAATTCCAGGTGACTACCTCATGAAGCTGGTTGAGAGAATGCCAAGAGTGCAAAGCTGCCATCAAGGCAAAGGGTGGCTACTTTACAGAATCTCAAATAAAAAATATATTTTGATTAGTTTAACACTTTTTTGGTTACTACATGATTCCATATGTGTTATTTCATAGTTTTGATGTCTTCACTATTATTCTACAATGTAGAAAATAGTAAAAAATAAAGAAAAACCCTTGAATGAGTAGGTGTGTCCAAACTTTTGACTGGTAGTGTACATAGTGTACACTAACTGTAAGTCGCTCTGGATAAGAGCGTCTGCTAAATGACTCAAATATAAATATACACATATAAATATACACAGACATATATATATATATCTTTTAAAAATATATTTTCCTTTATTATGGCGGCAGGTAGCTTAGTGGTTAAGAGCGGTGTGCCAGTAACCGAAAGGTCGCTGGTTCTAATCCCCGAGCCGACTAGGTGAAAAATCTGTCGATGTGCCCTTAAGCAAGGCACTTAACCCTAATTGCTCCTGTAAGTCGCTCTGGATAAGAGCGTCTGCTAAATGACTTAAATGTAAATGTATTATTTTCCACTAACCCTACCACCTCTCCCCTAATTGCAGCAAACTAATGAACAACAACACTTAGGCTTCTATTTCCAACATTTTACGGACACAATCTATTTTACAATAGTTATATTTTGTTTGTTTTTTTACATCACTGGGGTCAAGCTTCCTGCCATCCAGGACCTAGATACTAGACATGTCAGAGGAAAATCGTCAAAGACTCCAGTCACCCAAGTCATAGACTGTTCTCTCTGCTACCGCACAGCAAGCGGTACCGGAGCGCCAAGTCTAGGACCAAAAGGCTCCTTAACAGCTTCTACCCCCAAGCCATAAGACTGCTGAACAATTAATCCCCTCCCTCCTTTGTTTTTACACTGCTGCTACTCGCTGTTTATCATCTAAGCACAGTCACTTTACCCCTACCGACATGTACAAATTACCTGAACTAACCTGTACCCCAGCCCATTACCTCGGTACCGGTACCCCCTGTATATAGCCTCATTATTACCTGGACTAACCTGTACCCCGGCACATTACCTCGGTACCGGTACCCCCTGTATATAGCCTCATTATTACCTTGACTAACCTGTACCCCAGCACATTACCTCTGTACCGGTACCCCCTGTATATAGCCTCGAAGTCGCGAGAGTGTGACTCCCCATAGTATGTTTTACCAAAGTTGACTGACCCTTAAGGGAACAACACTGCCATAAATGCAAGGAAACCCTCACTGGCAGTTATAGAAAGACTCATATACTGTATAGCCATTGATTCTTGAAGAATATAACTTATAAATGCCTCAAATGTATTTCCCCATCAAAAACCAAAACATAAGCTTGTACAGTGGGGTAAAAAAGTATTTAGTCAGCCACCAATTGTGCAGGTTCTCTCACTTAAAAGATGAGAGAGGCCTGTACTTTTCATCATAGGTACACGTCAACTATGACAGACTAATTGAGGAAAAAAATTCCATAAAATCACATTGTAGGATTTTTTATGAATTTATTTGCAAATTATGGTGGAAAATAAGTATTTGGTCACCTACAAACAAGCAAGATTTCTGGCTCTCACAGACCTGTAACTTCTTCTTTAAGAGGCTCCTCTGTCCTCCACTCGTTACCTGTATTAATGGCACCTGTTTGAACTTGTTATCAGTATAAAAGACACCTGTCCACAACCTCAAACAGTCACACTCCAAACTCCACTATGGCCAAGACCAAAGAGCTGTCAAAGGACACCAGAAACAAAATTGTAGACCTGCACCAGGCTGGGAAGACTGAATCTGCAATAGGTAAGCAGGTTGGTTGTGGGAGCAATTATTAGGAAATGGAAGACATACAAGACCACTGATAATCTCCCTCGATCTGGGGCTCCACGCAAGATCTGTCCAGCAGACCTCCTCTTCTTTAGCAGGAGGAGAGTAGCTTAGTGACCTCATGGTCGGGGAAGTTAGCTAGCTAGGCTAGTGCTAACTTAACCAGCCAGCTAGCTGACCAATAACAACAACACCGTAAATATGAAATTAAATGGGATAACTAACTAGACGACAGAAGTGGGTTTAAAACACAGTGGCTAATATACACGAAAGCGTCTAAAGAGCTTTATTGGTTGGGCTATTTTGTCTAGCAAGCTACCGAGGTGTCTGACTAACTGTTGCTGCTGTTGAAAGAAGCGTCCCGTCCACTAGATTATACGTCACACTAGCAGCATAGCCTTAAAGTCCCACATCGCCATCTGCTGACTGGAGTGGGTAACGAAGTTGAGTAAAATGTAGATTTTATTTTCAGACAAAAAGTTAAAGGGTAGGAAGCATGTGTTTTTACTCACCAATGTAACAACACAGTGTGGTTAAAGACTTAGGAACTTAGTTGTAGTCACAATCTGGTTATCTATTAAGTTCAAACAGTTATGTTTTTGCTTTATTACATATTTATTAACTTATTTCGGGATATCTTCTAAACTACCCACAATGCACTATTTCTCAACGTCATATGGGGGATCTACTCTGTGCTACCGAGTTTGTATGCTAGCTCGGAAGCTAGCTCAAGCCACGTCTCATGTTTTTCATGCACTGTGTGGTTGTGTTATCTAGTGGGAACCCGTTAACACGGTTCAGCTCTGGTACCTTCTTGCGGTGGGCTCAAAAGAAAAGAGAAAATCAGACCTGCTTGTTCCTTTTTGTTTTGTTAACTTTTCAGTAGGGATCTTAGGTTTGATACCGGAGCTACAAGGAATGCGTTGAAATCCCTAAGCAGTATACTTCAAAGCAGTGTGCCGATTCCTGTATCACTTTATCAGCAGCACGTGATCAATGACGTCTGAAGCTTCATTTCGTCAAACAACCACCTGATTGGTTTAGTAATAGGCTTGTTCGACAATGCAGCCGACAAAATGCAGGCGACTGCCGATTGACTGATCTACAAATCACCTTGCATCATAAATAACTACTCATTATATTATTTATAAATCAGTCAACATTTACCCACAATGCAGCATGGATTTGATGCTCTCCAACACGGCCAGTGGTTTAGTAGAAGACATAAAGGCTACGCTGCACAGTCAGTAGGGCGTGTGGGATGTCGTCTATAAAAATGTGGCTGTTCTAAATTCTGTGTTGCTCAAAGCCTTGAGTAATGAACCTATTTTTGACCCATTTGGCTGGAAAGCGTCGATGCTACAGGAAGCTTCGTTTCCCCCCTCATCACTACTTCTCAGCATGTTCTCTGGGAAGTAGACTACGGGAGTTTTTGTAACTTTTTCCCACTTTTGGCTTTACTGCTAGCGCGCTAGCTGACTGACATCTGGAATCTGTCTATTTTGGATGTTGGGGATTTTCCCCTGCCATCATTCTGTATGTCTCTGCTCTTTTGATCTGCAGTTATGTTTCAGTTGGGTTTGTTAGTTGGGTTCTAACTGGGTCTCCGGAAGTTGGGCTCCAGCTCGTAGACCATAGCTAGTTGGCTAAATAGCTAACGTTAGCTGGCTGGCTAAGATAACTGCATATAAATAACATAGCTAGTTGGCTAAATAGCTAAAGTTAGCTGGCTGGCTAAGATAACTGCATATAGATAACATAGCTAGTTGGCTAAATAGCTAAAGTTAGCTGGCTGGCTAAGATAACTGCATATAGATAACGTTCTATGATATTTTGGTTAGATGGCGTTATGTATTTCCAAAACGTTGGTTTTCCACCATTGGATGCCCTATTATGCACATGCAACATGGTCTAAGGAAAGGCGCCTGTTCAACGTCGCACTGAAGACTGTTTCAGAACCGTGGACAGCGACTGCTATCCTACGAGGGAGAAAGCGCATTTGTTATGAAATAATATAATTTTTATTAGTTTTGCACCATTGTTCTAACCATATACAATGTCTTAGAGTGATGGACTGTGCCATCCCCACGACCTCCACAATGGATCAGTCCACTCAGACAGGCCTCCACAATGGATCAGTCCACTCAGACAGACCTCCACAATGGATCAGTCCACTCAGACAGGCCTCCACAATGGATCAGTCCACTCGGACAGGCCTCCTCAATGGATCAGTCCACTCGGACAGGCCTCCACAATGGATCAGTCCACTCAGACAGGCCTCCACAATGGATCAGTCCAAAGACCCGAAACACACAGCCAGGGCAACTAAGGAGTGGCTCCGTAAGAAGCATCTCAAGGTCCTGGAGTGGCCTAGCCAGTCTCCAGACCTGAACCCAATAGAAAATCTTTGGAGGGAGCTGAAAGTCCGTATTGCTCAGCGACAGCCCCGAAACCTGAAGGATCTGGAGAAGGTCTGTATGGAGGAATGGGCCAAAATCCCTGCTGCAGTGTGTGCAAACCTGGTCAAGACCTACAGGAAACGTATGATCTCTGTAATTGCAAACAAAGGTTTCTGTACCAAATATTAAGTTCTGCTTTTCTGATGTATCAAATACCTATGTCATGCAATAAAATGCAAATGAATTACTTAAAAAACATACAATGTGATTTTCTGGATTTTTGTTTTAGATTCCGTCTCTCACAGTTGAAGTGTACCTATGATAAAAATTACAGACCTCTACATGCTTTGTAAGTAGGAAAATCGGCAGTGTAGCAAATACTTGTTCTCCCCACTGTATATACATGTGTAAAAGACACCTAGGTCTCAATATATCTTCCCATGACTGTGTTTTTGTATTTTAATGAGTATATGTTTGAGAACAAGTATTTGATACACTGCCGATTTTGCATCGGTACACTGTGTCCTTAGCCCCGGCCTGCCGAGCACTGCTTTACGCCGAGGGAATGTAGCTAGCTGGCTAACCTCGTCCCACACTGCGTGGAAGTGTCTGGGAACGAGATTACTAGCTAGCTAGCCCAAGCTAGTGTAGCCCTAGAGGAAGAGAGAGAACCAACTCACGGGAATATCTCTCCTTCCAGCAGGTGGAGTTTTTGTATGGAGGTCTGTGAGCTGGTCCAAGTTGGTCAACTAAATGAATGGCTTACGTGCTACGTGATGTTTACTTTGATCGAATAGAAGTTTCGTAATGCTTAAGTTGTTCTGAGTGTACTGATAAGTAGGACACGTGACATACCGACAACTTTGAGAAAAAACACTATAGGAGATGGCTTTGCAAATTCATAACATGATGCTAGTAGCATAGCATCTCTCTCCATTGAATTGACAAGCGAACTCCAAATATCCAAAGTGAAAAACACATTTAAGGCGGTACTTACTGGTGTTAATCAGATCTCCTATCTCCTCATCTTCATCTTTCAATGTGACAGTAATCTCTCCCTCCTTCTTCACTCCAAAAACAGCATCCTCCTCTATTTCTTCCTCCTCCTCTTTCACTGTAACATCCTCCTCCTCTTTCACTCTGAACGCGTCTTCCTCTTCTTTCACTGTAACATCCTCCTCCTCTTTCACTCTGAACGCGTCTTCCTCTTCTTTCACTGTAACGTCTTTCTCTTCTTCTTTCACGGTAACAGCTTCACCCTCTACTTGTTTTTGTATTGTAACATCCTCCTCTTCCTCTTCCTCTTTCACTAGAGCTTCTTTCTCCGTCCAGCAGACCTCCTCTTCTTTAGCAGGAGGAGAGTAGCTTAGTGAGCTCATGGTCGGGGATGTTAGCTAGCTAGGCTAGTGCTAACTTAACCAGCCAGCTAGCTGACCAATACCAACAACACCGTAAATATGAAATTAAATGGGATAACTAACTAGACGACAGAAGTGGGTTTAAAACACAGTGGCTAATATACACCGAAAGCGTCTAGAGCTTGAATCTTTCGGCTGTTGGCTAACCAGCTACGGAGGTGGTTGACTGTTGCCTCCCGTCCACTAGATTATACGTCACGCTTTCAGCATCGCCTGAAAGACGCACATCGCCATCTGCTGACTGGAGTGGGTATCGCGGTTGAGGAAAATATTTTATTTTCAAAGTTTATTTTAAATGTATATAATTAAATAATACTATTATATTGAGTCGTACAAAGACAGGGATGTGCTGATTGATTAGTGCAGATTTTTAACGAGTTCAAATTAAAAAAATTATACTACAGCACATCCGCATTTAAGGCAGTTTCATTAAGTCAAACAAAATCTAAATAATAACTATCTAACATGTTGCTCCTACATGGTGTAACAATACATCATGTAGATGTATATAATGAACAGACTAGGTCTATACTGCTCCTACATGGTGTAACAATACATCATATAGATGTATATAATGAACAGACTAGGTCTATACTGCTCCTACATGGTGTAACAATACATCATATAGATGTATATAATGAACAGACTAGGTCTATACTGCTCCTACATGGTGTAACAATACATCATATAGATGTATATAATGAACAGACTAGGTCTATACTGCTCCTACATGGTGTAACAATACATCATATAGATGTATATAATGAACAGACTAGCTCTATACTGCTCCTACATGGTGTAACAATACATAGATGTATATAATGAATGTCTACTAGTGGTGTTCCACACTTTATTCATATTCAGACCAAAATATGTTGAATTAATCAAATGCTTTTTACAAATCAGCACCATGTGTTTTCTCTGACATGGTTGGGAACACTGATGAGGTAGCTGGTGAATGTTCTTCATGTCAACAACTTCCCGACGTCGTCATAACAACATCATTATATTTTCACACACCTTTTAGCTCGAAGACTAGAACACAAATTAACTCAATGAAACAAAACGACTAAATTCATGAGGTTTCAAAGTTAGAATAAAGCAATAGGCTACGCGTTCTAGCCCCGTTCTATATCAAAATCATATAATGAACATCTAAGGGTTCAGACTTGTATTAAATCCATAATCGAAATAGAAATACCCATTTTAAAATGTTAATCTGATTTTAGACATGACCTTGTCTTGAGAGGAAAGAGCTAAAGTAGGCCTATTTTAGAGTAAGATTTCATACAAACACGATTTTACGTGGCATAAACAAAAATGCAAATTCTCAGACGAAAACATAAGTCAGAACACAGCCTCTCTTATTCTCTAATTCCAGGTCCTCTGTCCTGGGATAAAAGTCCCTCCCCGTTTTGTTTCCGTTTACGAAAACGTTTTGCAACAGAATCGGTGGAATGAATACACCCCCAGGGGGGTTGGAAACAAAATGATTTTCCAATCGTTTCGGTCTGAACAGAAGCACCATTTTTTTTCGTTCCATTCTTCTGTTTCCGACCAATTATGTGTATGATATATGTAACCCTGGATGACAGAAAGGGGGCGCTGTAATGCAGCCACCACCTTGGTACCCAATGGAAGCTATAGAAAATACATTTACATTTTAGTCATTTAGCAGACGCTCTTATCCAGAGCGACTTACAGTTAGTGAATACATATTTTTTTATACTGGTCCCCCGTGGGAATCGAACCCACAACCCTGGCGTTGCAAACGCCATGCTCTATCAACTGAGCTACATCCCTGCCGGCCATTCCCTCCCCTACCCTGGACGACGCTGGGCCAATTGTGCGCCGCCCATGAGTCTCCCGGTCACGGCCGGCTGCGACAGAGCCTGGATTCGAACCAGGATCTAGTGGCACAGTTAGCACTGCAATGCATTGCCTTAGACCACTGCACCACTCAGGAAAATAATTGATTAATGTCTACATTCATTTGACACGTTTATCCTATTACAGACAAATTAATACATACTTTTACATTCTAATATGTACTGTATATATACTGAGTGTACAAAACTTTAAGAAACACCTCTTCCCATTAAATGGACTGACCAGGTGAAACGTTTATCCTATTACAGACAAATTAATACATACTTTTAAATTCTATAAAATATATATATGTACTGTATATATATACTGAGTGTACAAAACTTTAAGAACACCTCTATCCATTAAATAGACTGACCAGGTGAATCCATGTGAAAGCTATGATCCTTATTGATGTCACTTGTTAAATCCACTTCAAATCAGTGCAGATGAAGGGGAGGAGACGGGTTAAAGAAGGATTTTTAAGCCTTGAGACAATGGAGACATGGATTGTGTACGTGTGCCATTCAGAGGGTGAATGGGGCAAGACAAAATATTTAAGTGCCTCTGAACGGGGTATGGTAGTAGGTGCCAGGTGCACCGGTTTGTGTCAAGAACTGCAACGCAGCTGGGTTTTTTCACGCTCAACATGTGTATCAACATGGGCCAACATCCCTGTGGAATGCTTTCGACACCTTGTAGAGTCCATTTCCCGACGAATTGAGGCTGTCCTGAGGGCAAAAGGGGGTGCAACTCAATATAAAAGCATTTTCCTTGAAGTCTTTTTTTTTTTTTTTGAGCGTACTAATGTTACTGTTCCCACTACAAAAAATACTTAAAATACTTTTGTCCTTGAAACATTTAATTCCATTCCTTCCTACGGAGGACTGCTCCTACTGGGGAGAGCCAATATGGCCGACCGGTGGCTTCAAAGCCTCTCAATGGCCAATCAGCAATCCAGGGTTTATATACGTCATTGGTTCCTACCAGCAAAATAAAGTTCTGAACCGGTTCAAACCCAAATAACACTACATAGCATCAGCAATCCAGGGTTTATATACGTCATTGGTTCAGACCAGCAAAATAAAGTTCTGAACCGGTTCAAACCCCAGATAACAATACATAGCATCAGCAATCCAGGGTTTATATACGTCATTGGTTCAGACCAGAAAAATAAAGTTCTGAACCGGTTCAAACCCCAGATAACAATACATAGCATCAGCAATCCAGGGTTTATATACGTCATTGGTTCCGACCAGAAAAATAAAGTTCTGAACCGGTTCAAACCCAAATAACACTACATAGCATCAGCAATCCAGGGTTTATATACGTCATTGGTTCCTACCAGCAAATTAAAGTTCTGAACCGGTTCAAACCCAAATAAAGTACCGGTACATATCATTCCTTTCTTAACCTGTGAAAGCAACTCTTTTTTTAAAAACATTTAGCTCATTAAATGACTTCACCAATCAGTGCAGATAGAGCAGCTTGCTATGGAGCGGGCACGCTAGTTGTTTACATGCTCGATGGACAGACAACAAGTGTAAGGGCGCGAGATGCGACAGAGGGGAGGAGCAAGTAGCTTCTGAGGGGGGAGGGGCTGGCAGGCTTTTCATAAAGTGCTTTGGTGGCGTTTTTTTGTGGGACTGAAAAGAAGAAAAAAAAAGGCCGGAATTTAAAGTAAATGCCCAGTGTTTCCAGATTTCTATGAAACATGAGCTATAATTAATTACAATGTGAGTTAAATCGTTTTACTTCCAATTCTTTTTAATTAAGTCATGTCAAAAAGCAGCTTTTCTGTGTTGTTATGGTGTGGGCTACCCAAAAAACGGAATGTTTTTTAAAATTACATTTATGCTTTGGCCACAAATACAAGTATAGGACAAGTCAACAACATTTTAATATGAGTTAAGATAATATTAACTTTTAAAGTGCGATTTTCACTGGGCAGTTACTTTAAAAGAAAGTTAACCATTTCCAATGCTATTAAAAGAACGGTTCTGTTCCGGAACAGTAGAGATCATTTTCTTTCCCGGTTCTGTTTCTGTTCCTCAAAATGTTTTGTTCTTTACCAGTTTTTGGTTCTGTTCTCTGAACCGGTTCCTGCTACACACTGGGCGCATTGGAAAGACTATGTATTCACTCTCCTGTGTGTATTCTCTCATGCCTTTTCAGGTTCCCTAACCGTGTCAAACCCTTTCCACACTGGGAGCATTGGAAAGGTTTCTCTCCTGTGTGTATACTTTTGTGTTCCTTCAGATGCCCTAACCGTGTAAAACTCTTTCCACACTGGGAGCATTGGAAAGGCTTCTCTCCTGTGTGTATTCTTTTATGTTCCTTTAGAGTCCCTAACTTGGCAAAATCCTTTCCACACAGAGAGCAATGGTAAGATGTCTCCCCTCTGTGTGTCCTTTCATGCTCCTTCAGGTTCCCTAACTGTGTAAAACCCTTTCCACACAGGGCGCATCGGAAAGGCTTCTCTCCTGTGTGTGTTCTTTCATGCATATTCAGGTTGCCTAACAAGGTAAAACCCTTTCCACATTGGGAGCATTGGAAAGGTTTCTCTCCTGTGTGTATTCTTTTGTGTTCCTTCAGATGCCCTAACCCTGTAAAACCCTTTCCACACTGGGAGCATTTGAAAGGTTTCTCTCCTGTGTGTGTTCTGTCATGCATATTCAGGTTCCCTAACCGTGTAAAACTCTTTCCACACTGGGAACATTGGAAACACTTCTCTCCTGTGTGTGTTCTCTCATGCCTTTTCAGGTTCCCTAACAGGGTAAAACTCTTTCCACACTGAGAACAGTGATGTCGTCTCACTAGTTTGGATGTCTCTGGGTCTGGTTCCCCTGAAGGACTCTTCCCGCTGTCAGAGTGAGAGTCTGGTCCCTCTCCTGCCAAAGACAAACAAAGTATTTGGTTAAACAGAGAAACCTGAATGAAAGCTCCACATGATTAAACTGTCTTCCTATGAGGTTTAATCAGTCACCGGCTTCATCAATAAGTGCATCGATGACGTTGTCCCCACAGCGAATGTACTTAAATAACCCAACCAGAAGCCATGGATTACAGGCAACATCCGCACTGAGCTAAAAGGGTAGAGCTGCCGCTTTCAAGGAGCGGGACTCTAACACGGACGCTTAAAAGAAATCCCTCTATGCTCTCTGACGAATCATCAAACAGGCAAAGAGTCAATACAGGACTAAGATTGAATCGTACTACACCGGCTCTGACGCTCGTCGGATGTGGCAGGGCTTGCAAACTATTACGGACTACAAAGGGAAGCCCAGCCGCGAGCTGCCCAGTGACATGAGCCTACCAGACGAGCTAAATTACTTCAATGCGCACTTCGAGGCAAGCAACACTGAATCATCATGAGAGCACCAGCTGTTCCGGACGACTGTGTGATCACGTTCTCCGTAGCCGATGTGAGTAAGACCTTTAAACAGGTCAACATTCACAAGGCCGCAGGGCCAGACGGATCACCAGGACGTGTACTCAGAGCATGCGCTGATCAACTGGTAAGTATCTTCACTGACATTTTCAAGCTGTCCTTGACCGAGTCTGTAATACCTACATATTTCACGCAGACCACCATAGTCCCTGTGCCCAAGAACACCAAGGTAACCTGCCTAAATGACTACCAATCCGTAGCACTGAAGTGCTTTGAAAGGCTGGTCATGGCTCACATTAACACCATCATCCCAGAAACCCTAGACCCACTCCAATTCGCATACCGCCCCAACAGATCCACAGATGACGGAATCTCTATCGCACTCCACACTGTCCTTTCCCACCTGGACAAAAAGTAACACCTACTTGAGAATGCTGTTCATTGACTACAGCTCAGCATTCAACACCATAGTGCCCACAAAGCTCATCACTAAGCTAAGGACCCTGCGACTAAACACCTCCCTCTGGTGAGAGTTACAAACTACAGAGGCATCGAAGAAAAGGTTCAAGAGATTAATGAGATTGTAGAAAAGGTTGTAGAAGGAGATTGTAGAAAAGGTTGTAGAAGGAGATTGTAGAAAAGGTTGTAGAAGGAGATTGTAGAAAAGGTTGTAGAAGGAGATTGTAGAAAAGGTTGTAGAAGGAGATTGTAGAAAAGGTTGTAGAAGGAGATTGTAGAAAAGGTTGTAGAAGGAGTAACAGTCGGTTGGGACTGGTTGGGACTGGTTAAGGGAGATGTGTTTTTAACTGTAGCGGGTGCACTAGCTGGAGGGTTAATATTGTAATATTATGGCGACAGCTAGTCTTACTTGGGTTTGTCGACACATTTGTTTTTTGAAACCAGGTTTGCTGTTCACTTGCGCTATATGAAATGGAAGGGAGTTCCATGCACTCATGGCTCTGTATAATACTGTACGTTTCCTTGAATTTGTTCTGGACCAAGAGGGGTTAGAACCCTAGAACCAGGGATAGACCAAGAGGGGTTAGAACCATAGAACCCGGGATAGACCAAGAGGGGTTAGAACCCTAGAACCAGGGATAGACCAAGAGGGGTTAGAACCCTAGAACCAGGGATAGACCAAGAGGGGTTAGAACCCTAGAACCAGGGATAGACCAAGAGGGGTTAGAACCCTAGAACCAGGGATAGACCAAGAGGGGTTAGAACCATAGAACCAGGGATAGACCAAGAGGGGTTAGAACCCTAGAACCAGGGATAGACCAAGAGGGGTTAGAACCCTAGAACCAGGGATAGACCAAGAGGGGTTAGAACCCTAGAACCAGGGATAGACCAAGAGGGGTTAGAACCCTAGAACCAGGGATAGACCAAGAGGGGTTAGAACCCTAGAACCAGGGATAGACCAAGAGGGGTTAGAACCCTAGAACCTGGGATAGACCAAGAGGGGTTAGAACCCTAGAACCAGGGATAGACCAAGAGGGGTTAGAACCCTAGAACCAGGGATAGACCAAGAGGGGTTAGAACCCTAGAACCAGGGATAGACCAAGAGGGGTTAGAACCCTAGAACCAGGGATAGACCAAGAGGGGTTAGAACCCTAGAACCAGGGATAGACCAAGAGGGGTTAGAACCCTAGAACCTGGGATAGACCAAGAGGGGTTAGAACCCTAGAACCAGGGATAGACCAAGAGGGGTTAGAACCCTAGAACCAGGGATAGACCAAGAGGGGTTAGAACCCTAGAACCAGGGATAGACCAAGAGGGGTTAGAACCCTAGAACCCGGTTGATAAAGTGGAGCTCAGGGCGCCACCGCTAACTTAGCTCAGGGTAGGAAGACAGGGAGGCCCAATCAGGGAGGCCCAGTCAGGGAGGCCCAATCAGGGAGCACCCAGTCAGGGAGGCCCAATCACCAGAAAAGATAATCCAGGCCTACAACGTGCGGTGGGAGTTGACCCCACCCTGTGAGGTCAAGAGAAGATCCACAGGCAAAGACACCCGCGTGTGGAGTGAAGCTAGTAGGACCATACTACTTTAAGAAAAGGACTGTAAGAACTGTTAAATCCCCGTGGATTGATGAAGAAATGGTTGAGATATAGTTTTTGAGGTCATACAATAACGTTTCTGTAGTGATTCTTATGTTGTTGATGTAAATAATATTTGTTGGTCTGTGGTGAGTGATGAAGAGCAATCTGACGCTGCACTTGGACACATTTATGAAATTGCTTATTCCAGTTACTAATAAGCATGCACCTATTAAGAAAAGGACTGTAAAAACTGTTAAATCCCTGTGGATTGATGAGGAATTGAAAAATTGTATGGTTGAGAGGGATGAGGCAAAAGGCAAAAAAAACGTATATGGCAAATAAGTCTGGCAGCCACACCTACTGCAAATTAAGAAATCATGTGACTAAACAAAACAAAAAGAAGAAGAAACTACACCATGAAACAAAGATACAGTGGGGAAAACAAGTATTTAGTCAGCCACCAATTGTGCAAGTTCTCCCACTTAAAAAGATGAGAGAGGCCTGTAATTTTCATCATAGGTACACGTCAACTATGACAGACAAATTGAGGAAAAAAAATCCATAAAATCACATTGTAGGATTTTTAATGAATTTATTTTCTAATTATGGTGGAAAATAAGTATTTGGTCACCTACAAACAAGCAAGATTTCTGGCTCTCACAGACCTGTAACTTCTTCTTTAAGAGGCTCCTCTGTCCTCCACTCGTTACCTGTATTAATGGCACCTGTTTGAACGTGTTATCAGTATAAAAGACACCTGTCCACAAACTCAAACAGTCACACTCCAAACTCCACTATGGCCAAGACCAAAGAGCTGTCAAAGGACACCAGAAACAAAATTGTAGACCTGCACCAGGCTGGGAAGACTGAATCTGCAATAGGTAAGCAGCTTGGTTTGAAGAAATCAACTGTGGGAGCAATTATTAGGAAATGGAAGACATACAAGACCACTGATAATCTCCCTCGATCTGGGGCTCCACGCAAGATCTCACCCCGTGGGGTCAAAATGATCACAAGAACGGTGAGCAAAAATCCCAGAACCACACGGGGGGACCTAGTGAATGACCTGCAGAGAGCTGGGACCAAAGTAACAAAGCCTACCATCAGTAACACACTACGCCGCCAGGGACTCAAATCCTGCAGTGCAAGACGTGTCCCCCTGCTTAAGCCAGTACATGTCCAGGCCCGTCTGAAGTTTGCTAGAGTGCATTTGGATGATCCAGAAGAGGATTGGGAGAATGTCATATGGTCAGATGAAACCAAAATAGAACTTTTTGGTAAAAACTCAACTCGTCGTGTTTGGAGGACAAAGAATGCTGAGTTGCATCCAAAGAACACCATACCTACTGTGAAGCATGGGGGTGGAAACATCATGCTTTGGGGCTGTTTTTCTGCAAAGGGACCAGGACGACTGATCCGTGTAAAGGAAAGAATGAATGGGGCCATGTATCGTGAGATTTTGAGTGAAAACCTCCTTCCATCAGCAAGGGCATTGAAGATGAAACGTGGCTGGGTCTTTCAGCATGACAATGATCCCAAACACACCGCCCGGGCAACGAAGGAGTGGCTTCGTAATAAGCATTTCAAGGTCCTGGAGTGGCCTAGCCAGTCTCCAGATCTCAACCCCATAGAAAATCTTTGGAGGGAGTTGAAAGTCCGTGTTGCCCAGCGACAGCCCCAAAACATCACTGCTCTAGAGGAGATCTGCATGGAGGAATGGGCCAAAATACCAGCAACAGTGTGTGAAAACCTTGTGAAGACTTACAGAAAACGTTTGACCTGTGTCATTGCCAACAAAGGGTATATAACAAAGTATTGACAAACTTTTGTTATTGACCAAATACTTATTTTCCACCATAATTGGCAAATAAATTCATAAAAAATCCTACAATGTGATTTTCTGGATTTTTTTTTCTCATTTTGTCTGTCATAGTTGACGTGTACCTATGATGAAAATTACAGGCCTCTCTCATCTTTTTAAGTGGGAGAACTTGCACAATTGGTGGCTGACTAAATACTTTTTTCCCCCACTGTAAATGACAAAGAATGATATTAAAAAAGGTTTGGAGCGCCTTAAATGACATTTTGTAAATATTGAAAAAGTAAGGGGCCTAGACAGCTGCCCTGGGTGTTCTTTAATGGAAGCCTCTCCAACATAATCCAGGTAGAGTCAGGAATTCCCCAGGGCAGCTGTCTAGGCCCCTTACTTTTTCAATATTTACTAATGACCTTGCACTGGCTCTGAGTAAAGCCAGTGTGTCTATGTATGCGGATGACTCAACACTATACAGTGAGGGAAAAAAGTAGTTGATCCCCTGCTGATTTTGTAAACCTACCATTAAAATTATAGACTGATCATGTCTTTGTCAGTGGGCAAACGTACAAAATCAGCAGGGGATCAAATACTTTTTCCCCCTCACTGTACATATCAGCTACTACAGCGACCGAAATGACTGCAACACTTAACAAACAGCTGCAGTCAGTTTCAGAATGGGTGGCAAGAAATAAGTTAGTCCTAAATATTTCCAAAACTAAAAGCATTGTATTTGGGACAAATCATTCACTAAACCTCAACTAAATCTTGTAATGAATCATGTGGAAATTGAGCAAGTTGAGGAAACCAAACTGCTTGGAGTAACCCTGGATTGTAAACTTATGGTCAAAACATATTGATGCAATAGTAGCTAAAATAGGGACAGGTCTGTCCCTAAGAAAGCGCTGCTCTGCCTTCTTAAAAACACTATCAACAAGGCAGGTCCTACAGGCCCCTGGTTTTGTCGCACCTGGACTACTGCCCAGTCATGTGGTCAGGTGCCACAAAGAGGGACTTAGACAATTACAACCAGAAGAGGTCGACCCTTAAATGTACATGTAGAACTAACATTAATAATGTGTTTATAATAAACATAAAAGTGGCATTCAACATAATATTTATATTCAGACAACAATCTGTTGCATGAATCAAATCCTTTTAACAATCAGCACCTGTGTTTTCTCTGACATGGTGGAATAATACTGATGGGAACATTCATGATGTAGGCCCCGGTGTAGGTCAGTTGGTAGAGCATGGCGTTTGCAACCCCAGGGTTGTGGGTTCGATTTCCACGGGGGGACCAGTATGAAAATGTATGCACTCACTAACTGTAAGTCGCTCTGGATAAGAGCGTCTGCTAAATGACTTAAATGTAATGTAAATGTAATATATAGCAAATAAAATGTAAGAGGTTTCAAAGTTAGAATATAGAATTCATCTATATACACTGCTCAAAACAATAAAGGGAACACTAAAATAACACATGAATGAATGAAATAATCTTATTAAATACTTTTTCTTTACATAGTTGAATGTGCTGACAACAAAATCACACAAAAATTATCAATGGAAATCAAATTTATCAACCCATGGATGTCTGGATTTGGAGTCACCCTCAAAATTAAAGTGGAAAACCACACTACAGGCTGATCCAACTTTGATGTAATGTCCTTAAAACAAGTCAAAATGAGGCTCAGTAGTGTGTGTGGCCTCCACGTGCCTGTATTACATTTACATTTTAGTCATTTAGCAGACGCTCTTATCCAGAGCGACTTATAGGTAGTGAGTGCATACATTATAATTTTATAAATAAATATATATATATATATATTTTTTTTTTTCATACTGGCCCCCTGTGGGAATCAAACCCACAACCCTGGCGTTGCAAACGCCATGCTCTACCAACTGAGCTACATCCCTGCCGGCCATTCCCTCCCATACCCTGGACGACGCTGGGCCAATTGTGCGCCGCCCCATTACATTTTAGTCATTTAGCAGACGCTCTTATCCAGAGCGACTTACATGAGCAATTAGGGTTAAGTGCCTTGCTTAAGGGCACATCGACAGATTTTTCACCTAATCGGCTCGGGGATTAGAACCAGCGACCTTTCGGTTACTGGCACAACGCTCTTACCCACTAAGCTACCAATGATCCCAAACACACCGCCCGGGCAACGAAGGAGTGGCTTCGTAAGAAGCATTTCAAGGTCCTGGAGTGGCCTAGCCAGTCTCCAGATCTCAACCCCATAGAAAATCTTTGGAGGGAGTTGAAAGTCCGTGTTGCCCAGCGACAGCCCCAAAACATCACTGCTCTAGAGGAGATCTGCATGGAGGAATGGGCCAAAATACCAGCAACAGTGTGTGAAAACCTTGTGAAGACTTACAGAAAACGTTTGACCTCATTGCCAACAAAGGGTATATAACAAAGTATTGAGAAACTTTTGTTATTGACCAAATACTTATTTTCCACCATAATTTGCAAATAAATTCATTAAAAATCCTACAATGTGATTTTCTGGATTTTTTTCCCTCATTTTGTCTGTCATAGTTGACGTGTACCTACGATGAAAATTACAGGCCTCTCATCTTTTTAAGTTGGAGAACTTGCACAATTGGTGGCTGACTAAATACTTTTTCCCCCCACTGTATAATACAATAAACACGTGTAATATATCTAATAATATCTATTAATTATATATTTATAATACAATAAACACATGTAATATATCTAATAATATGATTTCATGTGGCGTGAACAAAAACACTAATTTATGATTTCATGTACATTTCATTTACATTTAGCAACAATATCCAAATCATATAAATGAATCAGAGGTTTTATATTTTTATCTAGTTGTATCCAATCATCAATCAGCTCCTAATACTAAATACATATTTTTAAATATTTAATCTGATTTTAGACGTGATCATGTCTCCTGATGAAAACTATAACAAAAGTGGGCCTATTTTAATGATTTCATATAAACAATATGATTTAATGTGGCATAAACACAAACACAAATTCTCAGTCAAAAACATAAGTCAGAACACAGCCTCTCTATTCTCTCATGTGATTTCAGGTCCTCTGACCGGGAAAATGTCTTCCCTCAAGAGTGTCTCTTATGTCTTTTCAGCAAAACTCTTTCCACAGTGGGAGCATTGGAAGGGCTTTTCTCATGTGATTTTAGGTTCTGTGATTGTAAAAAATCTCTTTCCACACTGGGAGCATTGGAAGGGCTTTTCTCCTGTGTGTATTCCTTCATGTCTTTTCAGGCACCCTGAATGTTTAAAACGCTTTCCACAGTGGGAACAGTGGAAAGGCTTTTTTCCTGTGTGTGTCTTCTTGTGCCTGTTCAGGCTCGCTAAATGGTTAAAACTATTTCCACATTGGGAACATTGGAAAGGCTTCTCTCCAGAGTGTATTCTCTCGTGTGCTTTCAGGTTCAATAATACAGTAAATCTCTTTCCACACTGAGCGCAGTGGTAGGTCTTCCCCCCTGCTGTGTGTATTAATTTATGCTTATTCAGGTTTCCTATCTGGGTGAAACGCTTATCACACTGGGAACATTGGTAAGGCTTTTCTCCCGTGTGTTCCATCTCATGACGTTTTTTAGGTTCCCTAACGTAGAAAAACGTATCCCACACTGGGAGCAGTGGTGTCGTCTCACTGGTTTGGACATCTCTGGCTCTCCTGAAGGACTCTTTCCGCTGTCAGAGTGAGAGACTGGTCTCTCTCCTGCCAAAGACAAACATGGTATTTAGTTCAACAGAGAGACCTGAATGATGACATGATAAAACGGTCTTCCTATGAGGTTGAATCTGGACCAGATCGCTCAGTAAAAGAACATGGTATTTAGTTCAACAGAGAGACCTGAATGATGCCATGATAAAACGGTCTTCCTATGAGGTTGAATCTGGACCAGATCGCTCAGTAAAAGAACATGGTATTTAGTTCAACAGAGAGACCTGAATGATGCCATGATAAAACGGTCTTCCTATGAGGTTGAATCTGGACCAGATCGCTCAGTAAAAGAACATGGTATTTAGTTCAACAGAGAGACATGAATGATGACATGATAAAACGGTCTTCCTATGAGGTTGAATCTGGACCAGATCGCTCAGTAAAAGAACATGGTATTTAGTTCAACAGAGAGACCTGAATGATGCCATGATAAAACGGTCTTCCTATGAGGTTGAATCTGGACCAGATCGCTCAGTAAAAGAACATGGTATTTAGTTCAACAGAGAGACCTGAATGATGCCATGATAAAACGGTCTTCCTATGAGGTTGAATCTGGACCAGATCGCTCAGTAAAAGAACATGGTATTTAGTTCAACAGAGAGACATGAATGATGACATGATAAAACGGTCTTCCTATGAGGTTGAATCTGGACCAGATCGCTCAGTAAAAGAACATGGTATTTAGTTCAACAGAGAGACCTGAATGATGACATGATAAAACGGTCTTCCTATGAGGTTGAATCTGGACCAGATCGCTCAGTAAAAGAACATGGTATTTAGTTCAACAGAGAGACCTGAATGATGACATGATAAAACGGTCTTCCTATGAGGTTGAATCTGGACCAGATCGCTCAGTAAAAGAACATGGTATTTAGTTCAACAGAGAGACCTGAATGATGACATGATAAAACGGTCTTCCTATGAGGTTGAATCTGGACCAGATCGCTCAGTAAAAGAACATGGTATTTAGTTCAACAGAGAGACCTGAATGATGACATGATAAAACGGTCTTCCTATGAGGTTGAATCTGGACCAGATCGCTCAGTAAAAGAACATGGTATTTAGTTCAACAGAGAGACCTGAATGATGACATGATAAAACGGTCTTCCTATGAGGTTGAATCTGGACCAGATCGCTCAGTAAAAGAACATGGTATTTAGTTCAACAGAGAGACCTGAATGATGACATGATAAAACGGTCTTCCTATGAGGTTGAATCTGGACCAGATCGCTCAGTAAAAGAACATGGTATTTAGTTCAACAGAGAGACCTGAATGATGACATGATAAAACGGTCTTCCTATGAGGTTGAATCTGGACCAGATCGCTCAGTAAAAGAACATGGTATTTAGTTCAACAGAGAGACCTGAATGATGACATGATAAAACGGTCTTCCTATGAGGTTGAATCTGGACCAGATCGCTCAGTAAAAGAACATGGTATTTAGTTCAACAGAGAGACCTGAATGATGACATGATAAAACGGTCTTCCTATGAGGTTGAATCTGGACCAGATCGCTCAGTAAAAGAACATGGTATTTAGTTCAACAGAGAGACCTGAATGATGACATGATAAAACGGTCTTCCTATGAGGTTGAATCTGGACCAGATCGCTCAGTAAAAGAACATGGTATTTAGTTCAACAGAGAGACCTGAATGATGACATGATAAAACGGTCTTCCTATGAGGTTGAATCTGGACCAGATCGCTCAGTAAAAGAACATGGTATTTAGTTCAACAGAGAGACCTGAATGATGACATGATAAAACGGTCTTCCTATGAGGTTGAATCTGGACCAGATCGCTCAGTAAAAGAACATGGTATTTAGTTCAACAGAGAGACCTGAATGATGACATGATAAAACGGTCTTCCTATGAGGTTGAATCTGGACCAGATCGCTCAGTAAAAGAACATGGTATTTAGTTCAACAGAGAGACCTGAATGATGCCATGATAAAACGGTCTTCCTATGAGGTTGAATCTGGACCAGATCGCTCAGTAAAAGAACATGGTATTTAGTTCAACAGAGAGACCTGAATGATGACATGATAAAACGGTCTTCCTATGAGGTTGAATCTGGACCAGATCGCTCAGTAAAAGAACATGGTATTTAGTTCAACAGAGAGACCTGAATGATGACATGATAAAACGGTCTTCCTATGAGGTTGAATCTGGACCAGATCGCTCAGTAAAAGAACATGGTATTTAGTTCAACAGAGAGACCTGAATGATGCCATGATAAAACGGTCTTCCTATGAGGTTGAATCTGGACCAGATCGCTCAGTAAAAGAACATGGTATTTAGTTCAACAGAGAGACCTGAATGATGCCATGATAAAACGGTCTTCCTATGAGGTTGAATCTGGACCAGATCGCTCAGTAAAAGAACATGGTATTTAGTTCAACAGAGAGACCTGAATGATGACATGATAAAACGGTCTTCCTATGAGGTTGAATCTGGACCAGATCGCTCAGTAAAAGAACATGGTATTTAGTTCAACAGAGAGACCTGAATGATGACATGATAAAACGGTCTTCCTATGAGGTTGAATCTGGACCAGATCGCTCAGTAAAAGAACATGGTATTTAGTTCAACAGAGAGACCTGAATGATGACATGATAAAACGGTCTTCCTATGAGGTTGAATCTGGACCAGATCGCTCAGTAAAAGAACATGGTATTTAGTTCAACAGAGAGACCTGAATGATGACATGATAAAACGGTCTTCCTATGAGGTTGAATCTGGACCAGATCGCTCAGTAAAAGAACATGGTATTTAGTTCAACAGAGAGACCTGAATGATGACATGATAAAACGGTCTTCCTATGAGGTTGAATCTGGACCAGATCGCTCAGTAAAAGAACATGGTATTTAGTTCAACAGAGAGACCTGAATGATGACATGATAAAACGGTCTTCCTATGAGGTTGAATCTGGACCAGATCGCTCAGTAAAAGAACATGGTATTTAGTTCAACAGAGAGACCTGAATGATGACATGATAAAACGGTCTTCCTATGAGGTTGAATCTGGACCAGATCGCTCAGTAAAAGAACATGGTATTTAGTTCAACAGAGAGACCTGAATGATGCCATGATAAAACGGTCTTCCTATGAGGTTGAATCTGGACCAGATCGCTCAGTAAAAGAACATGGTATTTAGTTCAACAGAGAGACCTGAATGATGCCATGATAAAACGGTCTTCCTATGAGGTTGAATCTGGACCAGATCGCTCAGTAAAAGAACATGGTATTTAGTTCAACAGAGAGACCTGAATGATGCCATGATAAAACGGTCTTCCTATGAGGTTGAATCTGGACCAGATCGCTCAGTAAAAGAACATGGTATTTAGTTCAACAGAGAGACATGATAAAACGGTCTTCCTATGAGGTTGAATCTGGACCAGATCGCTCAGTAAAAGAACATGGTATTTAGTTCAACAGAGAGACCTGAATGATGACATGATAAAACGGTCTTCCTATGAGGTTGAATCTGGACCAGATCGCTCAGTAAAAGAACATGGTATTTAGTTCAACAGAGAGACCTGAATGATGACATGATAAAACGGTCTTCCTATGAGGTTGAATCTGGACCAGATCGCTCAGTAAAAGAACATGGTATTTAGTTCAACAGAGAGACCTGAATGATGACATGATAAAACGGTCTTCCTATGAGGTTGAATCTGGACCAGATCGCTCAGTAAAA
Organism: Coregonus lavaretus; assembly: GCF_964263955.1. NCBI lineage: Eukaryota > Metazoa > Chordata > Actinopteri > Salmoniformes > Salmonidae > Coregonus > Coregonus lavaretus. The sequence goes on from NW_028164744.1 coordinate 1,111,751, forward strand.
GAACATGGTATTTAGTTCAACAGAGAGACCTGAATGATGACATGATAAAACGGTCTTCCTATGAGGTTGAATCTGGACCAGATCGCTCAGTAAAAGAACATGGTATTTAGTTCAACAGAGAGACCTGAATGATGACATGATAAAACGGTCTTCCTATGAGGTTGAATCTGGACCAGATCGCTCAGTAAAAGAACATGGTATTTAGTTCAACAGAGAGACCTGAATGATGACATGATAAAACGGTCTTCCTATGAGGTTGAATCTGGACCAGATCGCTCAGTAAAAGAACATGGTATTTAGTTCAACAGAGAGACCTGAATGATGCCATGATAAAACGGTCTTCCTATGAGGTTGAATCTGGACCAGATCGCTCAGTAAAAGAACATGGTATTTAGTTCAACAGAGAGACCTGAATGATGCCATGATAAAACGGTCTTCCTATGAGGTTGAATCTGGACCAGATCGCTCAGTAAAAGAACATGGTATTTAGTTCAACAGAGAGACATGATAAAACGGTCTTCCTATGAGGTTGAATCTGGACCAGATCGCTCAGTAAAAGAACATGGTATTTAGTTCAACAGAGAGACATGATAAAACGGTCTTCCTATGAGGTTGAATCTGGACCAGATCGATCAGTAAAAGAACATGGTATTTAGTTCAACAGAGAGACCTGAATGATGACATGATAAAACGGTCTTCCTATGAGGTTGAATCTGGACCAGATCGCTCAGTAAAAGAACATGGTATTTAGTTCAACAGAGAGACCTGAATGATGACATGATAAAACGGTCTTCCTATGAGGTTGAATCTGGACCAGATCGCTCAGTAAAAGAGCATGGTATTTAGTTCAACAGAGAGACCTGAATGATGCCATGATAAAACGGTCTTCCTATGAGGTTGAATCTGGACCAGATCGATCAGTAAAAGAACATGGTATTTAGTTCAACAGAGAGACCTGAATGATGACATGATAAAACGGTCTTCCTATGAGGTTTAATCTGGACCAGATCGCTCAGTAAAAGAACATGGTATTTAGTTCAACAGAGAGACCTGAATGATGACATGATAAAACGGTCTTCCTATGAGGTTGAATCTGGACCAGATCGCTCAGTAAAAGAACATGGTATTTAGTTCAACAGAGAGACCTGAATGATGACATGATAAAACGGTCTTCCTATGAGGTTTAATCTGGACCAGATCGCTCAGTAAAAGAACATGGTATTTAGTTCAACAGAGAGACCTGAATGATGACATGATAAAACGGTCTTCCTATGAGGTTGAATCTGGACCAGATCGCTCAGTAAAAGAACATGGTATTTAGTTCAACAGAGAGACCTGAATGATGACATGATAAAACGGTCTTCCTATGAGGTTGAATCTGGACCAGATCGCTCAGTAAAAGAACATGGTATTTAGTTCAACAGAGAGACCTGAATGATGACATGATAAAACGGTCTTCCTATGAGGTTTAATCTGGACCAGATCGCTCAGTAAAAGAACATGGTATTTAGTTCAACAGAGAGACCTGAATGATGCCATGATAAAACGGTCTTCCTATGAGGTTTAATCTGGACCAGATCGCTCAGTAAAAGAACATGGTATTTAGTTCAACAGAGAGACCTGAATGATGCCATGATAAAACGGTCTTCCTATGAGGTTGAATCTGGACCAGATCGCTCAGTAAAAGAACATGGTATTTAGTTCAACAGAGAGACCTGAATGATGACATGATAAAACGGTCTTCCTATGAGGTTGAATCTGGACCAGATCGCTCAGTAAAAGAACATGGTATTTAGTTCAACAGAGAGACATGATAAAACGGTCTTCCTATGAGGTTGAATCTGGACCAGATCGCTCAGTAAAAGAACATGGCATTTAGTTCAACAGAGAGACATGATAAAACGGTCTTCCTATGAGGTTGAATCTGGACCAGATCGCTCAGTAAAAGAACATGGTATTTAGTTCAACAGAGAGACATGATAAAACGGTCTTCCTATGAGGTTGAATCTGGACCAGATCGCTCAGTAAAAGAACATGGTATTTAGTTCAACAGAGAGACCTGAATGATGACATGATAAAACGGTCTTCCTATGAGGTTGAATCTGGACCAGATCGCTCAGTAAAAGAACATGGTATTTAGTTCAACAGAGAGACATGATAAAACGGTCTTCCTATGAGGTTGAATCTGGACCAGATCGCTCAGTAAAAGAACATGGTATTTAGTTCAACAGAGAGACCTGAATGATGACATGATAAAACGGTCTTCCTATGAGGTTGAATCTGGACCAGATCGCTCAGTAAAAGAACATGGCATTTAGTTCAACAGAGAGACATGATAAAACGGTCTTCCTATGAGGTTGAATCTGGACCAGATCGCTCAGTAAAAGAACATGGTATTTAGTTCAACAGAGAGACCTGAATGATGACATGATAAAACGGTCTTCCTATGAGGTTGAATCTGGACCAGATCGCTCAGTAAAAGAGCATGGTATTTAGTTCAACAGAGAGACCTGAATGATGACATGATAAAACGGTCTTCCTATGAGGTTGAATCTGGACCAGATCGCTCAGTAAAAGAACATGGTATTTAGTTCAACAGAGAGACCTGAATGATGACATGATAAAACGGTCTTCCTATGAGGTTGAATCTGGACCAGATCGCTCAGTAAAAGAACATGGTATTTAGTTCAACAGAGAGACCTGAATGATGACATGATAAAACGGTCTTCCTATGAGGTTGAATCTGGACCAGATCGCTCAGTAAAAGAACATGGTATTTAGTTCAACAGAGAGACCTGAATGATGCCATGATAAAACGGTCTTCCTATGAGGTTGAATCTGGACCAGATCGCTCAGTAAAAGAACATGGTATTTAGTTCAACAGAGAGACCTGAATGATGACATGATAAAACGGTCTTCCTATGAGGTTGAATCTGGACCAGATCGCTCAGTAAAAGAACATGGTATTTAGTTCAACAGAGAGACATGATAAAACGGTCTTCCTATGAGGTTGAATCTGGACCAGATCGCTCAGTAAAAGAACATGGTATTTAGTTCAACAGAGAGACCTGAATGATGACATGATAAAACGGTCTTCCTATGAGGTTGAATCTGGACCAGATCGCTCAGTAAAAGAACATGGTATTTAGTTCAACAGAGAGACCTGAATGATGACATGATAAAACGGTCTTCCTATGAGGTTGAATCTGGACCAGATCGCTCAGTAAAAGAACATGGTATTTAGTTCAACAGAGAGACCTGAATGATGACATGATAAAACGGTCTTCCTATGAGGTTGAATCTGGACCAGATCGCTCAGTAAAAGAACATGGTATTTAGTTCAACAGAGAGACATGATAAAACGGTCTTCCTATGAGGTTGAATCTGGACCAGATCGCTCAGTAAAAGAACATGGTATTTAGTTCAACAGAGAGACCTGAATGATGCCATGATAAAACGGTCTTCCTATGAGGTTGAATCTGGACCAGATCGCTCAGTAAAAGAACATGGTATTTAGTTCAACAGAGAGACCTGAATGATGCCATGATAAAACGGTCTTCCTATGAGGTTGAATCTGGACCAGATCGCTCAGTAAAAGAACATGGCATTTAGTTCAACAGAGAGACCTGAATGATGACATGATAAAACGGTCTTCCTATGAGGTTGAATCTGGACCAGATCGCTCAGTAAAAGAACATGGTATTTAGTTCAACAGAGAGACATGAATGATGACATGATAAAACGGTCTTCCTATGAGGTTGAATCTGGACCAGATCGCTCAGTAAAAGAACATGGTATTTAGTTCAACAGAGAGACATGATAAAACGGTCTTCCTATGAGGTTGAATCTGGACCAGATCGCTCAGTAAAAGAACATGGTATTTAGTTCAACAGAGAGACATGATAAAACGGTCTTCCTATGAGGTTGAATCTGGACCAGATCGCTCAGTAAAAGAACATGGTATTTAGTTCAACAGAGAGACATGATAAAACGGTCTTCCTATGAGGTTTAATCTGGACCAGATCGCTCAGTAAAAGAACATGGTATTTAGTTCAACAGAGAGACATGATAAAACGGTCTTCCTATGAGGTTGAATCTGGACCAGATCGCTCAGTAAAAGAACATGGTATTTAGTTCAACAGAGAGACATGATAAAACGGTCTTCCTATGAGGTTTAATCTGGACCAGATCGCTCAGTAAAAGAACATGGTATTTAGTTCAACAGAGAGACATGATAAAACGGTCTTCCTATGAGGTTGAATCTGGACCAGATCGCTCAGTAAAAGAACATGGTATTTAGTTCAACAGAGAGACATGATAAAACGGTCTTCCTATGAGGTTGAATCTGGACCAGATCGCTCAGTAAAAGAACATGGTATTTAGTTCAACAGAGAGACATGATAAAACGGTCTTCCTATGAGGTTGAATCTGGACCAGATCGCTCAGTAAAAGAACATGGTATTTAGTTCAACAGAGAGACCTGAATGATGACATGATAAAACGGTCTTCCTATGAGGTTGAATCTGGACCAGATCGCTCAGTAAAAGAACATGGTATTTAGTTCAACAGAGAGACCTGAATGATGACATGATAAAACGGTCTTCCTATGAGGTTGAATCTGGACCAGATCGCTCAGTAAAAGAACATGGTATTTAGTTCAACAGAGAGACCTGAATGATGACATGATAAAACGGTCTTCCTATGAGGTTGAATCTGGACCAGATCGCTCAGTAAAAGAACATGGTATTTAGTTCAACAGAGAGACATGATAAAACGGTCTTCCTATGAGGTTGAATCTGGACCAGATCAGTAAAAGAGCAGAGTGGCTGTAGTGATTTATAGTCCAATAAAAAACTTTTTTTTAAACGTGACCGTTGTTATGCATTTATTAGCCCTAACGAATAAATAGCCTAGTCGGTATAGGCTACATTATAAAAAGGTCGACTCAGGGCACGGAAAACGGTCCAACTGTGCCTTTGGTGGCTCATCGACGTGTCATTCTGTTCATGCGCAACGCGACTGACGTAGCTAGTTTATTAGCTAAGGTAGCCACTGTAGCTAGCCAGTAACTCCTCCAGTATGTGTTGACGTTCATCTAACAGGATTTGTTTTTGGACGGTAGCTGTAGAGATCGCTAAGAAATGGCACTTCTGTAGCCAAATATCTTATTCATCAATTTCTGTTTTAAAATGGCCTGGTATGATGGTGCATTTGATCAGCTATACAGTTTAAAGCCGTTCGTTTGACCTTTACATACGTCATTGTTATTTGCTGCTAGACTTAAAAAGGGACAATCTGCTGTTCAAACAACAACAAAGTGGTCACCCTGCCACTGTTTTGCTATATACTGTAGGTTGGGGTTTGACCAATGTAACCACTATCACATGAATAGACAGAGCTCTGGATGCATGTGCAACAGGAGTTCGTGAACAGTGATGAATATTCACCGAATCACCCCCTTTTCCTTAATTATTTAACCTTTATTTGATTTAAACAGGGAGTCATTTTGAGATCCTTTTCCAATGAGTCCTGTAATAAAAAACACATAATAAATACCAAATGTAATCGATAAATGCTAATACAATCAAAACAGTTACATAACAACGTACAATATTACAAGCAATTTAAGAACAAACCCATTCCTCAACATTGAGGTCCTCCATTAACAGCTTGAACTGCTCTGGAGGCACCAGAGAACATTTACCTCCTTTACATTGACGTCATTTAGCAGACGCTCTTATCCAGAGCCACTTACAAATTGGTGCATTCACCTAATGATAGCCAGTGGGACAACCACTTTACAATTATTTTTTTTCCCCCATTTTTTTTTTTTTTTTTTAATATTTTTTTAAATATATTTCTATTTTTTTTAGTTCTTTTTTTTTTGAGTATATGTTTGATTTTCATTTGTTTTATATATATATATATATATATATATATATTGTTGTTTATTTATTTTTGTTGTTTATTTATTTTTATGTGTTTAAAAAAAATATGATTATTATTATTATTAAAAAAAAATATATTTACATTTTTGTGGGGGTGGGCAAATTTTTGTGGGGGTAGGCAAATCCCCGCCTTATTTTAGCTCATTGGTCACCATAGCAACACCCATTCGTAGTCTGCGCTCCAGCAGGTATATCTCACTGGTCATCCCCAAAGCCAACACCTCCTTTGGCCACCATTCCTTCCAGTTCTCTGCTGCCAATGACTGGAACGAATTGCAAAAATCTCTGAAGCTGGAGACTCTTATCTCCCTCACTAACTTTAAGCATCAGTTGTCAGAGCACCTTACCGATCACTGCACCTGTACACAGCCCATCTGAAATTAGCCCACCCAAATACCTCATCCCTATATTGTTATTTATTTTGCTCATTTGCACCCCAGTATCTCTATTTGCACATAATCTCTTGCACATCTATCATTCCAGTGTTAATACTAAGTTGTAATTATTTTGCACTATAGCCTTACCTCCATAACTTGCTACATTTGCACACACTGTATATACACTGCTCAAAAAAATAAAGGGAACACTTAAACAACAAAATGTAGCTCCATGTCAATCACACTTCTGTGAAATTAAACTGTCCACTTAGGAAGCAACACTGATTGACAATACATTTCACATGCTGTTGTGCAAATGGAAAAGACAACAGGTGGAAATTATAGGCAATTAGCAAGACACCCCCAATAAAGGACTGGTTTTGCAGGTGGTGACCACAGACCACTTCTCAGTTCCTATGCTTCCTGGCTGATGTTTTGGTCACTTTTGAATGCTGGCGGTGCTTTCACTCTAGTGGTAGCATGAGACGGAGTCTACAACCCACACAAGTGGCTCAGGTAGTGCAGCTCATCCAGGATGGCACATCAATGCGAGCTGTGGCAAGAAGGTTTGCTGTGTCTGTCAGCGTAGTGTCCAGAGCATGGAGTCGCTACCAGGAGACCGGCCAGTACATCAGGAGACGTGGAGGAGGCTGTAGGAGGGCAACAACCCAACAGCAGGACTGCTTCCTCCGCCTTTGTGCAAGGAGGAGCAGGAGGAGCACTGCCAGAGCCCTGCAAAATGACCTCCAGCAGGCCACAAATGTGCATGTGTCTGCTCAAACGGTCAGAAACAGACTCCGTGAGGGTGGTATGAGGGCCCGACGTCCACAGGTGGGTGTTGTGCTTTCAGCCCAACACCGTGCAGGATGTTTGGCATTTGCCAGAGAACACCAAGATTTGTTGAAGTGTTGCAGTGATTTCACTTGCTGTAGTAGCTGACATGTATAATGTTGAGTCATCAGCATACATAGACATACAGGCTTTACTCTGTGCCAGTGGCAGGTCATTAGTAAAGATTGAAAAGTAAGGGGCCCAGACAACTGCCCTGGGGAATGCCTGACTGAAGTCTAACAAAACAGCTTCTTCTTATACATTTCTTTGCCCAACATTTCATTTAAGGTGCTCCTAAGCTTTTTACTATTATCCTTTATATAATTTATCTTTGTTTCATAGTACAGTTTTTTATTTTTGTTTAGATTTTTTCACCTTATTTCTCAATTTACAGTTTGTTTGACGATCAGCTGTGTAGCCAGACTTATTTGTCATTCCTTTTGCCTCATCCCGCTCAACCATACCATTTTTATATTCATCATAAATCCACCGGGATTTAACATTTTTTGGTCATTTTCTTAAATGGGTGCATGCTTATTAGTAACTGGAATAAGACATTTCATAAATGTGCAGTGTCTGGTTGCTCCTCATTACACACCACAGACCTGCAAATATTCTTTACATCATCAACATATGAATCACTACAATACTTATTGTATGACCTCTTATACACTATATTAGGCCCAGCCTTTGGAACTTTGGTTTTCCTAGATATGGCTACGATATACTGTGATCACTACATCCGATGGATTTGGATACTGCTTTAAAGCTAATTTTGCAGCATTAGTAAAGATGTGATCAATACATGTGGATGATTTCATTCCTGTGCTGTTTGTAACTACCCTGGTAGGTTGCCTGATAACCTGAACCAGGTTGCAGGCACTGGTTACAGTTTGAGGCTTTTTCTTGAGTTGGACAGCTTGATGAAAGCCAGTCAATATTTAAGTCACCCAGAGAATATACCTCTCTGTTGATATCACAAACATTACCAAGCAAGGCTTGCAATTAACTTTTTTATCCACTTGTCCTTAATGATATTGTACTTGTCCGAAAGCTCAAGTCACTTGTCCCAAAACAGGTCTGTAACACCATAGGGCCAAAAAGGAGACTGAAAATGGTGTTGTATGATGCAACGAACCACTTCATTAAATAACCTTCATTATTATCACTGGAATTGACA